>NW_027509186.1:11410000-12010000 GCF_051911475.1 Siphateles boraxobius | reverse complement strand
AAGCGGTCCACCACATAAAGCAGCCTTTATCTGGGTAAAAGCCTGCTAGCACTGCTCCGTCCACGGGACTGTATCTGGTACTTCCTTTTTAGTTAAATCAGTCAGCGGGCTGGTGAGGTCCGAATAGTTAGGTACAACCTTCTGTAATATCCCGCCAGCCCCAGGAACTGTCTAACCTCCTTTTTAGTCTTGAGCATCGGACAGGTTGCAACTGCTGCTGTCTTGTCAATTTGGGGACGCACCTGTCCGTAACCCAGGTGGAAGCCCAGATACCTAACTTCCAAACGCCCAATCGCACACTTTCTCAGGTTGGCCGTTAATCCGGCGCTTCTCAGCGTCCTCAGGACAGCCCTTAAATCGCTTCACAAGGCCGTCTGTTTGTGGGTGATAGACGCTGGTTCGAATCGATTTAATGCCCAAAAATTTGTAAAGTTTGCGAATGATCCGATGGCATGAACTCCGTGCCTTGATCGGTGAGAGTCTCTTTCGGGATTCCCACCCCGGAGGTTAGTTGAAACAGCGCGCCCACGCTCTTGGCGGAAATATTGCGGAGCGGAAATATTGCCTCTGGGTATCCCGTTGCATAATCCACCAGGACTAATGCAAAGCGATGCCCCCATGCAAATCGTTCTAATGGCCCGATGAGTTCCATGCCATTTCGCTTTAAGGGGACCTGCATTAGGGGGAGTGGGCACAAAGGTGCTATTGGATTTGCCGGGGATTCGCCGACTGACATTCACGACAAGACATGCACCACTTGCGCACATTCTCGTGAATGACTGGCCAGAAAAATCGGGACATTAGACGATTAAGTGTCGCTGCTTGTCCTAAATGCCCGGCCATCGGATTACAATGAGCCACCTGAAAAAGCATTTTCCGGCGGCTTTTTGGAATTAACAACTGAGTTGTATCTTGTTTTGACTGGGTGTCTTGGGTCACCCGATACAACTTATCTTTTATAATAGCAAAATAGGGATACGAGAGCGGATGATCTGGTTGGAGAAGCTGTCCATCGATTGTACGGACTTGCTCAAAGTCATTTTTGAGCGTCTCATCCTCGGACTATTCCAGGGGAAAGTCATCGCGCTCTGTAAGGATTCTCCTTTCAATAGTGCTCCAATCCCCTGGCTCAGAACCCAGAGGTCTCGGCTCAGCTTCTCCCACCTGAACGACCGCCCCCTTTCCCCACTCTCTTTGTGTCCAAGAGGCACCCGCACATAAATACCCAAATAATACTTTAAGTCCCCAAAATTAGCGGGTGCCGGAGCTGCGGGCTAACTGCCATCTCTACACTCTGCTTTTATCCCCGAAATTAAATAGTCACCGGCATTAAAGGATAATTCACCACCTCCCCGTGTACACACCGTACCTTAACCATGTGGCTATTATCCAATGCCTCTGGTTAAATCAGGCTTTGATGGATGGAGGTTTGGTTATCCACCAAAGCCTGATACGTACCCCCCTTAATACTCACAGGTGTTTGGTACAGAGCAGCTTGATCGGGGGCAGCCTGTGGGGTGTCGTAGACCCTGACCAGTGTCCCCACCTCCATCACCAGGCACCGATCGACAAAATGCCCAGGGTCCCCGCAATGCCAGCAGGCCGGCCCAGTCCTTCCCGACGCCCTAGTGCCAGGAAGTGGGTCAAGGAATTGGCGTGGAGAGAGCGGCGGTACTGGGGAGGGTGTGGTGCTGCCTGCAGTCGAAGCCATCCCCCGGGGCGGTGCTCTGGGCACAGTAACCGGCTCTGTCGTGGGGCCAATCCTCCATCGGGGAGCCGGTCTAGGCGGGAAGCCCCCTCGAGACGTGGGAAGTGGGGCAGGCCTAGAGGGAGACACAGGGGACAAGACAGGGGACGAGAGAGAGAGTGAAGCAGCTGGTTAGGGCTCACCGAAGCCGAGGCCGTGACTGGAGATGATGGGGCGGCGCAAACCTCCCAGTCTATCCAGCTCCGGAACAGCTCGTGGTCTTCCTGCCGGGCCTGGAGGAGCATCTCGAACCGACGCTCCTGCTCCTGCTTCACGGCCAGCAGGGCTTGATTTTGTTCCTGATGAAGTCCCGCTAGCATTTGAATGATGTCCATCCCGCTCTCTCACTCCTTCGTCCCAACAGGCTTTATATGCGGTCTCTCCACGCCAATTACTGCAATCAGACACAGGTGTTCGTCATTTGCACTTTTTTTGCACATTTGCACATTTGACCTACTTACTTACCGCTCGGCTCCTTCCTCTCGCTAAAGACCTCACTGAACCACGCCCCCCTCGCCACACTATGTTTGATCATATCTGTAGACCTTAAACTATTAGTCTTTGTTAAGTACTGTATAAACAATCAACATGGGCATGGATTATTGGCCACGGTGGCCAGAGTCTAGGGCAATCTAGAGTCTAGAAACCACTTTACAATGCACTGAACATGAATTTTGCTACTGTTTTACAATACTTGTTTTTATATTGATTTTAGGAATGGTCAAATGTCAGCCAACCGGGAAGCACAAACAGATGAACTGCTGGCACTAGAGAGCATATATGATGGAGAGGAGTTTCACAGGACAGAATCAAGACAGAGGGGCAAGATCAATCTGTGCCTTGAGCTTCCTCCTAACTTCAGACTGCTAGTCAAGGGTAAGATTTCATGCAAGATTTGGTAAAAAACAAAAAACAAAACAACTAACTGTTATTTTGAAAAATAATGTACTTTGAAATATTGTACTAAGATCCTTCGTGATGCAGTTGATACCAAAGCCAAGAGAAAATGAAAAAAAAATATTAAAAACACATTTAAACAATTGAACTCATACTCAACAATTATGCATTTGCTCTCCAAACTAAATCATAGTTTACCCATATACAGCTGTTGATAAAGAGTTAGTCGTTCAGAATGTTCACTCTTGTTGTTCTTTAAACTACCAAACTCAGACTTCTTTTAGTTACTTCAAAAGTGAACTGAGTTAGGATTTTTCCCCCTTTGCATTTAAACTGTACCAGCATTTAAAAGTGGATTCTGATCTCATTCTTTTTTGTTTAGGAATGAACCAGACTTAATTCTCATGAGTCCCATGTCTTTTATTTTTTTAACTGTTGAACAATTATGACTTTTTCTTTCCTCACAATTGCAAGTTTATATATCACAATTCTGCCCTTTTTTCTAAGAAATTTTCTTCAGAATTCAGAATTGTGATTTTAAAATTGTGAAAATATACTTAGAACTGCAAGGAAAATATGGAAGCTTGTTTCTGTCACAGGGTAAAACATTTTTAAAAGATAATTGCGACGTTTCATCTCACAATTGCGAGTTTACAAAAGTCAGAATTGCGAGATATACTGTCAGAATTTTGTGATATAAAGTCGCAATTGCGTATTATAAAGTCAGAATTTATTTCTCGCGACTTTATTTCACGCAAATCTGAGATAAAAAGTATCAAGAATAAAAAAGTATTTTTTATTCTGTGGCGGAAACAAGCTTCCACAGGATACAAGCAGAAAGAAGTGGTTGTACTTTAAAGTACACACTCAGTATATTTATATGATTAAATCACAGATTGTGTTGATTTATTGCATATCGCAATTTTAATTTTAATTCAAATAACTTTGGAGCTCTATTGCATGTGTTCTCCAAAATCTTTATAAGCTGAGGTTTTGTGCATATTTTTCATAGGGGAGGCATGCGTAGAGTTTGGAATATCCTTTCTACCCCCCTTGGTTCTGAGTTTTGAACTACCTACAGACTACCCTTCATCATTGGCTCCAGTCTTTACATTAAGCTCCAAATGGCTTTCAAGAGTTCAGGTTTGTATTTTTAGCATTGATCTGAGCTTGTGTAGTTAAATAACATTGAATCATTAAATAATGTATTTTATATTTATATTTGGTCTTTATTTTTGGGCATGTTATTGGCATAATGATAATGGCATAACCATTAAGATAATCCCTGCTCAATTAATAAGTTATTTAATGTCTGAAAGATCACTGCACTTTGCAAGAGACTGGATGAACTTTGGGAAGAGAACAGGGGCAATGTGGTTCTTTTTACCTGGATCCAGTTTCTAAAGGAAGAAACTCTGGAATTTCTGAACATCAAATCTCCCCTCGAGATCCAAACCACTGATTGGCAGCCTCACTATGAATCTGGTCAGAACCAAGCAGACACTGCTGTGGTGGAAAAGAGCAAAGTGCAAGAGTTGGACGAACGAGGAGTCCAAGAAGTTGACCCTCACACAGATATACTAACCCAGCTGCTGGATTTTAATGAAGCTCAGAAACAGAAGGTGTTTGATAGCAAGTTTTTTTGCTGTGGAATCTGCTTCTCTGAGAATCTGGGTTCCAACTCTTTGCTCTTCAAAGAGTGTCAGCATGTTTACTGCAAGGCATGTGTGAAGGAATACTTTCAGATCCAGATAAGAGATGGCAAAGTCCAGTGCCTTACCTGTCCTGAGCCCGAGTGTATGTCCTTGGCCTCTCCTGCACAGGTACTTTTTCTTGCTTGTTTGTGCCTGAGTATGAGATATGAATAGGTTTTGACTATTAAGCACTTTAGGTGTTTGAACAGTAGTTTAGGAGGAACTAACGGCACTATACTGCTATTATACTGTAGGTAAAACTTCTGGTGGGTGAAGATGAATTTGCCCGCTATGACCGCCTCCTTCTGCAGTCGAGTCTGAACCTAATGGCAGATGTTGATTATTGTCCACGCATGAGTTGCTGTATGGCTGTGATGATCGAGCCTGACGCCAACATGGGCATCTGCCCCTCTTGCCGATTCGTGTTCTGCACCCTCTGCAGGAGGGCATACCACGGCCTCTCTCTCTGCAAAGAATGTAAGAGTGATGTGGAGTGTCCTTTAATACACACCAGTACAATTAGGGCAAGTCAATTTCATTTGTATAGCGATTTACATTCATGCATTTAGCAGATACTTACAACAAAGGTAGCAAATTAAGCAAACACTATTCATAGTATGCAAAGGCAGGTTTTCATTAGAAAACTAGATTAGTTTAAAACAGAGGTGAGATGCGAAAAAGAAGAAGAGCAATTTGTGTATGTGTAAAAAAGCTTTTGAAATGTGAGTGGTAAAGCTCAGTTGGTCATTGAACACTACCCCAGGTTCCCTACTGTCCTAGGTTAGTTTAGACCCCATTTGAACAGTGATTTTTTGTGGTCAACTGATGGGTTTGCAGGGATTAATTGTTTTTCACAATACACAGAGTTATATATTTGATAATGTTATAACAAAACAATCTTATTTTCCTCTGCAAAGTACAAATGGAAAAGGACCTACAAGAACAGCAGCTAATTCAAAGAGTAAAGGATGAGGCTTTAAGCGAAGACTGGGTGAAGGATAACTCTAAACGCTGCCCTTCCTGTCGCGCTAACATACAGGTCAGCAACTACTAGCTCATGACTGCAAACAGATATTTCACTTTTGTTGTTTAAAGGTGTCGTCGTAGTGTAAGCTTTTTAAAATAAAGGATTCATTTTCTCTTTTTGTTGACTGAGATAAAAAAAAAATAGACCCAGGCGCAGTATTATTGGGGCATCATTTATAAGACTCATGTATGATCAGATTTCATCGTTAATTCCATGGATTTGTTAGTCATTAAAAAGTGACTAACAAATCTGGATACATTTATTCACCAATTCTCTTTAACCTATATTTAACTGACAAAAGTACAAAGAAAAAATTTCACTGACTAACTTTTATTATATTAAGTAAATTTAAACAATTTTTGATTTTGAGTTAAGACAGAGGCATGTTTACCACTCTGTCACACCACCTTTCCTTTTAATTACACTTTTTTTAATAATTTGGGAATTGAGGAAATTAATTCTTGCAGTTTTGCAAGTTAGGGAATTTTTTCCCTAATCTCTCCTAATACAAGACATCTGCTCAACAGTCCGTGCTCGTCATTGTCTGATTCTCTTTTTCATGATGGGCCATAGAGTGTCTACAAAGCCAATCAGTTGTAGCATGTGCAGAATGAGGCCTGGCATTGCCTTTCCCTAATAAACATGGACTTCTCAGGAAATATGTCATCTTGATGGCAGTATATGCCTTTGTACAATCCCAATATACGCCTCTACGTCAATGGTACCTTCACACATCTACTGTTTGCACTGATGCACCACCATACCTTGACAGATGTTTGCTTTTGCACCTGTCGCTGAGGAAAGTGGATTCGTCTGATTCACCATTCGTCTTTTAGACCATCTATGAGCTTGGGCCCAGAAAACCCAGTGACATCTCTGCATTAAACAGATGTATAGCTTTCTCCTTGAGTAACAGAGATTTGAGTTGCATTTCCTGATGGGGCTGCAGACTGACAACAGTTTTCCCAAAATGTACTCTCGAGCTCATGTGGGTATATTAACACAGTTGCATGATGGTTTCTCATGAAATGCCATCTGAGGGCTCAAAGGTCACGCAGATTCAACGGAGGTTCCCTGCCTTGCCCTACACAGACTGAGATTTATCTGGATTCCCTGAATCTTTTCCCAATATGTATTGTAGATGCTGAAATACCTCAATTCTTTGCAATGTTGCATTGAGAAATGTGATTTTTGCACATGGCAAAGAGCCTTTGGTGGATGCTCCTTTTATACTCAATCCCAACACCATAACCTATTACTACTATAATTCCCCTGGTACTGTTTAACTTGGATATTCTATAAGCTTTTAACTTGATGTCTCTTTCCCAACTTTTTAAATGTGTTGCAGCCATCAAAATCAAAATGTGTTTATATTTACAATTACAATTAAGTTGTTCAGTGACAACATTGGAAATGTTAAAAATCAACTGTTGTCAGTTAAATCAAAGCTTCAGGAGAAATAACAAATCACAGATTACTGATTTTACAGCATTTTACAAAATGTCCCAACTTTTCTTGAAATTGGGCTGCAGTTTCTTACTCATGGTTTTTTTTTTTTTAGAAAGACCTGGGCTGCAACAAGATGACCTGCATTTTCTGTCAACAGTATTTCTGCTGGATCTGCCTTGCGGTTCTTGACAGAAATGACCCCTACAGCCACTTCAGAGACGACACCAATCCGTGCAATAACCTTTAAGTTAAATGCTGACATATAGTGGTTTTTCTTCACATACAAAGAATAAGGCATGCGTCACAAAATCCATGTAGATTACGTGACTGGTTTTATTTCACCTCTAGAGGGCTGTTTTACTGTAGAACCAAAGACTGTAAACTGTAGACAAGTAAAACCCTCAAATGCCGGTGCACAGGGGAATTTAAAACTATTGCAAACTATCACCATTGATTTGAACAGATAATAACAAATTCCACAAAATAAATATAAGTGCATGTGCTACGTCCAAATACGCCTATTTATAACATTAAAGTATCTACTCGTTTTGTAGAGAAAAAGTACGTTTTTAAATGCAGAAGAGTCGGCAAGTCTTGAAACCATGGAGTTTATGGTATTTTTACTGTGCAATCATCTTGTCACGGTCAATGTCTCCATATACAGACTCCACATTTAATTTTATACGCTATTCTTCCTATTGGAGAGAAAAGTAGCTGCATGGTCATGGGTCTTTCAAGCAGAGAACTTTGCTCATGCATGGTTTTGCATAATCATGCATTTGACTAATGGCAAAGTCCACCTTCACAAAGAAAAAAAAACCCAATACCATTTCAGTTGGACTAAAGAATATACATTACATTTAAAAAGATAAATTATTGCTTTAGTCCAATTGAAATAGATGTTTGCATGCAACCACACCGAAACATCATATAGTCACATACTATTCACCCTAAACAGTATCCAAGATTAGAATTATCCATCCATTTATTATCCGCACTCTTCCCCAAATCATGGGATAATAATGGGATCTCTATCAACATCTTAATCCTTTTACACAGACCCGTTAAAGGAATAAAGTGGTATTGAACACTGTTTTTTTAGGTACTGGGTCAATAATTCATTTTTAGCTAAAAAAAATTATGCAAGAAATCCTCCATAGTGTACTGTAATCTTCCTGCTAAACAGAGTACTGTATTTCTATAAACCTTTATTCTATCTGAAACGCACAGTAAATTTCACATTTAATGTATGCTAAAGATGCTGGTGTAGTTTGCTGAGATAGGCTATTGTTTAAAATACAGTTCTTATTTTGCTCTAGATTAAATCTGGAAATGGACACCGAAGTGCAGGATTTTTACCAGCTTTTAGTTCCATTGCACTTTGTCAATTCAATTCACCTACTTAAATCAACCAGAAAATAACATTCACATTTTCCCCTGTATTTATTCATCAGCTTTTGACCGATCAGAGGCAAATACATGTTGCCTATCCACAATATTTCTACATCTCATAACCAATCAGCGATGAAGAATTATTTTGCCTAATGCAAAAAAAGAAAAGAAAAGCTTTTTGAAACCTCAGTATGCACACAATTCTGTGTGAAAATGAAATGAAGGTCATTTTTCTTTTGCTGGTTAATATTATGATTTGCTGTTTTAAGTTTTTAAATGTTGCACTAGGAAGATGTTGTGAAGCCATACTTTTCTATTGCATTTGTTTGTTTGCTTTGTTATAATAAAACTTGTTGAATTCATGGTGGTCAGTCTGAGTATCGAGAGAAATCCAACAATTTTAGCTATAAGATTTGTGCATTTTCCACTGACAGCATCAACAGCTCAGGATCGTGGAATTTAGTTATTGCAGTAGCGTTATGGAATGTCAGCCATGGAACTAGAAATGAAACACATAATTTAAAATGCAGCTTTTAATGAAATATGAAATCACTATATTTTGAGTAAAGCAATGCGCATTCATTTCAAACAAAGTAGATATTTTAACACGTGTAGTGAGAAATAAAAAAGAAGAGAAATGATTGGGAGGCTACTCGTGGCTTAAGCTTCTTTAACTTCATTTGTTGGGACGATTATGCATATTCACAGACAGTGAGAGAGAAATAATTGTAGACGTTCGCGTAAAACGAAGGCTTTAAGACCAAGAAGACAGACTCTGTCAGCTTGCTATAGCCTACGACATCCACAGGTGAATCACACCCAGTAGTGGCGGAACACACGAAGAGCTGGGTTAAAAAAAAGAAGAAGAAGAAGGAAGTAAGAATATTAACCCCTTTAGAAGCTTTTCAGTTTCTTGGTCGATCATTCAAAATAAAAAGAGTGAACTGAATCAGCCCAGCTTTAAAGTAGGCCTAGTTGTTGACGTAATTAGATGTTAACCCTTTAATTTAATTTGTCTAGTTATATAGTTGAGTTTTCACCTTGCTACCGTTTTGGGTAAGAAGCCTACCAGTGCATTGTATTGGGCAAAAACCCGTACAAAAATTTACCATGCTATAGCCTACTACATAAAAAAAGAAACATGGTTAATATAAGCTAGTTAGATAACGACAAATGAACCATGTTTTTGTTAGTCAAACTGTATAAGTGGCAATAAATCTGTCAAAAGCCCATGGTACACTTTTACTATAATAAAACCATGGTTAATTTTCGTAAGGGATGTTTTGACCAGATGTAGAAACGCATGCAAGGATCTACTCTAGAATTGATTTCCATCTAAATACTACATTAGTTTTAAATGATATTCAACATTAGTACAAGGGCATAAAAAATTACTATCAGCCAAAAGTTTTATAGCGGCATTATACAGGTGAATGTACGGACGCGGAAGCGCATTATATTAAGGGACCGTCTGAAAATTGTACCCACTGCGTTAAAACGTCGGCACTTTCATGCGATAAGTTGTTTTAACATACAAAGTGACTTTGATTGACTGCAAGTAATCTAATTTTACATTTAAATGACTGAACACATGCAGAACACTTTTGGCAGAGGCCTAGTGTCCTTGCGTAATTCAGTCTGAGGTTTGCGCTAATGCTGATTGGCAGATTCTTCTATACCTTGTGGAAAAATTTAGAAAAGGAAACAAAGCCACTTTGATTCTCAGAACAATGACCCTGTCCCAAATGGGACACTTCGTCTGCACTTGAGGTCTTTTGGTCTTGCAATGTCCACCGCTTCTCAAGAGCGGCTGCACGAGGTCTTATGAAGACACAACTGTTCCACGATTGGCCGGATTCACAGCGTGAATGACGATCACGTGTGTTTCGTGTTTATTCTCACACCTTCAGTTCCACTAATGCTCACAAATCAGCATTTTTATAACAAGTAAAGTCTCTTTTCATGTATTCACGATGTATTCACGATATTATATTGTGTCACGATATTGTTTCAAAATAAAACTGGTAAAAAAAGTGTTTAAATAGTCTAGGCTTATGTTGAACTTTATTCTTGCACAAACAGACGGTATTAAGCAGGACAAAAAGTATTAAATGGAAACGTATTTGAAACATCTGTGTAATTGACAAACATTGCATTTATTTCACTTCAGCTGTGGTAAATATCAAACACAGTGCAAGCGTCACTTCAAGCAGAAAGTGTCCGACTTCACGTCTCTGTTTTTTGAGCTCCTCCTCACCTGCATCCAGCCGCAGCCGATGTCAACACACCTGCTGGCTGCGGAAACTTAGGTAGCTGACTTGTTGCCTCGCTGCCCTATAAGGCAATGACTAGGCAGCGTTTGCGCTTTAAGGAACTTCACAAAACCGATTTCTGAGGCAGGCTAATGGTTTAATGATCTGGATCAAAATAGAGTGAGCTTTGGTGAAAAACTAGGTGAATATTTGATTACCAATTACTGAAATAGTCATTTCTTGTCATCAGAAGTGAAAACGTTGGTTAAAAATGTACATTTACACACAAATTGTCCACCAACCGCTTGGAGACACCGTCTTTATTTTTTTAGATCAATTGTGACAGAATGGAAAGCACAGGATTGTGGGATATCAAAGGCAGTGAAGGATACATCAATGCGGCCTTTAAAACTTGATCAGATAAAGGTATCTCAGGAGACAGGAAGTGAAGCTAACGATGGATTCGGACGTGCCTTGATGCCTTCATACCTTGAAATGCAGCCTTCGAAGGCAGCATTTATCAGCTTTCGGACACAGCTCCTGATGTTGTCACTAAAGTCTAACAGCTGCGTCCTCCGGAGATCACATTTGAAGGCTGTCTAAGTCATCAAGGATCTCTTATTTAAGAAAAGTAACCGTGTTAAAGTTGATTGTTTTTTCTGTATGCTATTAGGTGTCTATTAGGCCAGAGTCTATTAGGGGCGGTCAGAGACCACTTTTCATGCATTTCCAATCATGGATAAAATAAAGTCCAGCTTTATGTTTTCTCATTGAAAATCCTGTTTTACTTGTGAATACATCCCTTTACAGAAGTTAAATGTGAATACTGTTTATGTGGACTTTAAAACTACTTAATTTTCTACATGCAGTCCCTATTCGTGCGGTGTCATGCATCAGTTCGGCAGTCTAAAACATCCATTGGAGACGTTTCACAATACTTGTTTTTATATTGACCTCAGGAATGTTCAAATGTCAGCCGACCAGGAAGCACAAACAGATGAACTGCTGGCTCTAGAGAGCATATATGATGGAGAGGAGTTTCAAAGGACAGAATCAAGAGAGAGGGGCAAGATCAACCTGTGCCTTGAGCTTCCTCTTAACTTCAGACTGCTAATCAAGGGTAAGATTTTATGCAAGATTCGGTTACAAATAAATAATTAAAAACTTACTGTGATTGTATTATGTGCATATTTTTCATAGGGGAGGCATGCGTAGAGTTTGGAATATCCTTTCTACCCCCCTTGGTTCTGAGTTTTGAAGTACCAACAGACTACCCTTCATCATTGGCTCCAGTCTTTACATTAAGCTCCATGTGGCTTTCAAGAGCTCAGGTTTGTATTTTTAGCATTGATCTGAGCTTGTGCAATTAGATGAAATAGTTTTGTAATTTTATTTATAGAATTATTTGTTTTTTTTATTTTTGGGCATGATATTGGCATAATGATAATGGCATAACCATTAAGATAATCTCTGCTCAATTAATATGTTATTTAATGTTTGAAAGATCACTGCACTTTGCAAAAGACTGGATGAACTTTGGGAAGAGAACAGGGGCAATGTGGTTCTTTTTACCTGGATCCAGTTTCTAAAGGAAGAAACTCTGGAATTTCTGAACATCCAATCTCCCCTCGAGATCCAAACCACTGATAGGCAGCCTCACTATGAATCTGGTCAGAACCAAGCAGACACTGCTGTGGTGGAAAAGAGCAAAGTGCAAGACCAACGAGCAGTCCAAGAAGTTGACCCTAACACAGATATACTAACCCAGCTGCTGGATTTTAATGAAGCTCAGAAACAGAAGGTGTTTGATAGCAAGGTTTTTTGCTGTGGAATCTGCTTCTCTGAGAATCTGGGTTCCAACTCTTTGCTCTTCAAAGAGTGTCAGCATGTTTACTGCAAGGCATGTGTGAAGGAATACTTTCAGATCCAGATAAGTGATGGCAAAGTCCAGTGCCTTACCTGTCCTGAGCCCGAGTGTATGTCCTTGGCCTCTCCTGCACAGGTACTTTTTTTGCGTGTTTGTGCCTGAGTATTGACTTTTAAGCACTTTAACTGGGAATTAATGCCACTATACTGCTATTATACTGTAGGTAAAACTTCTGGTGGGTGAAGATGAATTTGCCCGCTATGACCGCCTCCTTCTGCAGTCGAGTCTGAACCTAATGACAGATGTTGATTATTGTCCACGCATGAGTTGCTGTATGGCTGTGATGATCGAGCCTGACGCCAACATGGGCATCTGCCCCTCTTGCCGATTCGTGTTCTGCACCCTCTGCAAGCGAACATACCATGGCCTCTCTCTCTGCAAAGAAGGTAAGATCACAGTGCAGTGTCAATGTTCATAAACACAAGTAGAGTTAGGTCAGTCAATTTTTTTTTAATAGCGACTCACATTTGTGCGTTAAGTAGATGCTTTATCCAAAGCAAAAATAGATGAAGGAATTTGTCACAGAACCAACAATATTTATAGTATACAACAACAGGATTATTAGAAAGCTAGATCAGGCAACCAGCTAAAATGGATGGAAATGCAGAAAAGAAAGAAGACTTTTTTTGTGTCTATAATCAGTGTCGGGGAAAGTTTATTTTAAAAGTTATCCTTTACCAAAAAAGTAACTTAATGCGTTTCTTAGTTACTTTTATGGAAAGTAATGTGTTACATACTTTTACGTTACTTTTCTCACCTGGGCTGGGCTTGCTCTTTTGTTTTTCAATAATAATGAAAATTGCCCGTTCACACCAAAAGGGAAAAGTTCTGAAGGAAATGCAAAATCACACCTGTACAGTAGAGGGCGCAGCTCAAACAAACGTTCCAGCTGTGCTTTCATTTTAGAAAAGGATGCTGGAGAAGAAATTTCAACAATGTTTTTTCAGCAAAAAAACTACAAAATTAAACACAAATGTCCTTCCTAATGTGCTAATTTTTGCTTATTAGTATGGTTGAATTGGATTATCGAAGGTCAGCAGCAAGGACATTGCATAATACATTTATTTGTGTTAATTTACATTTAATTATTGTTATATTTTGAGTTTGCATTACAATTATTCATCTTTTTGCAATTGTGACCCTGGATCACAAAACCAGTCTTAAGTAGCACGGGTATATTTGTGGGAATAGCCAACAATACATTGTATGGGTCAAAATTATCAATTTTTCTTTTATGCCAAAAATCATTAGGATATTAAGTAAAGATCATGTTCCATGAAGATATTTTGTAAATTTCCTACCGTAAATGTATAAAACATTTATTTTTGTGAGTGAATGCAGCACAATCGCGAACATAAATGGACAACTTTAAAGGCAATTTTCTCAATGTTTCGATTTTTTTTGCACCCTCAAATTCCAGATTTTCAAATAGTTGTATCTCGGCCAAATATTGTCCTATCCTAACAAACCATACATCAATGGAAAGCTTATTTATGTGATGTACAGCTTCCATGTGATGTATAAATTTCAATTTCAAAAAAATGACCCATATGACTGGTTTTGTCCTCCAGGGTCACAATTGAGTAAATGCATGCTCACATATCCAAAACAATAATAACATCATGTTCATACAGTGCTCACAACTCACACAGCGCACACAACGCCTCTGCACTTACTTATGATTTCTCTCAACATGGTAACAGGAGAGCAGTCAGTTATTACTTAACAGTTAAGTATTAAACAGTTAATAATAACAAAGGAACCTGCTTAACTTATTTTAAAAAATATAACTGAGATAATTTGATGTAATTTGATGTAATTTTAAAATGAATTTGTTACTTTACTAGTTACTTGAAAAAAAAAAGATTACCTAATCAGATTACCTAAGTTGCGGTAATATGTTACCTCCAATGCTGTCTATAAGTGCCTTTGTTAAGGTTGTGGAGAGGATCTGAAAAAAATTTTGGGCCAGATTTACTAAACAGGGCAAATTGCTGTGAGACGTCAATCCCATAAAAGCTGGATGGGAGTGGAAAGTTCTGCAGGTGATTTACAGACAACGCACAAATCAAAGAACACAGAAGAGCATTGGATCTATCACAGTCATTGTCAAGTGTAAAATGGGTTAAGACATGCTTTTTTTGGCTTTAAATTATGGCGAAAATAGAAAATACCAATAAATTGACTACCGCAAACCAAAGTAAATCACTTTGCGTGATTTATTCAAATACTCTCCTCCCATAAATTTCGAGTCTGAAATTCTCGGTTACGTATGTAACCCTCATTCCCTGAGGAGGGAACGGAGACATTACATCAGTGAATGAAGAAATGGGGGTTTCGCTTAGAAGCCTATCACCTTTGAGTTTTAGAAAACGAGCCAATGGCATGAAAATGCCTTGGGTCTGTGTAATTTGCATGCCACAACTCAGCCCCACCGCATGGGTATAAAAGGAGGAGCGCTGGCAATCTCACATTATGTTTTCCTGCTGAGGAGACGAGACTGACTCCAGGCCATTCCAGCGGTACAGCGGTTGTGGCAGATGGACGTAACGTTTCCTTTCCCTCCTCAGGGAACGAGGGTTACATAAGTAACCGAGACGTTTTTCTTTTTCGTTCAGTCACTGCGAGTTACGTCAGTGAATGACGAAATGGGGGTCCAAATCTAATCACGCCACATGGGCTGTCTGCAAGTGCCCTGCGTAAGTCTGAGCTCCCTGTCGTGAGACTGGCACGGACGAAGGACTCCTACTTAACACAGGAATACCATGGTACACTGGGAAGCATATCTCAATGGAAATATGCAACACAATGCCTGCCCGAAGGGAGGACTTACAGAATACACATATGACCCGAGTACGGGATGCATATGGAAAACTCAGCGGTATCCAGCCCGCAGGGTGGAAAGTTTCAACCTCGAGAGAGAGGTAAAATGAATCTTAGTGAAATATCGCATTATCCAGTCCGAGGAGTGGAACAGGGAGCAAGCGAGGAGTGGAACAGGGAGCAAGCGATGACACAGAGCTGGTCCTATTACTGGCCACTGGGGGTGAGTACATGATAGGACACTGGCTGAGGTCCTGAAACACTGCGTTCTGTCTACAAAAAGCATGGAGGTTGCGTACTGGACAGAGCAGTGCCACTGCCTCCTCCGAGGGCAGTGCTTGCAGGTTCACCACCTGATTCCAGAAAGGAGTTGTGGGAACCTTGGGCACGTATCCAGGCCGGGGTCTCAGGATCATGTGAGAGTTAGCCGGCCCGAATTCCAGGCACGCTTTGTCAACCAAAAATGCCTGCAGGTCCCCATCTTGATGGAGGCCAAAGCTTCCAGGAGCGCTGTCTTCACAGACAGGATTTTAAGCTTCACTGATCGCAATGGATCAAAGGGAGCTCTTTGCAGGGCAGATAACACCACTGCGAGGTCCCAAGAGGGTGCAAGAGGAGAGCGAGAATGATTTAGTTTCCTTGCTCCTCTAAGGAACATGATGACCAGGTCATGCTTCCCCACAGACTTATCTTCAACTGCATCGTGAAGTGCAGCGATAGCAGCAACATACACTTTGAGGGTGGAGGGAGACAGCCCTCGATCCAACCCATCTTGCAGGAAGGAAAGCATGACACTTATCGGGCATTTTCTGGGGTCTTCTCGACAAGAAGAACACCAGGTGACGAAGAGGTTCCACTTCAACGCATAGGCGTGTCGAGTAGACAGGACCCTAGCGGAAGTGATGATAGCCACGGCCAGCTGTGCTCTTGTGCATCCGTGCCAAGGGTCCACTCGGTCAGGGAGTAAAACAGGCGGCAATGGAAAGAGTTGTGGGAGGCAAACAGATCTACCTGTGTGTTGCCGAACTGTTTCCAAATCAGCTGAACCGACTGGGGATGGAGTCTCCATTCCCCCGGAAGTGGCTGAAACCTTGAGAGCTTGTTGGCTGCACGGTTCAGGTCTCCCGGGAAGTGAATGGTTCAAAGCAACCTCAGATGCTTCTGACCCCAAAGGAGGAGATGGCAGAGGAGCTGCGACATACGGCGGGAACATAGACCACCTTGTCGTTTGGTGTACGCTATTGAGGCCGTGTTTTCTGAATGGACTATTACATGATGGTCCTTGAGCAACGCCCGGAGGCGGTTCACAGCCAAGCATACTGCCAGCAACTCGAGGCAATTGACATGCTAAAGGTGCCGGGGTCCTGTCCAGGAGCCCGCGGCAGCATGTCACTTGCAGATGGCACCCCAGCCCGTGGTGACGGCATCTGTTGAGATAACAACATGCCTGGAAACTCGTTCTAAGGGTACTCGGGCCCGTAGAAAGGAGAGGTTCGACAACGGGGTGAAGGTCTGATGGCAGGCCCAAGTAACTGGTACTCAGAGCGTGCCTGGTTGCCATGCACATCTCTGGACTCGATTGTGAAGCCAGTGCCGAAGCGGTCTGAAATGAAGCAGTCCGAGGGGGGCTGCAGCTGCGGACGTCATATGCCCCAGGAGCCTCTGAAAAGACTTCAGTGGAACCGCACTCTTGCTCTGGAATTGACTCAGGCAGGTCAGCAGTGACTGCGCATGCTCACTTGTAAGCTGCGCGCACATGGCGACTGAGTCCACCATACAGAGAAAAGAGATCCTCTGCATGGGGGAGAGTTTGCTCTTTTTCCAGTTGACCCGTAGGCCTAAACAGGTAAGGTGCCGGAGCACCAGATCCCCGTGTTTGCAAACCTGTTCTCGAGTGTGAGCAAGGAGCAGCCAGTCGTCGAGATAGTTCAGGATGCAAACCCTGTGTTGCCAGAGTGGCACAAGGGCTGCTACGACGACTTTTGTGAAGACACGAGGGGACAGGGCTAACCCGAATGATAGTAACCCATTGCTCTTCTTGGGTACAACGAAGTAGGGGCTGAAGAAGCCGGACTTAATTTCGACTGGAGGGGCGGTCTCGATCGTACCCTTTGCCAGTAGGGTGGCGACCTCCACAATCATGACAGGGGCATTGCCACCCACCACGGTATAGCAGATTCCCCGGAAGCGGGGAGGAGACCGTGCAAACTGAATTGCAAAGCCGAGCCTGATGGTTCTCGCGAGCCAGCGGGACAGATTCGGAAGCTCCAAAAACTAAACATCTTTAGGGGTCATGTGAACCACAGACGTACCCACGATGGGGCAGCGAGGCGGAATGACCGGCACGGACGTGGGAGGAGGAGTGCCCCGGTGTGCCCCGCATCCTGACAGAGGAGACCAGGGAAGGACGTGCATTCCACTGGGGCCTGCTCTGACAGCGTTCTGGCAACAGAGGGGGACGAGAGTGGCGAGGCTCGTAAGCAGTGCACACTGCCATCCGCAGCCTCTGAGGGCTCAGAGATGGGAATGTCACTTCTTTGGAAGAAGAGGTTCTCCCCTGGCCCTCCACCGGGGGAAGGAGTGGCCCTGCGACCACTTCATGGAAAGAACTGCAACCCATCTTTGAGCTGCCCGTAATGGGAGCGCCGCATCGCCTGGTGTTCAGCAGGCTGCAGGTCTGGTACGGGCTGGGGGGCCTTCCTAGGACTACCTCCACAACGCGGCCCGGGTGAAGGCTGCTGCTGGGGCAGGGCAGGAGGGTCGGAAGTCGCAGGAGGGCGCCCTCGGCGGCAAGCGGACTGAGGCATCTGAGCCGGCGGCTGGGTGGCAGCAGCTGGCCGCGGCATCAGAACATGTTTGATCAACTCAGTCAGCTTCTGGGCGGCCGAGAACTGTTGGGCAGAGTCATCGACCACTCTGCCGAAGAGGGCGAGTTTGGTTGCGGCACGCAGCTTTTCCATGAGCCCTGGATCAGCCCTACCCTAGTGCATGTCAATGAGCACCCTGGCCGGGATGACCTGAAAGATGGCCATAGCATGCAGTAAGGCGGCAGCCTGCCCCGCAGCTCTATAGGTCTCTGACCACCAGAGTAGACAAAAACCTACAGGCTTTGGAGGGTGTTTAGGGTCGCCACGCCAGATGGAGGCACTGTGGGGACACAGTTGTGTTGCCACAGAACACTCCATGGGGGGAACCCCAGTGTTCCATTTGGCTGAGGCCTCATAGAGGGCAAAGAAGGCGGAAGAGGCCGCTGAGTATTCGCAAGAAGTAAAAGGAGACTTCCACAATCCCATGACCTCCTCATGCACCTCCGTGAAGAAAGGTATTGGGGGCCCCCAATAACCACCCCCAAAAACCAATCATCCAGCCGCGAGTGCCCAGGACAGGGTGGAGGATTCCATTCCAGCTCGATGCACGCGGTTTCCCGTTTAAGCATGGCTGTCGTTTCCGGATCAGACTCGGGCAATGCTGGCACACCTGAAGGCGGCAGCAAAGCTGAGTCTTCATCTCCAGAAGGCTCCAGCACACCTTGTTATGCGGCGATCACCAATGTCTGATCATCTCGAGCGCCGAATGAGATGCGGGCCGGGTTTCTGAAGACCGGCCGGCAATCTCATCCTGCATGCTCGTGGGTTGCAGTGCACAAGAGGGGGGTGTGGCCCGAGGAGGAATCGTTGGGGTTCTGTTCCACACCATAACCCTCAGGTCACCCTGGCCACCAGGCAAAGTATCGCCTCTCGCAGAGGGGATAGAATGGGGTGTGGCAGAGGGGACTCTACATCCACGGAGGTCATTGAGTCTTGACCAAAGCACAGCGATGGTCATGTTCCTGCAATGAGAACATGAGTCATCCACAAACACTGCCTTAGCGTGATCTAAGCCCAAACACGCAAGGTGCCCATCAGATGACAAAAAAAAAAAAACGGCCGCACTCAGAAGTGCACGGGCGAGACATCTTTAAAAAGACGTCCCAAGCGCAAGCTCTTTTTGTGAGAGGTAAAAGCTCAGCAGAGTGATGAAACGCCCATGCACACTAACTGATGGCAGATCACTGCACAGACCAGCAGCAGGAAATGTGATCTCGCTGGAAAGTGCCGTTACACCAACACACTGGAGAGCCGCTCGTCTCGTAGTATCGAAGATCTCAGATACAGGCTTAGAGAGGAGTGAAGAGATGCTCTTGGCTCCGAAGCAAAAACATAATGCGAGATTGCCAGTGGTCCTCCTTTTATATCCACGCGGTGGGGTGGAGTCGCGGCATGAAAATTCCGCAGACCCAATGCATTTTCAGTTTGTTTTCTAAAATTCGAAGTTGATAGGTTTCTAAGCGAAATCCCCATTTCGTCATTCACTAATGTAACTCGCAGTGACTGAACAAAAGGGAACTGTGTCCACGCCTATTCATTGATAATATTTCACTGCATGCCTTTAGTAAATCCTGACAGTTTTTTTTTTTTTTACGCCAAAAGAGTGTTGTGAAGCTGACATTATGAAGCACAAACCTGTTTTGTTGAAATGTGGGAGGTAAAGCTCAGTTGGTCATCAAACACTACCCCCAGGTTTCTTGCTGCCCTGGGTGTTTTTTTTTTTTTTGTAAAACACCACCTGAACAATGTTCAACTGAAGGGGTTTGTAGGGATTAATTGCTTTTCACAATACACAAAAACACAAGTATTCTTACAGAATTTTTCCAGGAATTTCTGTCATTAGACTGTAAAATATTATAACATTATACAATATCTGTTCAATGCATTTGTGATATTCATTCCTACATTATTATTATGAATGTGTTCTTGCTTTTATTGAACAGTTCTATATATAAATGTTAAAAAAAATTAATATTGAGAGACTGGGCCTAACTGTTATACAATTATTTTATAAATATATATACAGTATTGGTATGTTCTTTTACAGCATGTTTAAATATATACATATATATATATATATAAAAGACATTCTTATTCTCCTTTGCTCAGTATATTAGGTCTGCATTTCTTTAACAGATGAGCTTCGCAGGTTGAGGGATGAGTACCTTGCTGCCAGTGAAAAGGAGAAGGAACTACTTGAAAAGAGTTATGAAAAGCAGCTAATTCAAAGAGCAGCGGAAGACTCGTTAAGCGAAGACTGGGTGATGGATAACTCTAAACCCTGCCCTTCCTGTCGCGTTAACATACAGGTCAGCAAATACTAGCTCATGACTGCAAACAGACATTTTACTTTTGTGGTCCTAAAGGTGTGATCCTTAGAAAAATCTTAGAAAAATAATCATAATCAGTATTTTTGTTTAATAAGAAAAACTAGATACAGAAGAGGATTTCTTGGGGCCTTGTATATAAGACACGTGTATGATCGGATTTGATCCTAAATTCCATCAATTTGTTAATCATTAAAAGTGAATCTAAAAATACAGTAAACAAAACTGCTTGAAATGTAGAAACATCCATCAGTTATTGTAATCTGACACTTTCCAAAAACTGCATGTTTGTGCACCTTCATCCCTGACTTTTGTTGCCCATTTTTTTAATAGAAAGATATGGGCTGTAACAAGATGACCTGCTCCTCTTGTAGGCAGTATTTCTGCTGGATATGCCTTGCAGTTCTCGACAGAAGGGACCCCTACAGCCACTTCAGAGACCCTAGCTCTCTGTGCTATAACCAGGTAGACAACGACGAATAATGACTGTTGCCGATACGTTAACTAAAAAATATGGCAGATGTCACGACTGGTTATAGTTTTTTTGTTCAGGTCTTATTTTGTAGTTTCTCACAGACCGATATCAACATTTGCTTGTGACAAAAAAAATAATAGAGCAAACAGAGAGCAGAATGGATATATCAGAGAAGGATGTCTATGAAGTTAATGTACAGAATTAATAGAATGTTAAACAAATGAAATATTTATGCATATATATCCGCGGTGCGGGAGCTGATAAGCGAAACACAGAGTGGATTAAGCTTGTTGAGCATGCAACCTTTTTTATATAGACATCGCTGGAAAGTTTGTAGTTATAATAATAGCATAGAAAGTAAAATGAGGAGCATATTACTAACGTTAACTGACAGTAAAGAGAGTTGCATGCTCTTGATTGCTGATTGTTCACTCATTTGAATTAAAACTAGTTTTATCATATTTGCAAGTAAAAACATTAATTTATTACATGACTTATGCATCCACCTTATTTTTCAATGCGGAAGTAAGATGTTTTTTGTGAATGTGCGAGACTTTTTGATTTATTACTCGCTATTCATAGATGCCACCTACGTCACTAGAAATAGAACGCCGCCATATTGACGACCGATCTCGCCCGGTATGGCCGCCAAAACTGCCAATTTGAATGAGAGAGAAAGACAGAGATACAGTGATAAAATTTTAATTTTAGGCTCCGATCCTTATTTGTTACCCCCAGTTTTCTTTTGTCCTTTATTATCTGCCCCAGACTTGCCCCAATTTGCCTTCCATGATATTTATCTCGTGCATAACCCCTCCCCGTACACTGGGGATCGCTTGAAGGCTTTCAAGAGTACAGACGCGTATCATTATGCTGTTGCTGGATGGGTAAAAGACGTAAAAGAGCGGCACCTGGCCACCAAGGATTTATATTTAATCATAGGAAATGTTGGTATTATAAAATAAATTCAAATGTATGATTTTGATGGTAGTTTGCTCTGACTAGGTAGCGAGTTGTTAGCTAGCTAAGTGGCTCAGCTGGTAGCTTGCCAGCTGTTAGCCACGGCTCATGACTAGCTGTCATTAATCTGGATTAGGCCTGTCACGATAGTCAATAAATCAATTAATCGCACAAAAAAAAATTAGCTCGATAGTTTTTCTGGCCGCGACAATTTCCATTTACATGCGTTGTTTTCCTCGTCTCTCTCTCTCTCTCTCTCTCTCTCTCTCTCTCTCTCTATCTCTCTCTCTCTCTCTCTCTACCAGTTCAGGGTTCCTCTTTCGCTGTTGTTGCAGCCAACTGCACAACATATTGCAGGCATTACTGAGACCGTCGATCGTCAAAATGACGGCGCAAAGCTACAGTGACATCATGTGAATCCAACGAATAGGGAAATAGCGAGAATATATCAAAGTGCAGTAAACTGTAAAATAGTACATTAAAATAATTTAGTTGGGAATACCAGGTTGCATTATCAAGTAGCATAGCGAGCAGTTTTGTACAGCTAAAAATAACTGGAAGCGAATGACGCCGGAAGCCAGACACATTAAAAAGTACCAATGACCTTGCGGCGCTTACCTGGAAAATAAGGTGGATAACGAGTGGTTCCTTGTTATGTGATTATTCCATGTATATTTAAGCCCTCTTGTTTGCCTAGTTACCTTGTTGTGTATTGTTAGTGTCTATCTGCAATTGGTGAGTCTCATGTTTCTTTGCTAAGTCAATTCTTTGCTTGTGTTTGGATTGAATAAAAATGAATCTGGGTTCCTCAACTTGTCTACAGTGGATTGATTTGTGACAGTAGATATCTGATTGAGCATTTTTTTTTCTCAAATCACTCATATGAACAAATGACATATGAACAAACTTTCCACTAGTGTTGAAGTTAATTAGAAAATTAATTATAACTATTTAACCATGAGAGCATTTGTAACTATTAAAATTAATACATAAAAATGCCCAAGCTTCATCATTATTGACACACTGATGACAATGTTTTTTTTAAATCTAATTTTCAAGTGCCATTCAAGTGCCATTACATATAAATGTGCCATCAAATGAACATTTAATTTTTTTTTTTTTTGCACGTAATGGTATTTCATAAAGTGTATTGTGTAAGAACAGAGAAACTTCTGGAAAATTACTACAGGCTATTCCTGTAGTTCAACACACCTGTTTTATCTTGATTACTCTCCCAATGTATTTAAGTTCATATGTATTCTCAGCTCATATGACCAGTATCGTCTTCATTTAACTTGAAAATAAGGTGGTTAAAATAAGCTGTACAATGTTATCATCAAATATAGTATGGCCTTTTAACAGATTACATGAATCATATAGAGAACCTTTTGTACAACATTGTAAGTTTGAAGTGAGCTTGAAACTGGCTCAAGTATTCTGTAAAATCTAACAGTTGTTCTCTAAGACTTTTTAGTTAATTTTACTTAACCTCTTAAATGTCATGGGCCCACCGGTGGGCCCAAATCCATTACATATTTAAAACAGTAATAACCTATACTAAACCTAAACTAATCTTGACAAACTATATATCATTTGAAAGCTTACAATCTCTAGTTTCCATATTTGGTTACTGAATCTCAAAACAAATTACAGAGGAGCCGTAATTTATTAATTTGCAACAAGAATATTTTCATACTCCTAGGCGTGTTCAGACCTTTATTTTGAAATAGCAATGAACATGAAAAATCATGAAAGAAGGGTAGAAACCAGTTTGTTTTCATGCCAAGAGTTCAAAAGATGGCAAGCATTCAATTATTTTAGAAAAAAAAGGTCTGAAAATGTTTTAAATATAAAGAAAAAATAATAGATTCACCATTTGTGATGTGGCCGCGAGCTATAACGCACATATGTGTTCTTTTATGTGTTTATTCAAGGTTTAATTCATATCAAAATCTGCCAAACTTCCAATACTACTTCTGAATAGGATGTCTACTTTATAAATTGTATGAAAATTGTGAAAATGATGGTTCAGATCACTCAAACCACATATGGAAATGGAGGCGCCCTTATATGGGCAGTAATGGAGTCTGGTTGTGACCTAGTGAAAAAGTTTGGTACTGCGCCCAAACAAAATCTTACTGAAAGCTCATTTCTTGAGATATCAACCTAAAATTTGAAACACAACTTGTTCAGATTTTTGTCTTTGATTTTTTTGCAGTTTAAGAGTTGTCCAGGTTTTGAAAATATATATTTTATATAAAATATGAATAATTAATTTTTTAAATCGTACATTTTCATAAACTCAAACTTCTGTAACTTTTTTTCTGTTTCACTTTCTTAATTTATTTCACTTCTACAAAAATCTGCCAAATGTCTTCTTTAAAACAAGACCAATTTTATGTCTATATTCCAAAGGATTCTTATCCTATACCATTTAAGTTTGGAATGTGCATTTTCATGTCTATTCAAAAAAAGGGGGGGTGACACTTAACAGGTTAATGTCCAATAATTTGTTGAACTTACAACAATTTAGTAATCTGTACTGTTTGCATGATATGCCTTTGTTACTCAAAAAACCCAAGTAAACATTACTTGACTGGTTTGAGTACCATTTTGCCGAAGCAAAAAAACTAACACAAAACTCATTTTCACTCATTTCTTCCACTTCTGCAGTCATCGTTCTTCTTAGGCCACGTTTACACATATCTGGGTATTTAGGGAAACAAATATTTAACCCCCTCCATTTTCAATAATAACATCGTGCATACAACATAGTTTTCAAAAAAGTTGTCATTTACATCAACCCGCATAAATACGCCGCTGAGCGCCATCATAACTATGCCAAACTGGGCGCTCACATGACGTTAATCATTTTCTGGCGCATATAATGTGACGTTTCAGAACCTAAAACCCCGTTCCTCCCAGTTGACACGGCAACACATAACCGGCGTTTTAAATCTCCAATTTGGCCGGAGTTTTTAGAAATAATCGTTTTCTGTGATAAAAACTGGGTTTTCGTGTGAACGAGAGGCCAAACCGCAGGGAAATATCTGCGTTTTCCCTTCGTGTAAACGGGGGCCTTAGTTGCATTCACTCATTTTCCAGTCATCTTGAATGTTGTCAATACAACTTAACATTTTGGGAGAATGTCACATAAGTTGACCATAAATTCATGTTGATTTTCTTAATGACCATTATTGTGATTAGAGTTCCCTCTGGTTGGGCACTTGGAACTTCATTTATATTATTGTAATTCTCTTCCAATTGATCCAGTGATATAACATGAAATCAAATTTATTTGATTTCAAAGGAAGTGAAGTAATAACTAATATATATTGATACTTAAATTGTTTTCATGTTATGAATGAATGTATTAATGATAACATAATTATATTTCATCAATTTCAATGAACATTTTATTGCTAACACTTATGGCATAAACTTTTAATTGGGTTGACATAATCCCTCTATATTTGTGACATTATTTTGTGTAGTAGCCTTTTCCTTTTGGACCGTTGTTCTCTATTTGCTACTACTGTTGGCTGAGCTGGATATAACTTGACACGTGCAGTTGTACAGATGAGTAAAAGTTGATCCAGTTTGTCCAATAACCATTTATTGTTATTGATGTAGACACATTGGTGTTACACAAAACTTGAGGTGAATAAAACAAACAATTAAACTATATTAGTCTCTTATATGGTAACAAACGACTTGTCACGTCATGGAACCATACAGCACACCACCACACGGTCAAAAGACTGTTTGCCCTCTCAGCCACACCCAGATACTGTGGCCTCCTGCCTTTAAATCGATAGTTCACCCAAAAATGAAAATTCTTTCAGTATTTACTCTCCCTCATGTTGTTCCAACCCCGTAAGACCTTCGTTCATCTTCAGAACACGAATTAAGATATTTTTTGATTAAATCTGAGAGCTGGATCACTCCTCCATAGGCTTCTAAGGGATTGAAACTTGCCGGCCCCGAAAAGTTATTAAAGACATCGTTAAAATAGTCCAAGTGACTACAGTGGCTCAATCTTAAGTTTATCAAGCGACGAGAATACTTTTTGTGCGCAAAAACAAACAAAAATAATGACTTTATTTCAACTATTCATGTCCTTCTCTGTGGGCCTCGAGTCAGTTCACTAGTGTAATAGCGTAAGTTTCTGTTGTTGTACGTCACACGCATCACACACATGCTCCACCTTCAGCCTCCCGACCGTCCTTTAGATGGCGGTAGACAGACCTGTGGTCATATATAATCACTCACTCATTCATCCACAGACACACACCACTACTCACAAGAAAGAAACATGAAATCAACTCAAATAAAAGCTCAATTTAGCTTCATATTTCAATTTTGCTTGAGTCACACACAGACTTCAACATTCAGCATGCAAACCACAATAATGGTAACAAGTTTTTTTTTTTTTTATTATTTCATTCTGAATGCATGAAATTATTTTAAATTAATTTAATTAATTAGACCACTGTCCCTTGTCAGTATAACCCCAATAACGATAGCAAATCAAATTGTAATGGTAAAATAAAGGCAAAAATAGTAAAACAAAGCAATTAATTTATTCATGCCACAATGCACTCTGGGAGTACACTTCCTCAGATCACAGATAGAATTAAGTTGACAAAACTTCAATGGATTAAGTAAAAACAACTTGATGCAATTAAGTTATGCTTACTTAATTAAATTAAGGCAACGAGTTTGCACAATTGAATTAAGTAAATTGAACAAATTTGTTTTAACGGTGGTTTCCTGATCCTGTTCCTTCCCCAGTTCTCCTACCTAGATATAACAGTTTTCTTGTTATATCTTTACTGTTCTCTAAGTAATAAAAGTGTCCAAAATAAGAAAATGATAACAATGAAAGTGAAACTTAGTTTGTGGAATTTTAAAGTATATTATTGTTCCCAAATTATTTTATTCCTAAAACTCATATAGGCAGAAGGAGAATCTCATAGGCAAATATACACTAAAAAAAAATAATCTGTTGAACCAACTTAATTAAATTAAGGAAAGCTTTTCCACGAAATTGAATTATATTTATCCAACAAAATCGAATTTGTTTGAAATAATTTGTTGTAATCTTGCTGTATGAACTTAAATTCATTTGGTCAAGACTACTAAAATAATTGTGTCATTCCTACTAGATAGATAAGTTTTGTCAAGTTACCTAGATTTTACTTTTGTCCTGCCTAAAATCACCAACATTATAAATTTAGCTAATTTGACTCTATAGTAACTTCCAATGATAGTAGCTACTACCATTCGATTTAATTAGAACAACTTTATGTATAGCAATATTAGAAATGACTTATGAAGGTCTGCAAGTGAGGTTTCATGCATACGGAGTGTATACTGAGTTCCCACAGCCTAAACAATCATCACTCTTCTGAATAATGGTAACCACAAAATTCAAAAACATTACATAAAGTCCTCTAAGTTTCTAACATAACTGCACATTAAATACTAACATCAACTAACAACATCTTTCCATTTACTGAAAAACACATAAAATAACATTTTAATCCGTAAATTTACCCTCCTAATGCAGTCCCTTACAAAGCATGCTGGGAGCTACAGATCCACTGCCAAGGTAGTTGTCAACAAAAATAATTCATGTAGTTTTCACACAAATGAATTAAGTAAACTTCAGTTTTAAATATATTAGGTTGATTGAACACAATTAAATTAAGTTGTGACAAAATATTAAACAATCGTGTTACTTTTGCTTATATTAATTAATTAAATTTAACAAGAGGCAACATTTATTTTTTTGAGTGAAAAATAAACAAACTTTATAAAATGCTTTTTTCTAGGAAGGTGAACAGAGTCTGGTGACGAAATATATATTTATGTAAAATATTGGGGAGATTTATAGGGAAAAAAATCAGACAATAGCCCCCCCCCCCCCCAACACACACACACACACACACACACAATAATAAATAAACAAAAAGTCCTATTCGTTCAGAATTTGTATCCACATGAAGGTAAAATAAACAGACAGAGACTGGTGACGAAAGATAACTTTATCGACAATATTTGAGAGATTTATAGAAACAAATCTGACTAAATATTTGCTGTTCATGCAGAGTATATGCTGCAGGAAATCACAATATCTGATTACATTCCATAAACACACAGGGAGGAAACATTCATTCACATTCAGCATTGTTCCAGAAAATCACTTAACACTTATGGGAAATAGCTCCCATGGCTGTTTAGTGATTTTCTGGAACAATGCTGTATTGAGTGTCTGTGTGTTATTGCCTAGTTTTTTTAAACGATAAGGTCACAGTGAGTGCAGCAATTCAGAATTTGAGAGTAAACACAGCTGGAAACATGAAAATTAATAGTTTGCTTCTTTTTATGAGGTAAATTCTACACAGAAACATTAATGTTTCTCATATGATTGTCTTTATGTCATGTATAATTGAATAAAAGCTAATTTAATTCCATTGGTGGTGATGGCGCAATGGATAAGGCATACACATGCCTTTGGTGTGAGCGACCCGGGTTCGAATCCTTTGTGAGACACCAATGTGTCCCTGAGCAAGACACTTAACCCCTAGTTGCTCCAGAGGCGTGCGACCTCTGACATATCTAGCAATTGTAAGTCGCTTTGGATAAAAGCGTCAGCTAAATGAATAAATGTAAATGTAATTCTTAGTGGTTAATCAAAATGGAAAGTATATGGAATTACTGAGAAAATTATTAAGTATGTTTTGTATAATTATAAAGTTTCATGAATAACTGGCTGTTTTAACCAACAATGTTTACCAGTTTGTTTATGAGAGGAAATATTTCAAAACTTTGGGTTTAAAGGGCTCCATCTTTTTGGGATCCATGGTTTTCACTTCCTCTTGAAGAGAGAGGAGTGCCTGGTGGGCCTCATCAAACAGCTCAGCCCCAATTTCTTCTCTGACTCTGTCCTTCCATGCCTTGAGCTTGGGTCTGTTCTCAAACACATCCATACCAGCACCTAAAGGCTGAAAATGACAAGGCGTTATCAAATATGAATATTGTGTCAGATATTATTTCCCCGAAATTCTCAGGTTATCATTTTGCTTCATCTTGAATTGAATGTATACCTGCATGATTTCCACAATAGCAACCAGGTCAGCCAGTGTGATCTGATCACCAACAATGAACGGTTTGTCTTGCAGGAACTTCTCCTCAAAAAGTATCAGTGATCCGTCAAGATCCTCTACTGCATTGTCCATCTTTTCTTTAGGGACCTCAACTCCCATAGCTTTTGGGATCAAAAGCTACAGCAATACAAGAAAACAATTTAGTTCCATTAACAAATAACAATCAAAAAGTCAGCAGTTAGCGGAGTAGCAATTCTAAAGATTAGGTTTCAATCCCAAAGTCACAGAGCAAATGGAGTCAGCCATTAACAAGGGATTTGCTGAAATCTAAGCACTGTTCTGTTCACTAGTGCCTTCGAATGAGAACAAATGCGCTTCACTCACATTGAACCAGAGTATCCTGGATCCATGTATCCGTATGGCGGAGTGTTGCCATGATAGATATTCATTTACTCTAGCACGCTTTTGCAAGTCAGCTGGGTACCAGTGGTCCGGAGTGTGGAACTTCTCAGCCAGGTACATCATAATCGCAATGCTAAGGGATCATTTGAACAGGAAGTAACAGTTAATTTACACAATGAACAGTTGCACAGGAGGCACAAAATAAACAACAGTTCTATCTGAAACTCGACACTGTGGTGGAATTTCTAATTAAAAAAATGATAGTAAACTGTCTTTTAGAATGAATCATGTTTCTGGCCCTAAGAATCTGACCTTTTGGTTCTAATATCATGACTAACTTGTACCTGACTTCTCATTTTCAGTCTAATAACCCATACGAAAATGTAATATATGGCCATATATGTACTTATATTTTAAATAGCATGACATATATCTATACATATATTTGACTTATCTGAGAACACAATATATGTCTGCAACATACATGAACATTTATGTGTCCAAACATGTGAAGAAAATATTTGAGTTCATCCATATATGATACCATATATCTGCATATATTACAGTATAGTATTGGTTTCTCGCATATATGGACAACATTAAGTATAAATATGTGACATATTTGTTTCCCACATATTTAATAAATGTATGTAAACATACATGCATGTGATACTGATACATTGAAATAAGTACATATATGCATATATGCGTCTTACATATATTTAACATTTATGTGCATATACGGGAAAATATATGGCACTTACATGAAAACGGCCATTTTTGCTATATTTTGAAATATATGTTTCATATATGTCTATGTGTTTTATATATATGAATTTTGCATATATTCTCATATAGGCAGCAGACATACATGGACACTGACATTATATATGTAATTTACTTATATTGACGTGTATTACATTTCTGTATGGGAATATAACAAAATAAATCTTACTTCTTTTTCTTCCATCTAACCTTCTGGGGTGGAGAGAAAGCTTGCTTTATCAATTTAACCAATCATATTGACAGAAGGTGACGTATTTGTCATGTTGATTCTATTTTGATAATGTCTGTCATTTTTCCTATAAAACCTGAAGTATTCTTTTTGGATGAGATGCTCTGGAGAACTTGAGAATCTCCTGGTCGTGATTAAAAGCATTTAAAGGACATTTGCTGAAGTCTGTTTGTCGATTATTCCTGCGCAGGAGCAAGTTAGTTTAGAGGAACAAGTTACAGGTTAGACACTGACGACCTTTTTTTCCCAAGTGATAGGCGGGGTAGGATTGCAGCCCGTGCGTTCAGAGGTAACTCAACTGAGTATAATATTTTCAGGTGTCAGGGACACCCGGTCTAAATCAGGTGCGTAGGGGAAAAATCTACGACAACACTTATATTCATATTTATCTGGAACAGTGGTTCTCAAGCAGGGAGCCTCAAACTTCACGATTTATATACAATTATTTAAAATAAAATAAAACAGGCAAAAAAATCAGCTGTCATAACTAAAAAACTATTAAAGTAAGCTAAAACCACAACACCAACAAAAATGGGTGCGTGCCAAACAAGGACAACTCGATCTTCATCCTCACTGGCAAAGAACTCAAACCTCATGAAGTATGTCTTCTGACTAAAGGCTTGAGTTTTGTTCCCACCAGAACAACTGATCCTTTTGTTAATTTTTATTTATTTATATCTGAAATATTTTAAGTCTGAAATGTTTCAGCAAACACAGCAGAATAGATGAAGAGAATGATTCTACCCGTAGTGGTCGGTTGAAATTTTAGGCCTAAGAGCACCTTTTGCCCTCATGTCTCAAACTCTTCTACAGATTAGCCAAGATGTTAAGCTTAATTATGACCCTTCTGCAAAGAAAAAGTTCAACCTGTCGACATATCTCTAGAATCATGAGACTCTTCGACAGCTACAACGTACTACGGACTATAAAGTCATTACAGATCAGAATCTGTCGTACAGTTTCAAAGAGAAATTTAAAAAAAATCTTCTCAATTGGGCAAAGATAGCACATTTGGGTGGTCTGATTTCCGACTAAGAATTACAAAATCTCTTCAATCGCTCCCCTACCAAGCCCGAATTATATATTTTGACCAACGTCCTTAAAGATCTAACTAGGCTAGCTGCAGTAATTGGTGTTACAGTGTTCGACCGTACAACGGTTACATTACTTGCACAACACTGCACTGTCACTTTGCTTTTTTATAGAAATAAAAACCATTTAGTTCAGTTGGACACAGACGGTATAGTTATAAACTGAAATCGTCTGAACTCCATGTAGGCTATAGCACGAGCTGCAGAGTTGCAGCACAGGAGTCTGTGTCAAAAAGGGTGATAGCCACTGATCTAGAATATTTTTTTATTAGATCTTAAATTAAATTGAAAACAAGAAATAACTTGCATTCCATAGATCACATACCTTTCAGCCAGGCAAAAGTCTCCATCTTTGATTGCTGGTGCTTTTCTCAACAGGTTGATTTTCCCAAAGTCTTCACCATATTGATAACCTAAGGGACCATTTTTGTTTTGGTAAAATACTCAAGAAATAGCCTAATATCAGGGTTTTATTTTACTTAAATACAATAGGTACAATTTAAATGTTCAAAGACGTGCAGGAACTACATAACTGTTTGCCAAGTAAGCTTGACTAACCACATCTGCAACTAAGACTGCATGTAGGCTAGTAGTCTAAAGAAACCATAACTTTCTTCACACCCATAATTGAATTGTAACAAAAGGGGAAACGATAGTCAGCCTACATTTCATTATAAAATGAAGAACTTCTAATACAGCTTTTCCTTTCTATGAAAAAGTTGATGAATGATGCAGAATCAAAGCAAAGTGCACACAAACAACTCCACGCAGTTTTATACAACGATATCATACCGTCAAACAACGAAATCTTCTTGTGGTCGAACTGGATGTTGTTTTTCTTGGCAAAGATGTAAACAGAGCGACAGGGCTGCGAAAACAAATCCAAATACATTTCCAAAGACATTTTTTAAAGGAACTAACTAATACACTGAAACACAACCCAGTCCAAAACTGCTAAAAATGACTGCACTGCTGCACAAGAACTTACTGCCTACTAGGTTATATAACTACTATAGCCTGCTACTACACCACACCCCGTTGAACTCGTCATCGTAAGTGTGTAAGTGTGTAACTCGTCATCGTAAGTGTGCAACATTTTATCAAAAAGAATACAAAACGACCCATACTGAAAACATAAGTTAACCAATAATGTCAATGTCAAAGGAGAAAGAAAAGACTTTGGATAATTTTTTTTTCCATTTCTTTTCTCCCCTCTCTGGTACAATGAGCGCCATCTGTCGGAAGTCGAGGGTATACTGACCGTGACAGCTCATTAAACAAGAAATCTATTCTTTACTAATTAATTTATGCATAGGGCCTATGGCTTTGATCAATGTCTTGTAAAACTACAGATATTGAAGATATCCCTACAGAAGATAGTGCATAATACTAATAAACTACTTTCCTGACTTTAGAAAGTCTTTATAAAACTTGCTTGGAGGTAAAATTGTCTATTCACTTTACAATTACAATTTATTAATACAAGTTTATTTATGTGCAAAAACACTCACAGTATTCCACCTTTCTTCTTGAACCATGAGACACAGAGTTCTGAACTTTGTTTGTCTACTTTCCCTTGGAAGCAAATGCTATGTCGTACCAAATCCCCCGAATGAATTACACAGACATTTTACTCAAGAGCATTTTTTTAATTGTTTTTGCAAATCTTCATTTGGAAGGCTGAAACAATGTTCTTGACAAACAGTCTGACTCTGTACTATGCCAAAGAAAACTGATGTCTTTAAAATAAATGTGCAATTCATAAATCACTCTACTGACTACATTGGATTTGAATCATTTCTATGGCTTTTGTAAGCTTGTGATTAGATGATTCTTGATTCTTATATGGTCTGATTTGACCGATAGATGTGGTTAATAATAGATAACTGATTGATGTGGCACTTTCCCTGGAAAAGTTTGACAAACACAATGCTAATAGAAAATATTAATATAATATACTCTCTTATTATAGCTTAATGTCTTCATTTTTTTTAAACTAAAACAAATACACACCCAATCCACTATGGCTTGCTATCAAAATGCTAAATGCATAACATATTAGTAAACAGATTATTTTCAAATGACATAAATTAGCTATACTTTTCAAGAGAACCTGGAGATGTTAATGCAAAATATTCTTAAGAACACGACTTCCTTATAACCCAGCTATAGCTGAACCCCAAATATGAATCACATATTAAGAATGAAGGCCTTATAAGAAGCTCATTACTGTTCCTTTCTTCCCAATCAGCCATGGCACCATGAGGGTAGAACAATATTAAAATACTGCAACAGAACAAAGAAGAGAAAGACAATCAGGACATTATATTTTATAACGCAAACTATGGCTTGAACAAAGGTCGCTTTTACGGCAAGTTGGTCTTTCTGGTAGCCGTTTTGAGTCTCAATCAGATCTCTATTCAGTAGTCAGGGCCCTGATCAGGGAGTCTGACATTTTAAGGGCTGTCTCAATTGCAAAATCCTACCAGGGCAGTGAAACATTTGCTCCCTAAAAAGTCCCTCAATGCACTATGGAAACCAGGGAGCATTGACCATAGGGCTGCACCCAAAATCGTCTCTTGATTGTCTCAATAGTCTCTTGAGAAGTTTGTTCTATATAGAATGGATGTGTGTAGTATGAATGTAATCCATATGCACTGCATTTGCCCTGTTGTCATTATCATGTGACCTAAAGTCTGTTATATCGCTTCACTGCCATTCACAAATCCTCTCCCGTGGTCTGATGGGATAGTAAAGTGTCCATCATATGCATTCTTCAGAATCTCGCCAGAAGTAGTAGGTCATCCTACTCTTTTATGATTCCTGTGAATTCGGACATACTTCTTTTGTCACACTGTTTTTCACCCACTATATAGTAGGGAAGTATGCGATTTCGGATGAACCGTTCCCGTAAATGAAATTCTGAAGCTCGATACAAAGCACGTGAGCCAACTCAACACACATAATGACATGCGATAGATGTTTTTAAAATACAAACTATTATTTAATTATATTTCAGCATAAATATTCATCTCTAGGCAGATAATGAACAATCTAGCTAACATTTTTACCTTTGTTTACGGCTGAAATGTTGCATGCAGGCTAATAAGCAAAGTGTTTATCATAATATAGCCTACTTTAAATAACATTTAATAAATAATGTCAGAAAGACATCAGTTCTGCTGTTGTTCATAAATACCAAAAAGTCATCAGCAGGGTTGCCAGGTCTGTGCAACAAAACCTAACCAAAAAATATCCCAATGAGATTTTTTCCATCGGGCGGCCGAATTCTCTGCTGATTTTGTACGTCTTGGGTGTTTTAGACCACCAAAATCATACTTAAAGTGATGGAAAACCACAGACTTGGCAATACTTGTCATCAGTGTCCCAATGGCTGTATCTGAAATTGCATACTTTCCAACTATATAGTAGGTGAAAAACAGTATGTGACACAAGTAGTATGTCCGAATTCAAAGTATAGAAGAACGAAAGAGTAGCCAAATAGTACTCGGATGACCTACTTCTTCTGGCGAGATTCTGAAGTGTGTTTATGATGGATGCTTTAATATCCCATGAGGCCACAGGAGAGGATTGGCAGTGAAGCGACACATGATAATAACACCACGGTGAATGTAATAAGTCCAAATTTCACTCATACTACACACATTCATGCTGTATTGAACATACCATTTTCAGAGGTCACAAAGTAATTTATTTCTTATTCAAAATAAGTACCTACTCAAGAGAGTATGAGATTTCAGAGGCAGCCAATGTGTAGTGAGCACATAGGTTAAAAATAGGTTCTGCAAAGAACCTTTCAGTGAAAGGTTATTTGGGGAACCAAAAAAGGTTCTTCTGTGGCATCGCTGTGAAACCCCCTTTTTGGTTCTTCCTGGCCCCTTTATTTTTAGTGTTTTTAGTGAGTGTAGGGCAGTTACATCAATCAGCTGAGAACAGCCCCTAAGACAAACTTACCTTGATCTAATGATATACTGAATCCAAACATGCATCTCATTTTCTTTTTCTCTTGCAATTAACCGTTTCAGTTTTTTACTTCAATTTAGTTTCATTTATTGTGTTATACTTATTTTGTTCACTTTAGCTGAAAAACTATTAAAAACCTTGGAAACTGTAATGGCTTTCCCATAAGAAAGTGTAAGGTGATAAGATGCTCTTGTTTATTGGCGATTAATTGAAAAATATCACTTATATTAAAAGCATGTGTCACTATGAGAACCACATGTTCCTGCCACATGTCCCTCACAAATACAACCCAAGGGAAGTTTAAATAGCATGTGATGTGACCCCATACATACTCAGCAAAGTGCACACCACCATCTAGTGGTTGAACAATCATTACATTTGGCAACAGTAACACTTTATTTTACAATGTCCTTCTTTCACATGTTACATGCAGTTATTAGTGATAACTATTAAATTGGACTATGCACAATTACATGCTTTAAAAACCCATTTGTCCCCCTGTTCATCAAAGCCCTAAATGGCAAGTAAGGCAGAGGTTTGTCCCTAAAACACTGTTCTTTTAACCCTCTGGGGTCGGCGGTATCGCGGGCGATACCAGCTGACTTTTTTTCTTATCAGTGCAAAAGACGACTCAAAATACTCTGTTGATTTTGATCTTTACATATAAGTGTTATACATAATTCAAAACTGTCAAATGTCTTCTTTTATTTGTGTACACTCATGATAAAAACAAAATGTTGTGTTTTTCGTAAAATAAAGAAGTACACGTAGTTGCTTAATATTACTCCGCACTTAAATATATAATTACACTGTAGCAATGTCACCTTAAATTTTTTTTTTAAAAGTTTTACTGTTACAGTGTAATTATAAATTTAAGTGCGGAGTAATATTAAGCAACTACGTGTACTTACTATAGGGTTATGGTAGGATTAGGACATGGTTGAGGGTTAGTTGTATGCAATTATGCATAATTTACTGTTATTACTATGGTGTAACATATGTAACAAGGACACTGTAAAATAAAGTGTTACCAAAAAGTGAAAACCCAAACCCTAATCATGTAGTAGCATAAGTAGTTAAATAATATTACCCAGTACTTAAATGTATGATTACAAAGACACCTTAAAATAAAGTGTAACCAAAACCTCTAATTCCTTAATTACTTATGTCAAGACTGTAAGGAATGAGTCTATACATTATTTTACATACATTAAATTATTAAAAATAATTATACTTACCATTAGCCTATATTTGCAATAAACAAGTACTAGTGATGGATAGCCGGTCTCCCGGCTACATGATGTGTAGCTGTGTACACATGTAATCTGTTCATCATAACCAATTAACAAAAATACAACTTCAGTTGACTAGTAGTGGTTCAGGCTGTGGCTCGCAGCCAATGCATTCAATGCATTTCATGTAGTTCACTGCTTCACCACTAGAGCCTGCAAAATGACAGCTCACCAATCGCAGGATTTCTGTACAGCATTCGGGATCTGCTCATACAATGAGAGTCTGTAGTCAGCTGCGGTAAGCCAGCCTCTCCGGACTAACCCCGTACGCGCTCGGACTGCTGACAATCCACTGCGCGGAGAACGCGCCGCGACTCCAGTTTTATTCAGTTTGTTTGGGAATCCCCACAAGGAACCGTACACAGCGTTAAAGATGACAATGATGGAAAGTGCCAGTACACTGCCTGAACTCCCCCGAAGTTTGCGGATTTCTATCGTCAAGTAAATGGATTATAATTGCGTGTATTATTTGTCCGCTGACACGGGACCATTGGTTATAGCCATATGTGCGTTCAGGTATGACCGATATCCGCATGCATTATCGTGATTGGGTTTATTGCTTGGTGCAGGACTGTGTAAAAGCCTTCTGATTGCACATTGTGGATTTTTTACACCTTGCATAGAGTTGAATGAGCGCACGCTGCGATTTTGGCACAATGGCAAGCTGCAAGACAGCCCCGTGCACTGGAAAGTAATAATGCATAGTGTTTTAATAATGTTGCGATATACTGCAGACACTCTAAAAAATGTGTGGATCCTGAAATCACGTTTGATTTTTATATGCACTTTGTTAGGTTTTGCTGTCTGTGTGACATCAGTAGAAACGTTAGTAGCCTTGTTTCGAGTAGTCTACTTCCATTGAGTTTGAATACCCAGATAACAAATGTGTTTTCTTCACGTTTCCCAAACATTTCAATTTTGAACGTCGACATATTTACGTATGGTTAAAAGAACAATACATTGCAAACGTTATATCAACCGTGTAGCAAATGAATAGCTAGCCAGCTTACCTGGAAACTTCACTTGTAAAAACTTTTTAAAATCGTTTATTTTTGACATTTGCTCTTTAACAAAAAAACTCAACACTATAAGTTCATAACTAAATAACAGTTCAAACCTTGTTTTTAACATTGAGAAATAATATTTTTCATTATTATTAAACACTCTAATGCTAAAACTCAAAAAAGTATATTACACCGCACACACTAGCACCAGAAGCTGACTTTTCTAGTTATTTGAAAACGTTATGTTTACGAAAAAAATCGAAAAAACCCAACATTATAGTAATTAAAACCCCATAGGAAAATTTCGAAGCAGGTCAGATCTGCACTACAAAGGGCCACATGCATTTTGGAGCGTCTTTGCTTGTTTGCAATTCAAGGGTAAATAAATAACTGTTCATTTGAATTTACAGCATACTGAAGAAACACTTTATATAAAAGCTAATGTTTTATGTGTTTGAGGAGTGGATAAGGGTGTCTTAGGGCCCTATTTTAACGATCTAAGCGCATGGTTTAAAGCACATGGCGCAAGTGCACTTAGGGAGTGTCCGAATCCATTTTTGCTTGTTTAACATGGGAAAATGGTCTAAAAGGGTTGTCCCTGATCTCTTAATGATTAAAGGGTGTGTTTTGGGCGTAACATGCAAAAAAAAAAAAAATCAAAGTCTCATCTCCTTTTTCCCTGTGGATTCGCTATTTACGCGGCGGAATTTGCAAGCGGTAAAACTAAACGCTTCTCTAGCGAGGAAACGGATCTGCTTCTGCGCGAGGTTAAAGAGCGCAAGCAGATCATCTACGGACAAAGACCATCTATGGGATAAAGTGTACGCGCATTGTGGACCCGCCTATAGGCGCACATTACTAACACGCTGTTTAAATAACAAAAATAAATAAATACTGCGCCATTGACTTTTAACCATGTTTTTGTTGGTCAATGGCGCAGTCTATTTCAGTTGCCTCAAAATAGCAACACGCCACCAATGCGCCTGAACACACCATGTTTTCAGACCAGCAGCCCATGGGCTCTCAAATGGGCGCAAATGCATTTGCTATGTAAACAACCCGTCCTGCAGCAAAATGATAATTGTGTCGGGCTGAAACTAGCTAAAAACACTTGCATCGCGGCTGGCGCCTTATTGCGGCCAGGTGTACAATAGGGCCCTTAGTCTAGTAATTGTCGTTGAGTCATAGCCAATATCTACTGTCTTAAATGCGCCCACATAGTCAACTTTATAACCCGTAAGTTGGTTAAAACATTTACTGCCTCAGTTGCGACCGTTCTAATGACGTACAAAACACGTCATTCGCTGGTCAAAATCTTCGTAACTTAATTTGTGTTTGATTTTGGTAAAATGTTAATGATATAATGACACATGCAAGTGTCGGACCATATATAAAGTCACAATATCAACTTTGACAAAGCAGTGTTTATTTATTAGAAAAATACAGTTTTTTCCCCATGTCCTGTAAAGTAGCATCTCATTTAGATCAATTTAGATAAAAATTAACAGCATATTTTAATGGCAGAAGTGGCTTATATGAAATGATCACAGTGTTATTATTCCTGATAACACTTATAGTATCTAAAGTGTTTTTTTTCTGAATATGTGGATGCCTGGGTAAATTTGATCATATTTGATTAATTCAACATAAACATTCACAAAGTGAAAAAAAAAAAGCGTATCATTGCCCATATGAATTATAATTTATTAAAAAATAAATAATTGTGTTGTTTTTCTGGTTGTGACCATTAAAGGGTTAACGAAGAGGGGAACTAAAGGTCATGGGAGAGGCAGCTCCGACTCAGGCCACCCCGAGTGGTTTTGCACCCATGTTGGGCGTCGGGATGGGAGGATCAATCACACCAATCGCCACTTCAAGAGGATCAGCCGTTCCTCAGCTCCACAGTGCCATAGTGGAGCGCTTGCGTGCCAGAATAGAACTTTGCCGGCGGCATCACTCCACTTGCGAGGACCGTTATGAGCGTGGTCTGGCGGAAAATTCGGACCGGGAACACGAGAACACACTGCAACTCTTAAACATCGTCCATCAGGGCCCCGGGAACAGGAAGACCAAGGGCAGTAGATCGGCCTCTCAGCATCCTCCTGAATACAGCAGAGTGAATGGTGAACATAAAGGCCACAGCTCGTCAGAGGCAGAGTCCAAAATTTCTTCACAAATAGCAGTAAGTTCTACGGGTTGTGTTAACTACACCCACGTTATAAATCTTATAATCTGTCTAATACACATAGGGACAGGTGTCAGACCAATTCCCCAGAGGATGACATTAACACACTGATATGATGTGATTACTGTGGGTGTGTGAGGGAGAGATGGGGTGTCTGTTTAATTGAAAAGTGCCCTGCAGGAAGGCACATTTTTCTTTTAAAGGTCTTTTAAAAATATAACAAAACAAACTATAACTTAAAAGGGTGGTGATTCAGTGACATCTGATTTTATTTTTTTAACAATGCACATTTCCACGCATTCCCTCCTATAAGTATTTTCATTCTTAAGTCACATCGGAAAATGCCATTTGAATGCCATTGCATTATAATATCAGACCCCATGGGATTTAATTTAAAGAAAGTTATAATATACACTTGGCCATGCACTTTATTAGGTACATCTTGTCTAATACCGGGCTGGAACTGCTTTTGCCTCCAGAACGGCCTTAAATCTTCATAGCATAGATTCAACAAGGTTCTGGAAACATTTCTCAGAGATTCTGATCCATATTGACATGATAACATCACACAGTTACTGCAGATTTGTCGGCCGCACATCCATGATGCAAATCTCCCGTTCCACTACATCCCAAAAGTGCTCTATTGGACTGAGATCTGGTGACTGTGGAGAGTTCAGTGAACTAGTCAGGTTCAAGAAACCAGTGTGAGATGAGTTGAGCTTTGTGACACGGCATGTTCTCCTGCTGGAAGATGATACACTGTGTTCATAAAGGGATGAACGTGATCAGCAATAATACTCAGGTGGGCTGTGGTGTTTAAACGATGCTCAATTGGTACTAAGTGTGTGAAGAAAATTGCCCACACACCATTACACCAGCACCACTAGCCTGAACTGTTTATATGAATCCATGCTTTCATGTTGTTTATTCCAAATTATGAACCAGAAATCCAGATTCCTCAGACCAGGCAACGTTTTTCCAATCTTCTATTGTCTAATCTTGGTGAGTCGGTGTGAATTGTAGCCTCAGTTTGCAGTTCTTATCCGACAGGAGTTACACCGGTGTGTCTTCTGCTGATGTTCATGGTTGTGTGTGAAAATCCCAGTAGATCAGCAGTTTCTGAAATACTCAGACCAGCCCGTCTGGCCCGTTCAAAGTCACTTAAAACAATTCCTTCCCCATTCTGATGCTCAGTTTGAACTTCAGCAGATCGTCCTGATCATGTCTATATACTGTAGCATGTTGCATGTGATTGGCTTTTTAGATATTTGCATTAACGAGCTGATCTAATAAAGTGGCCAGTGAGTGTACACACAGTTAAACATGATAAACATGATTTATTTGCAGATGCCACTTAGTTTGATATCTGTTGAAATTCGTTTTTAATAGTTGCTTAAGTTTCCAAATACTTTATGACGCCACTGTGTACAAATGTGTGCATATTGTCCCAAATATTGATAATTTAGGGAAAATATCTCTTAGTACAGAAATTAAAAACCATATGTTTTGTACTGTAGTCTCAGCTTTTATAACAGACAAAAGTACTTGCGGTCAACAGCTCAGTTCGGGTTCTTTGTTCTCCACCCTTATATTTACCTCTTGGGACTTCACTGTTTGACACCACTATACAGTCTCTCTACTCATCGACACGCTTTACTGATTGTGTAATTCTGAAATCTTCTGTAAGATAACATTTTGTTAAATGAACAACTTTTTAAAGGAAAATATCAAGATAAAATATGATTTATATGGTTTGTGTTCTAGAATTTGTGAATATTGTTTGTTTATCTAGACATAGTTAAAGGGATAGTTCACCCGAAAATGAAAATTCTGTCAGTATTTACTCTCCCTCATGTTGTTCCAATCCCATAAGACCTTCGTTCATCTTTGTTCAACACGAATTAAGATATTTTTGATGAAATCTGAGAGCTGGATCACTCCTCCATAGGCTTCTAAGGGATTGAAACTTGCCCGCCCCGAAAAGTTATTAAAGACATTGTTAAAATAGTCCAAGTGACTACAGTGGCTCATACTCAATCAATTGCGAACAAAAAGTATTCTTGTCATTTGATAAACTTAAGATTGAGCCACTGTAGTCACTTGGACTATTTTAACGATGTCTTTAATAACTTTTCGGGGAACAAGCTTCAATCCCTTAAGAAGCCTATATGGAGGAGTGATCCAGCTCTCAGATTTCATCAAAAATATGTTAATTCGTGTTCTGAAGATGAACGAAGGTCTTACAGGGTTGGAACAACATGAGGGTGAGTAAATACTGACGTAATTTTCATTTTTGGGTGAACTATCCCCTTAAGGTCTAGTTTATTATAGGTGTATTCTTGTAAAATGCATAATCGTAAAGTGAGGCATCAGGTTTTCCTTTCAACAGCTTTGCAGATTTTGAAAGTGTACACCAATATCTATCCAGCAAACTTAATAGAGATAGAAATTGCTGGATGGTGAAATCTCGCAAACACAGCATGAATGGTCTCGTGTTTTGTTCCACACCATGCATTGTCGTACTCTATTATCAAAGGTTTGATAAATTGCTCTATTAAGCACCTTCTTGAATGATGGTTTTCCTATAAATCCATTTGAAGCATGCAGCCTACGAACAAATGGTTAGAGCCATTCAATAGCACACATATCCTTGTTTTGTTTCCTCAAAGTCAAACAGGCCTTGGAAACACGATTGTCAGAGGACTGCCCAGTAATTGAGTGTTATGGGCTTACGGATGAAATTGTTTTCTCCTAAATGCAGAGTAATGACCGACTTGGGAACAGTGGGTGATTGTGGAATATCCTCTCATGGAAGAGAAAGTGGGATATTATGAATGCTCTGTTTGCTTATCGAAAGAGATCAACCTTCAATTTACCCAGTTTATATCAATTAAACTATCTTCAATGATATTCTTTTATAATGCATGGTTCATGCAGTACTTCCCAATGAAGTGAAGAAGTACGCTTAATTGAATTGAATATGCAATTGTAGTGTACTTCAAAGCTTAAAAGTAAATTTGTCAAAACTGTACTTGAAGATAATTTAATATTAATGAAATAAAAGGCCACTTAGGTGTACCTAAAGAGGGCAATATGTTTATTAACACGTACATGCACTTTATTATGATGTAAAAAGTTTAACATTTTAAATAGAGCTGGGCAACGATTAATTATATCCAAAAAAAAAAAAATTGTGTTTCCATAAAACATGTGTGTGTTTAATAATTTGGTATCTATACATACACACATAGCATGTATATATTTAAGAAATTTTTTATTTTGGTTGAGTTAAATCGCGATTAATCGATAATTTTTAATGATATTTTAATGATATTTTATCGTGCTTTAAAGAAGTACACTTATTGTGATGTGTTAACTAACTTGCACTTTATTGTAAATTAAACTAGTGTTGTATTCAATATTGCATTTAAATATATTTAAATTGTACTGAATTGCAACTTCATCACTACAAATATTTAACATTTTAAAGTATATTTTAGTTTACCACATTTTTTATGTCCTATTATAAGTGAGTCAAAAATAGTGCTCAAAACTTCAGCTTATTGAATTTAATATAGATTCAAGCTATACTATATTTTCATTTAATAAACAAATTCTGTCTTCAATTTCTTGCCTTCATGTCCTACCACTTTCGTTTTCATTTCATGTCGTTTGACTTTCTTTCCTTTATGGAGCACAAAAGAAGATGTTTAGAAACATGTTTCAGTGTTGGACTAAAACATTCTTTAAAATATCTTCTTTTGTGTTTCGCAGAAGAAAAAGCCATATGAGAAAGGTGTTATGATGAGTAAATTATGATTTTTTTTTTGAGTGAACTATCCCATTAGCAATGCTTATTGGAAAGACTAAACCTTCAATCTAATGTTTGAGGATGTAGCAACATAATTGGACATAATTAAGCATGACAGGCAGGCATTAGGAATAATAGGTGGAAGAAGGAAATGTCAAAGTGTTTCCTGGTGTTTCGTGTGCTTTAGGAGTGGAAGCTGAAGGCCCAGGCATAGTTTCACTCCACCTGAATGTGGAACAATCAGTCCAGCTCCTTGGAGGCCACTTTAAGCTCAGCAAAACTGTCTGTGCCTTACTTGAGGGGAAATGAATGGGTCCCTGGGCAGTTCGTCCCATGGTTGATATTCATGTTGACATGCAAATGAATTAGTCTTACATGAGCACACTCATGTTTTGGCAGAAAGCCTAAGCAACTGGTTAAAAAGTCAAGGAGAGAGTCACATTTTTGACTGTCAGCATAAAGCGTGGCCCAGTTTGCAGTTTATTCTTACAAAAGGTTTTTTGAGGGACATATGAAGTTTGGGACATTTTTGTGCAACTCATTTAAAGATTTGATACCACTAACCTGGCAATCTTAGACCAAACCATTGGGACAATTCAGAACAGTAATGATTTTATCAAACTGGTACTCCATACAAAATGACTTCTTTTTTTTAGGCGGACTCGTGCGTTCTGCCTTTTGGACATTTTTTTAGGCCTGTCAGATTGAAACTGCTGATTTTCAGTCAGCTCGTCATTTTTGTGTGCAAAATGCATCCGACAGCCATCAAACAGATCTGTGGGTATGTCATTTAAGGCTAAGTCTGAGGATTTTGGTGGATGAGGGCTTGTTGATCATTTTAATCTGAGCTATGTGCAGCAACAAATGCATTATAAGCATTAAGTGTGACCTATAAAACAAGATAAAAATGTGCAAGTGGAAGGCTGAGGCATAAATAGAAGAGAAATTTAGGAAACTCGCGTAGGATTGCTCATGCTGCTTAAATCAAAAGCATTCCCTCTTCATCTGTGCTGGCTCTCCTAGAGGTTTCTTTGTGAGGTGCGCCTTGTGTATACCTCATGTTTTATTCACAGTCTGAGACATGACTGGGGCTTTGAAGAGCGCTGAAACCATTCGGCATATACATCCCTACCTCCATTTGCACAACATGATGGCTGCAGGCAGAAATCGCCCCCTCAGCGTCTAGGATCAGCCTCTATTACCCAAATTCTGAGTTTTAGTCTATTACAGTTTACCAAGGGAAATGATGAAACTGAAAGAACTTTCTAGGCCGTTACGTACAAGTTAGAAACATTCCCTGAGAAGCATGCGTATGTGACAATGTAGTTTGTGGCTTAATTAAAGTTTCAGTGATATTTGAATGGGCTCTATTAATCCTGTGGTACAGTATATCTGTGCTGGATCTGGGATGTGTGCTTGATTGCTGTCTCCAACTCTCTCAACTGCTTGTTTGTCTTTGTCGTTTGGAAGCGGCAAAGATGTGGAGAGTACTTTTGAAGTCTGCATATTGACTTTGCTATATTACTTTTTTTGTTCATACAAATATTTGCACATAAGATGTATATATATATATATATATATATATATATATATATATATATATATACTATGGCTCAAAATCTGCACAGGGGTAATTAAATGTACCAAATCATGTAAAAATTATTATCTTTCATGGGAAAATGTAACAACCTTTTATCAAACTTTGATAATTGCCTTAATCTTGCCTTAATTGCCTTAAACAACTGAGGAGATAGTGATCAAACTACATTATAGAATCAATTTTCAAGTCCCTAAATCTTACATGAGCAAGATCAATGATTTATGTTCATCTGTTGCCAAAATTATGAAAACACGGTTATTGAAAAATATTAAAAGATTAAACATTTTTTGAAAATATTGTCATAATCAGAATGCGTAGTTCGTGGATACATTTTTTTTTTTTAAATCTGTCAAAATATAACATACAACTTCTTTTTTCCGTCAGGAACCAACACATGTGTAATGATTTTCACTAACGTTTGTTCACTAACTACATTTACATTTACATTTAGTCATTTAGCAGACGCTTTTATCCAAAGCGACTTACATCTGAGGACTAAAGCAAGCGAGTCATCGTGAAGAGGGAAGAACGACGCAAGAAGTGCTCAAAATACAAAGTTCAGGCATTGCTCAGAGTATCAAAAGCCAGACAAGGGAAGATTTAAAAGGGAAGGAAAGATTTATAAGAGAAGAATTTATTTTTTATTTTTTATTTTTTTATGTTAAGTACTCACGGAAGAGATGAGTTTTCAGTTGTCTTTTGAATGCTGTCAGGGATTCTGCATTACGGATGAGGGTGGGGAGATCATTCCACCAGCATGGAACCGTGAATGGGAATGTTCTGGAGAGTGATTTAGTGCCTCGCTGTGATGGCACCACGAGCCGTCGCTCCTTGGCCGATCGTAGGCTTCTGGTAGGGACGTAGACTTGTAGTAGGGAGTGAAAGTAGGACAGAGCTGAGTCTGTGGTACATCTGTAAGTAAGCGTCAAAGCTTTGAATTTGATGCGAGCAGCGAGTGGTAGCCAATGCAGTGAGATGAACAGAGGAGTGACTTGAGCCCTTTTGGGCTCATTGAAGACAAGGCGGGCTGCAGCATTCTGGATCATTTGTAGTGGTTTAGTAACACATGATGGAAGTCCAGCTAGAAGAGCATTGCAGTAATCAAGCCTAGAAATAACCAGGGCCTGGACGAGAAGTTGTGTTGCATGCTCCGTTAGGAAAGGCCTGATCTTCCTGATGTTATACATTGCAAACCTGCATGATCGAGCTGTCTTTGTAATTTGGTCTGTGAAGGTCAGCTAGTCATCAAATATTACTCCAAGATTTCTGACCGACCTTGATGGGGTGATTGAGGATGACTCTAGCTGGATATTGAAGTCGTGCTGTAGAGACGGCTTTGCAGGGAGGACGAGAAGCTCAGTCTTTGCCAGGTTGAGCTGCAGGTGATGTTCGTTCATCCATGCCGAGATGTCCGCCAGACAGCTTGAGATACGTGCTGCTACTGTGGGATCATCTGGTTGAAATGAGAGGTAGAGCTGGGTGTCATCAGCATAGCAATGGTAAGAGAAACCATGTGCCTGTATGATGGGTCCCAATGATGTGGTGTAGATGGAGAAGAGGAGCGGTCCAAGAACTGAACCCTGAGGAACTCCTGTGTTCTGTTGTTGTGCTTTGGATAAAAGCACATCAACTGAACTAATGATGTTCAATTGGTTTGGCGTTTATTCTCTTTGCATTGCATTTACACTGAGTTTCCTGATCATTTTGATTTAATTTCATTATGTATTATGCACGTCATCGTCTCTAACAGACAGCATGTTGAAGCCGTTTTCTCCCTTTTCTCGGAAAGCCATGACGCAAAACAAGCGGAACTGTTGGTTTTCCAGGAAAAGCATGCACCTCTGCTTCTCGTAAATACTACCGTGTATTGTGCACTTTTTTATTTTGACAGACATCGATGCCCTGATATTCAAATGAAGTGAATTTGAAAACAGATGGATCGTAAGGAAATAATTAGTAAAACTACTCAGTGAAGTGATGTAATGTGTCAAGTGAGTGTGTCAATGTTTTTAGTTCTAATATTTCAACCGACAGCATCAGTTTTTGACGGACGTGATAACGTAAGGCGTAAACTATGTTTGATTTTTGGGCAATTATAAAACAAGCTGGAGACGTTCGATATGCTTTTTGCTTATTTTACAGAATGAAGTTTATTTTGTGGCTTAAATAAATTACATGTTACTCAGAGACTGACATGTTTGGCTGGTCAAAAAAATTTACATTTAAATTAAACAGATTTAAAATTAGTCGGAAACGCTTCATTTTACAGTACGCTAACTTGCGTCTACTTACAGTGTACTTACCTAAGAAAGTACTGGGTAATATAAGGTAAGTACATGGGTTAAGGTTAGGTTTAGGGGTAGGTTCAGGATTAGTACCTAGTTATTACCCAGTTATTTTAATTACTATAATAAGTAGGCTACATAGTATGTACATGGGGAACAGGACTGTAAAATGAAGTGTTACCAATTAGTCTTAGATGACTATGTCCAAATACTTGTGGGACCACAAAGAATATTTCTGTAGCAAAGCAGAGTGAGGAAGAGCTGTGTTGTCTTTCTTTACACCAGCCAGTGGTTGTGAATTGATAGACACATTCATGCATAGTGTGATTTCCCTAGCACAGAGAAAGCACAGACCACTCCGATATCTGTCAGGGTTTTCCTGCCCGACTAAATAGAACAGAGCAAAAAAAAAAAAAAGAGGAGAAGCGTTAGAGGGGGTGGTTCACTATATCTTTCGACAAGTCTTGTGCTCTGTTGAACTCACCTGAAACTCAACCCTTGTGGGAAACTGCATCCCCAGGTGTGTATGCAAGTGCCATGAGTGGATGATAAAATCTGCGACTCTTTGCTGCAAAAACAATAACCCACAAAACCCCCAACCCACAAATTATGCCTTTGTGAATGTTCAACCCCAGATACAGTATGTGGGAGTTGAATAAATGACTGATATGACTCAAATATCCACAGTTAGCCTTTCACTTTCTATCATTACGTAATTTCACTGTAAAGAACATTAGATTAACCACATTATCAAGGTTTTTCCTTGTTCTAACCATTAGCATCTGCCATTAATGAAAACTGACAAACAGTGAAAGGCTAGTTCTCCCTGAGAAGGTTAGATAGATTTGTGTTTCACATGCATACTTTTTGATTTTAACACAATTCAAACTACTTCCATTTAAAAAAAATAAAAGATCACAAAACGTGTTAACTTAACAAAATAATTAGGAATGCACTGGTATTAAAGGGTTCGTACACCCCAAAATGAAAATTATCCCATAATTTAGTCACCCTCAAGCCATCCTAGGTGTATATGACTTTCTTCTTTCAGCCAAAGACAATCGGGAGTAATATTCAAAAATATATAATGGGAGCCTTAGATTTTGAAGCCCAAAAAGCACATTCATCCATCAAAGAAGTAATCAAAAAAGAAAAAAGTAAACCACACGGCTCCAGGTGGTTAATAAAGGCCTTCTGAAGCAAAGCGATAGGTTTTTGTAAGAAAAATTACATATTTATATGTGTTCGATTAATCGTAAATAAATAATCGATAGGGAAAATAATCGTTCCAGCTCTAGTACGGAGAGTGTTCGAGACAACTTTACTCACCTCATTTTGAAATTTCCCAAATTATAAGTGACAGTAGATGTCCCAGGCACAGAATTGTGATTTGATTTGTGAAACTTCAAACACATCCCACTTTTCCGAGGGCTCGCCGTCCAGCCCAGGAAGTGAGAGAGTGGGCTCCTGATGTCAGTGTTGAACCCCTGGGTGGAATGCAGGGTCACATCAGGGGCTCTCTGGGTAGATCAGAGATCAGACCTGTTTACATTTCAACTCGGGATATTTCTATCAGCCTGGCCAAACTGCTCCACGTTCCCAGGCTCCTCGCTCACATCCCTGAAAAGGAGCACAAGCCCTCTCTATTTCTCCTTTCCCTCCACACTCTTGTCCCTCCCTCCCGCTTCTCTTTCTCGTCCTCTCTGCCTCCAGGGTCAAAGTCAAAGTACAACTTCACATTTTTGGCTGAACTATCCTTTTAAGACAAAAGTTTTCATAGCATTTCTGATTTAGACTTCAGTTACAGTTTTATTTACTATTAAGTCAAGTCAATTCAAGTCAAGTCACCTTTAGTTATATAGCGCTTTTTACAATACAGATTGTTTTAAAGCAGCTTTACAGGGATAACAGGAAAATAATGTAGTAATATTATTGTTAAATATAAAATTAAATGTCACCCACTAAGCAAGCCGAAAAGCAAAAGGTGATTAAATATACAATGTCTATATATACAGACATTTAAATACTATTAATACAGAAATACTATTGTAACTTCTTTCTTAAAGGGTTAGCGCACCCAAAAATGAAAATTCTGTCATAATTTACTCAACCTCATGCTGTTTCAAACCTGTAGAAGCAACTTTATTCTTCAACACAAAATACGATATTTTGAAGACTGTTGGTAACCATGTGGTTTCACATAACAGATGTTGACATATATCGTTAGTTCAAAACAATAACTGGCACTGTTCTTCTTTCCCCCCCCTTTCGTAGCTACAAAAAATATTTACATGTTTCCCTGAAGACAAAATTAGTACAATTTGCCCCTATCATCCAATTGAAAAAGTTTACACCTACTTGCGTTTAATGCATATTCTGCAAGGGGTACGCACATGAATAAAAACTGTACGTATATTTATTATTAACTATGTATTTGCCATTATTTTACTTGTGATGAAGTATTGAAATTAAGCAAAATCTAAATACTGAGATGTATCCTTTATTGATATTTTGTCTTTTTGTCTATGTTCATACAATGAAAGTCAATGATCAACAAAACAACTTATTCAGGACAGTACGAAACAAAACAAAAAAAATAACATGCAATTTTTTTGATCTCTCTTATTTTTTAATACATCTGCCATATTCTGCAACTTATGAACTGTATCAACTGGCCCTAATTATGAGTTGGAAATGTTGAGTCATGTGTCAAATGATTAAATAGTGAGTTTTGGTTAGATTTAGATTATATTTGATTAGATGCTTTTTACCACAGCCTGATTTCTGGTTTCAGTCTTCATTTAAAGAGAAAACACGCTCACACTTTAGTTGCTGGTTCTGGTCATGGTCTCTAAACAATCTCCGAACCTTCATTAACTGTATCAGAAGTCTAACCTTTTGACCTCTGTTGAGTTCTGCTGTTTTTTGCTTGTGGTAAAATGTCTTTGGGGAGGTGCCAATATGTAAACTAAAAGTCTGCAAAGGCATTAAAGGGATAGTTCACCTAGAAAAAAAAAACAAGTGAAAAAAAAAAAATTCAGTTAATGTTATTTCATCAGTCAAAAACATTGCTGAGTATTTTCTCCTTAAAACTGCAGACTGTACCAAAGACAGTCTCAAAAACGCGGCCTGAAATCGCCACTGTTTCCTACCGTCACAAACATGTAACCAATCCCGTCAATGTGTGGGGCGGGGCTTATGACGTTATGATGAACTATATGCCTTTCTCCACTGATGTTCTGAGTTGTTCAAAGCGTTTTTAAGGCAGCTGTCTGACTCTGAGATGGCGAACGGGAACATGGTTTATTTAACTATATTAGATGTCAGAAGTAGTCAAGCCAAAGGCTGATCACATCAATTACCGTTACGTGTACACGATACATAAAACGCATGACCATTCTGATTTATTGACTTTGTATAGACGACCCTGTATAATTCACTCTTCTGAATCAGTTTTTGCTGGATTAAACCAATATTTCCTCTTGCCATTGTGCAGCGTTTGACAGAGTGGATCAGGTAGTCTGAGCTGTTGCGAGTGAGTGGAAGTGGGGACTAATTTGCATATTCATGGTTCCTTGTATGTTAAATGAAGCAAGGGTGTAGAGTTACATTCAAGCTATTTCAAGGCATGAAGAAATTGTTTTCACAGGATTTATTTTTTAAAATATGTCATTTTGATGATCAAAGATGAGTTGACTGCAGTGGGACTTTAAAATGTACTCACCTTAGTGTTGTTCCAAACTCATATGACTGTCTGTTTCCCGTGGAGCACGAAAGAAGATGTTTATCAGAATGTCTGAGCTGCTTCTTCCCTGAAGCAGTGGCTATCAAGCTCCAAAAAGGACAAAAAAACAAAACATAAATCATATCTTAAAAGGTCTTTCTACAATCGCATGATGTAATGTTCAGAAAAATGCTGACCAGAGCTCGCCCAGAGAGGTAACCTCAAGGTCATCTTTGTTTGTCGGTTCTGAGGTTTATGCTCTGTAACCTGAGAATAACCTTTTGACAAAGATGCAACGTTTGTTTTCATAATGTTCTTAACGGTTGACTGTTGCCAAATACCTTTAGGATTTCGCAAGATTTGTTTATTTGTTCTGTTTGTTGCATCTAGTTTATTTATTTTTATTTTCAAATATCCCAGTTTTTACTCTCGTCTAAAGTCAGATTTTTGCCAGAAGTGTGTAGTTCTTTTTTTTTTTCTTTAAGCATCGTGTCTCATATTCACAGAAGCCTAAAATATGAAATGTGGCACTGACAGCATTTTTTCTCTTGAGAATGACATGCTGACTAAAGAATGTAATCAATGTTGCATTTTTGGCACTCATCTCTGCTCATATCCTCATGATAGATTGTGGGAAGAAAATATAGAATTAATTTCAAAGTCATTAAAAGAAAATTGTGATCGCATGGAGTCAAACTAGCGTGGCTTTACACACTACTACTAATTGCACACGATTAGGGTTTGGGATTTGAGTAAACTACTAACCCTAAAGTAGAAGTTTTCTCATATAACCCATCCTGTTGCTGTTTGGTGGGTACAAACATGAACGTTACTTCAAATCGTGCATGTGTGAGGTCACTTTTCTAGCATTTAGACCAGAAAACACTAGCAAGCAACTGCATTGCAACACATTATAAACCACACCGAACTCCATGTAGCAACATTCTGGCACCACTTACGTTTACTTTAGAAAATAAAAATGATTCTCACTTTTATCTCATATGTTATTGCTCAATTCAATGAATTAGCATTGCAGATTAAAATATTGGCGCGGGATCATGTATAACAATTGAATTCAATGGCAATGATTCATTGTCCAAATCTGATATTTGAACTGATTTCACATAAAGGATCAGATGACTGCATGACTGTAAAAGTCATTGGAGTTGCACAATTTCCTTCCTTCAAACCATATTCATCATAATGCTTTTAACCACCCCTTTGAAAAAGACCCTCCTAATATTTTAAAATGAGGATTTATATTGAAAAATATGTTGCGAATGAAACTGTTAGGGTTAGGGAAATGAAACAATGTGGTAGTGCTGGCTGATATGGCAAAAAAAAAAAAAAAAAATTCCGGATTTTTTTTCAGAACGAATCACAGATTTTTGATTGTATTTTTATGTTTAACTAGTCAATTTAAAAACGTAACTATTATATGAATTAAGTAACATTGTCTTTATTAACTCTCTGGTTAAAAAAGTTATATTCCGAGCGCACCGCACCTGAAGTGATCAACATGGTGTAAATGTAAAACAAATTACTTATTTGTTAAATATCTTTGCAAACAGGCAAATATTGTACAAACTTATCTTAAGCATATCCTATATACTCAGAAATATTAATAATAATAAAAAATGCTAAACATTTATTAGCCAAAAAGTAATAGCAATAAATAACATAAGTAACAGGCTATTATTAACAGTAAAAACAGAAAATAACGGCACTTTTCAGCCTGTCACCATCATGCAAACATGAAATATCAAGTTTTTTCATTCCATTGCGCTATTTTTCCTATTGTTTTTATGTTTGACGAAGGTGTTCATTTCTGAGTGAACAGCCGCTTAAAACTAGTTCAAACCGCATCTATCTATCTATCTATCTATCTATCTATCTATCTATCTATCTATCTATCTATCTATCTATCTATCTATCTATCTATCTATCTATCTATCTATCTATCTATCATGTCTTTCTGTCTGTCTAACATCCGTCTGTCTGTATCTTTAATAAATATTCACATTATTTTATTATTACTTTAATACATTATGTTTACTATAATACAGGAAAATTGCTGTAGCATAATATTGTTTTTTATTTAAATAAGCATAAAGGATAATTAATTTAAATAAAAAAAGAGAGATTAATCTGATTAATTTTCCTCACAAAATGTTGCATAAGCTTTGCATAAAGAAAAGGTTATGACCATATTTTCATGGCAATTAAGCACATTCTTTCTTTCTTTCTTTCTTTCTTTCTTTCTTTCTTTCTTTCTTTCTTTCCTTCTTTCTTTCTTTCTTTCATTCTTTCTTTCTTTCTTTCTCATGATCATTATTCTCAATGAATTGTCTCGTTATATTGGTAAGAACTAGATTGTTTCTTATTTTTATTTTTTATAACTGTTAACATTAAAATATTCCAAGAAAGAGAGCTGTAGTGTGTGCAGGCTCAGGATTGCACCTGGATGTCTGTGTGTTTGTGTTGTGAGGTGACAGTCTTGGCTCCTGCCAGAGCTGATCCTGGCGCCTGGTGCCCTCAGCCTTCCTCTCGCAGACACAGACCCTCTGCTGTTTTACTACAGTCCCTCACTGGAGGTCTTTGCTCTTCTCCACCTCTGCAGACTGAACCTAAATCCCTCTGTCTGTAATGTCACAACCTTATGAAGTAAGGAGAAGTCTGATTATTTTCCGCAAACTAGTTATTTTAGACAGTTTGTTACTGAACCCCTTCAAAAAAGGTTCACTAGTTCTTTTACGTAATCCCAATGTTACGTCACGGATACGCAATGCTATTATTGAAGCGCCTGATAATGACACTAACGGGTGATGCTGAATATCTGAAATGTCCTTCAATTGTGATGTTATATGTATCATTTGATGAAAATAAAGCTCTTAAAATAAAAATGCGCACCGGTATTCAAACATTGAAGACAAAAAGCATCCAATTAGGATGTGAAACAGATGTTTTACATGTGTGAAGCATATACTGTATATACTGTAAATTGAACAAACTAGTCTTAATCGACTCACCTATTTACTATGAGAAACCATTGAAAAAAAAGTAATTTTGCCCCTCATTCAAGTCAGAAGCTCATCGGTTCTTCACGGACGTTCCCGGGTCCGAACTGATTCCTCAGATCAGTTTACTGGTACAGTGTACAGTGAACTGTTGTAACCATTAAAGGTGCAGTATGTAATATTGACAGCTAGCAGTTGAAATGGGTACTGCTGTCCATATTCAAAATATTGGCGAGAGTTGTTTCCCTCCCCTCCTTCTCATTCGGGTTGCCAGTTTGAGGAAAGAGCGACAGAAACGAGCGCAATTGACAATGGATGAGTTTATTTATCCGTGTTTTAATAAGCCTCTGGTTATAGAGGTTTTCAGATGGATGCTGAGGCTTTTTAGGTCAGGTCGAATCTGTGATCTCTGACCCAGTTTGTTTGCTGGCTTCCATGGCTGCAATACGCCGTGTTTTACACCAACTGGCAACCCGGGGTGTCGAAATACTATTGGGTAAACTGGAAGTGTGCGGGATCAAATAATCCAAAACAAAAACAGACATTCTGACACAGAATGCGCATTTCACAGTATATAACTAGCTGTATCATTGTTTTTGGAGAAATAAGTATGTGCACTTTACATGTTTCCTAAATATCTGCAAACATAGTATGGCATTTTTATGCTTTAGTACAGTCAAAAAACATACAGCGCCTTTAAAACCGACTCTTGACTCGAGAGAGAACTACATCATTATACTGCTGTTGACTCGACAGCTGCTGCGATCGGATCACTGTTATATTTCCAATACGTTTTATTTGTTATTCTTCAGCAAAATACACCAGAAACATACATTTTGCCACCTTTATGAAACCCTCGGCAGACAGTTCGCATGTTGGGTATGTCCGAAAGACTGTATGAGTCGGCACAAACCATCATATAGGATCATATCGTCATACTCTATTTTCATAAATCATTACTTTTGGTCACCTTTTATGTCCGTCTGTGGGTTTTGCAAATATTTAACCTATGAAAAGAATTAAAAAGAGCTTGTGACCAAACCTATTGGCTCTTAAAACTGTCAGTCAAGCCTAGGGGTGTAGCGATACACGTATTCGTATTGAACCGTTCGGTACGAGGCTTTCGGTTCGGTACGCATTACAAACCGAACGATTCATTGGACCATTTTTCCTGCCGACCAAAAACCACCACAACGTTGCGCAACATCAAATGGCAAACGTAATGAAAGCGGAACGAAACTCATTATTTTGTGCTTCACGGACCGTTTATCAGTTTGGACCAACATCAGTGCAGCGCGAGCCGATCTTGATCAAGCGACACGTTTCTACAGAGCGCTGAGAGATCCAGTAAACAAAGCATTTGAGTTCGCCACTGAAGTAATAACATTGCTGTGAGATCTAGTGAGAAGCATTCAAATTTCTCCGTTATTAACGGATCAAACAGCGCTGACGTGCAAACGAGAAACATTGTTCCATGAATTAACTAGTTATAGGTTTTAAGTCCACAGATCAGCAACATCCACCATGGATTTAACATAGTAACACTCACTGTAACCATCGAAGTTTGGCAGAAATAGTAAAATGCTTTCAAGTACATCACACATCTTTTTCCAGCACGTCAAAACTCAAATATTATGTTTTAACAAATTTTATACGTTATTTGTTCAACCTTCAAAAATTACTTTAATAAATAGGAAATTTCTCAGGCATTTCTTTCTTTTTGCTGTATCCAAAACGTACCGAGCGCCCACATAGCTACAGTAAACTTTATAACCTGTAAGTTGATAAAAACATGTAGGTGATGCAAGTGTGTCCAAATCACCATACAATTGTATATTTTTAACACAATAGTACTGTTTTTGTAAAGGATACGTGCAAACTTTTTTAAAATACTAACAAAAACGTACACTGGGGTCAGTGTTCCTATTAAATACCTCGGCATTACCGTGTGATATGACTTAACCACGGTACCACCACAGTGCATTTTTGTAAGGCTGTAGTCTTTCTTACTTTCCCATCTGTATTTATAACCTGTCCAGGTACATTGTCTTCGAGTCTCTGTTCGTGCTGTTCTGAGATCTGCTGCAGAAGTGTGTGTGCACAGTGATAAACGAGTGTGTTCTGCCCAGGGCCCCTTCAGCTGGAGCGCAGTGTCAGTTTGACTTGTTGACTCATCAAAAAGAAGAACTTGTTCTATCTAGTGTCTGTCAGGCCGCTTAAATGTCTGAGGAGGCCGTAGAAAAGAGTCTGGCGTCTGCACACGCTCTCCATGAAGCTCGGCGGCGGCTTAATGAATCATAAAACTTGTTAAAGTTTCATACTCTTGTATCCACTACTCGCACGGTAAATAACTGTAATGTAACATTCCTATCACAGACTGTGTGTGTGTGTGTGTGTGTGTCTCGGAAAGAGAGAATCGAGTGAAAAGGGAACATTCCTCTCTCACTCCCACTCTCTCGTCCTCCCCCGTATAGCTTGCCGCTGCCACCCCACCCCCTGCTTCCTTCCTGTTCTTATTTTAGCATCTATTGGATGTTTTTTCCCCACATCCGGAAACAAAGAGAAGCTTGTGCCATATACCAACAGCATGTTCACGCATGGCAGGCATTCAAGGGCACGATCAAATATTTTCATAAAATTGCTGAAGGTTCTGTATGTCTCTCGCTCTCTTTCTTTCTGTCTCTCACTTTCTGCTGTGATTGGATCATTTCTGTGTAAATGAGCCTGGAAGGGAAAGTGATTTTCTTATAAAATAGTATTCTTTATAATAATATATTTTATGAATTTTTTTTGTATTGTGTTACATGAAGCGAAAAATTAGGCATTTCCCATTGGTGCTCAACATTTATAAAATGCATTGCTAGGATGAAAAATCCCTTATTGTGGAATTTATGTATTGTTCGGGGGGGGGGGGGGGGGGGGGGGGATTATTGTTAATAGCATTTAATAGCATTTTATAATTAATTATAAAATTATTTATTAAAAATTAATTATAATTAATTAATTCTGCATGGCCATATTCTACATCCCTTAATCCTACACAATACCTAAACTTAACAACTACCTTACTAACTATTAATAAGCAGCAATTATGAGTTTATTGAGGCAAAAATAGTTATAGTGAGAATTGTTCCCTAACCTGAAGTGTGACCTTATATTCCAACACTATGTTATTTCATTAGTGTTAGTCTCTTTTACATACATATCTATGTATGTCCAACTGTAAAAAAAGTTAATTTGATTATATTTATAATAAATGAGATGAATTATATATTAAGCTATTAATCATATTTTACACAGTTACCTAATTTGATATGGTTTCCATGGTGTTTCACTTATTTCCAACTTATTAAGATTTCATGATAATTAAATTTAGCAATACAGAGAGAGCAAACGATTTCATTTTGTAAATACATTTTTCATTGAAAAGTTCTTTCTTGGACAAATGTTCTATTTATTGATAAAGGAGAGTTTCACTATGGATTTGAGTCAGAATATTGAACTTGGCTCATTGGTTTTAGCAATTCCAGTTCCGTTTTCAAAGAATTTGCAAACATATTTGTTCATATGTAAAAGGAAGTTTAAAAAACATACAAAATGTATATGCACACTGCATGCATTCATACCTATGCCATTAAAAAAAATCATTATAGGTTTTCATGATCTCATAGCATTTATAAAGAGTTCACAAGTATTCGAACACTCAGTTTTGGCATCAAGTCAATTAGACTTTAAGATTGAATATTTCATTTTCTATTATTTAAGAGGAATTTATTAGCAGGATTCGTAAATATTTAATTTTTTTTTGCAATTATGGTGAAGATTGTAAATCCCCTGTCTTTCTACTCATTTTAAATGTTGCCTTGAGCATTTGTTTTCTCTCTTAGATATTTATTTACATATAAACATACACACACAGCTGCACTGATATTGATGTTAACAATTGATTTATATACTTGTTGGATTTTTTTCCTATCAGACAGTTTTTCAAAGTGTTAAAAATGTTAATAATTCTAACCCCAGACTCCATAACAGCCATAAGGAAGGCATTCTGAACTTTGCCTGACATGCAGCTTATATACTGTTCGTGACATTTCACTGTGCTTCAGTCAAGGTTGTGGCCGTTTGGGGTGTATTCCAACCAGTTTGATTAAATAGGAAGTACTTTTAAGTGGTTGGGTCTTTGTTGCAAAAGACATGAACACTGCCTTCAGGCCACTAATCCAGAGATGAATGTGTCATTTGAGCACTTTCTCCTGAATGTGCATGTTTACATTAACACTTTCCCCGCCATCAACGAGTTTTTCCAGCATTTCATGTTTTCACTGTTATACGGTAGGCGTTCTGTTACAGATCTCCTCAGGCAATCGCGTTCCATCTTTTAACGGTAAAAGACCGTTCACACATCAGGGCCAAAATACCAGTTGTTCATCATCAGAACTGGTCTTTAAATGACTGAGCCATTTAAATCATCCACCTGGAGGAATTAAAGTTTCATTTTAGTTACACTTTTTTTTTTTTTTTTTTTACTTATGAGTGACAGGCGTTAGGGGCTGATCACACAGAATGCAGTTTTGCTCTTAAAAACACATAATAGTTACTATAGTATCACAGTTATACCGCAGTGCTGATGAATGGAAAAGAAGGCAGTGTCTCATGAGACGCGGTGCAATGGTCAGATGTTCGTCTATCGCATGTTTACATAGATAAACAGTTAAAAGTAGTGGAACGTACTGCAAACGGCTCCAACATGATTGGCTCCTATTGGTAAATTGCCAGAACTGATTTACCGTAATATGTGAAAGGGGCTTGTGTTTCGATCATAATCCTGAATCCGATCTGGACGTCATTTTCTCAGATTTTTGTTCGAAACGTACCCACATTTAAGTGTTAATAATGAATGATTGAAGCTAGATTAAACGCTGGTGAGGAAAGAGTTAACACACTTGTCATTACATTAACAGAATTATAACTCGTCAACTCAGCCGAGTCATTACTTTGATTACATTCAAGCTGATCCACACAGATTGTTGGTCGATAGTGCGCAACATTCAGTTTCCAGAAGAAAAAAAATCCCATTAATTTTCTCCAACGATCAAACCTCTCTCTAATGCGTTTATGGCTTAGAACTGTTTCTATCATTTTTTTTTCATGTTTATGGACTAAATGAATGGGAAAGCTGCTTACAAAGTGGGCATTCACTGTTATGCTCTGTAGTGTCCTGAGAAATACAGTGAAGATTGATTTCAGGAGGTCGCATGATTTTCCCCACTCCCTGTCACTCCGTTCCCTTTCTCTCTCTCGGTTTCTTTCTTTCTACTGTAAAGCTACTTTAGAAAGCTTCACACACAGCTCACACGCAACCAGCCTCGCATGTACAAACATGCACTGATATAGAGAGTTGCTGCAACCTTGAACTCTCCATGCGACTATCAGAGCCTGGCTTGGCACAGTAGAGACACAGCTGTGCATCGATAACCCTTAGTATTACTTGGAAACTTTAGCTGTCAACCCACTAAATTGCATTGAATATGCACTTGTAGTGTAGTTATATTTAAAAAAAATACTTGCAAATAATAATAGGCCACTTAAGTGTGTACTTAAAGAGTATACACTTTCTTAAACGTTTCTTAAGAACACTTCTTATAATACTTTAAAGTACATTTGAAGCATTCTGTTTTAATCCTTGTGCTTTTAAAGAAGCTCACTTATTTTGATGTGTTGACTTACATACTAAAGCACTCGTTGACTTGATTATAATTTTAACTCTAGTGTGTTATTTGATGTTACATATTAAGCTCATTTATATTATATGTACTAAATTGCAACTTCATTACAAATGTGTAACTAGTAATATATTTCAATACACGATAAGTTTCAATGCTACATGCTAATACCATTTCATGCTAATATCAAGTCTATATAAATATATGAATTGTGTGAACATTTGCCATTGTGTTTTACTTCTGCACAGCTCTTTTTCTTCTACAGTAAGCATGGCGTTTAGGCCTCATAAAGCCCTATACTTTTTGGTGTCATCCAATCCGTCCTCTGCTAAATTCTCACACTTGCTGTCAAAAGAGAGAGGCTTTGGCTGAGTGACAGCACAAGAAACCCAACAATTTTCTAGCCACAACAATGGCAGGTCACAACCACTGAATCACTCCAAACACACTATCGCTCCGAGTGCAGCTCAGTAAATGGCCGCTTGTTGATAGATGGTGAGGTTAGAAGTTGTTTTGAATGCATGCCTCTATTTTCCCATGTTCTTGGCTGCGGGAACTCAGCCTCGGTTTGTGCGCGCGGCTGCCAAAATTGGTCTACAGGCCTTAGTCGGAATGTCAGAAGTGTGTGGGAGTTCAGTTCCTATTGCGTTCCCTCTCTTTGCGCATTGTGAAATCATCCCATAATGTGCTCCTTTGTTGGGGCTGTGTTCGCCCATATGTGGTGCATTGAAGGAATTGCTGTGCGGTCCTAAAGTCAGTCAACTATCTTCTTTAATATTTGGGAGTGAAGCCAGACTTTATGGTGACCTGAGTTCACTGCAAACTTCGGCAAAAGGACAGTAAGCATTTTTAACTGAATGCTAGAAAAGCTCAGGAGGGGATTTTATGGCTGAGATCCGCACGGATAAGACTCGGGAGAGGAGCGTGTTCCAAAAATAGCTTGTACTATTTCTCAATTTTCAGGCTTTGTCCATTAAACACACACACTTGTCCATCTTTGTCCTGTTGGTTCTAAAAAGATGTTTTGTTGAACAAGCGATTTTGTTCGAGCTGGAGACATAAACAATAGCGTCTGAGCCCAGAATTAACCCGTGTGTCCCATGCTCCCACGGGAGATTAACTGCATACTGATTTGTATGAAGCATCCAGGGATATAATATGGGAATTTCAGGCACTTTTAGCAGAATCATAATCCAAAAATAACAAAAATTCCACATATTGTCCCACATTTATTGATTACATCTTCTTTAAGTATTTGCTGATTATTTCTAACAACTCGTTGTATGATGTTGAAATTAATGACATAATAATAATAAAAACATAATTTTTACATACTGACAGATATCTAATCAAGGGTGATTTATCTCTTTCCCCAACATTAACAAGATTTTAGGAATGCACGGTATATCGGCCCCCATATTGCTATCGGCTGCTATATGTTCTTTTTTAATGTTATCGTTATCGACCCAATAAGTAAATTAGGCCGATATATTAAAGCCGATAGATAATGTATTATTTCCTTCAGCTGAGACACTTTAGATGCGCACTGTTCGCCATTATTGTTTTGAATTGTTTGAAATATGATTGGAAGCAAAAAGAATGTTGTGAATTGTTTGTTGGCCCGTGTTTCAGCGTGTTGTACGGGAAGCGCATCCACACCTTCATCACTAGCACAGTCAAGTTTGTTTGTGCATCGCTCGCACAGATCAAACAGCAATGCACAACATTAATAACTATGATCGGGACTGCCATATACATGACATTATAAAGAGAACACTATTGTAATAAAATATAATTATACATTCTGACTAGCACATTAATTAGTTCAAGTTCACTTGTGCATTTGCATCATTTTGTGCGGATATAAGTTGTAATACCCATGGCACGTACATTTTTATTTTTTAAACATATTGTCCAATGACTTGTTTGCATTATTTTATTTCTTTGTAAGGCGATATTTATTTATTTTTTTGATGAAGAAATTTGGCATTTGATTGTAAAATTAATTTGAAAGGTTAAGGAATCTTACACTGGTTCAAACAAGACAACTATATTGGGACATGGCTTTTAATGGTGAGACCTTTGTTTTTGTAATAAGGCTCTGAAAAAATTATATACAAATTTTGATTTTGATTTATCGGCCAGTATCGGTTATCGGCTTTCGAATATGAAGAAATATTGGCTATCAGTATCATCCCAAAGTTTCATATCGGTGCATCCCTACAATATTTTCACCATTTAAGACACAAGGCTTTCCCACCACTGACAAGTTTTTCCATCAATCATGTTTTCACTGTTACGCGGAATGGGACGCTATTGTGAATCTTCTATAATAGAATCCAAAAACAAGCAAAGAAGAAGATCTGCATATATACCATTATACCATAATCTACCATTCAAATGTTGTGGTCAGTAAGATTTTTTTATGTCTTGTGTTCACCAAGGTTGCATTTATTCGATAAGAAATACAGCCAAAAACAGTAATATTTCTGAAATATTATTACAATAATACAAATAAAGATGCTTACTATATAAATATATTCGATTTTTTTATGTAATGGCAAATATCAATTTTCAGTATCATTACTCCAGTCTTCAATGTCACATGACTTTTTTATGATATCAAAATACCATTGCTTCAATTGAAATTTCATAATTCTTGTCTCTCAGACAGCACACGCATATAGCAAAATGAGTTTGACAAATTTCTACTGGTTATTCGTGTCTACTGGTATATCGCCCACCCCTAATATATATGTATTGCATGTAGGCATACTGTGTTTAAAATTAAAGGTTTGCTTAATGAGATTTAGTAAAGTGCATCTTTTGTACTGCACTTTATACAGCCTTTGTGGCTCGTTTGAGATCAGCTATGCAGCACTTTTTTCTAGTGGTTTCAGGCTGCATTCACATGGGGGAAGCTGGTCCTGGATCAGCACAACAGGAAAATACCTCAATCAGGATTTTCTCCACACAAATCCTGCTGGGCCAAGCTATATGCCTGAAATCATTTAGTGGTCAATAGCATGGCTTATCTGAGCCATATGAGGCAGCTGCACTGTTGAGGGAGAGCCAGATGTTGAGATGAAGAGAGAGAGAGAGAGAGAGAGAGAGAGAGAGAGAGAGAGAGAGAGAGAGAGAGAGAGAGAGAGAGAGAGAGAGAGAGAGAGAGAGAGCAGGAAACAGCTCGGCATGCCACAGGAGTCGTCTTTGAAAACAGGAAGGCAACTTGTTCCCTGCTTATGGGCCGTTTCCTGTGGCAAGGGACTGGGGTGGGGGGGGGTTGGGGTATGTGGACTTTGACATTTTACAGAGAAGGTGCATAACTGGAAATGACCATTTAAGGGTACAAGAGGAAGCTGGACTGGCCACTTGGCAGGATTTGCCTCAATACTACTTTTTATCAACAAGTAGCTGCATGCGTTTAAAAAAAAGCTGCTGTGGTTTCCAAAAATTTACAGTAATAAAAATGGTAGCAACATTTAAGTTTTACAGTTTAAACGTAAATTTACAGTACAAAATTGTATATATCATTAATTCAAATAATCTTAACTCTTACCTCGCCAGCGTTATTGATCATTTTCACAAAACTTTCATGCCACTCAGAATATTTTGTAGTGTGGATATATGAACATGCAATCTATCACAAGAAAGAACAAAGCCTCTGCTTTAAAAAAAAAAAAAAAATCATGCATTCTTCTATAAAAGTTTCATAAAAAAAACATTTTGGGGGAAAAAAAGCTGAGAAAATCACATTTTTGCGAAGACTTCAAGATCACATTTAGAAAGATGATCAAAACATAGATGGAGTAGATTGAGTTCATCAACACCCCCACAACTCCACAGTAGTTTACATCTTCACGGGTTTGTTTCGCTATATTAGTGAGGACATTGCATATTGATTTTATTCACAGAGAATTCTGGGATTCTGGGTTTTCACCATAAATTGAAAAATGGCTTGTTCTTATTCACGTCCAAAAACTGTACATTTATAAATAAAATGTGTCATTAGATCTATTACAGTTTTCAGAGTACAGAGTAAAGAAACATACTGTTAATCAATTAACAGGTTTTCCCATGCATTTTTACAGTCATTTAAAATTATGAAAATGTAACTTTTGAAATGTCATTGCATCAGGTAACAAAATACCATATTAAGTTGCATTTTGAATTTAAAGAAAGATGCATAAGCACCCTTTTCAAGCTAAATATTTCACAAAAGAACCATAAAACAATACATTATACTACTCAAAATCAAGGCAAATGAATAAAATAGAAAAAAAAAAAACATTTAAGAGAAAGGACATTGCATTATTTGTTGCAGATGCCTCCTAATTTGCTATTGTGGCATCTGATGCAGTGAAAATCATTCATTTTTAAGTGTGACTAAGTTCGAGGCCACTGCGTTTCAGGACACCTCTTTTGTGCTAGTACTGCACAGTTCTGTAGAGCAGCTTCGAGCCTGGTCAGCAGTAGATTCGGTTTATCGTCAACTTCTCACTATTGAAAGACTGAACACAGCTGTTCCTGCAGCTTAACAGACTGACCTCTGCTGGCATGGCAGGAGCCGAGGGTTTTGAGGTTTAGTAATCTGTTATACTTCCTATCAGGGTGCAGCTTAAAATATGATTTTCATTTCCTACGCTCTCAGACTGTTTCATCTAGCAGATTCTTTCTCCTGTCCCCGATCTCTGCTCTTCTGCACACGGCTCAGTTATAGGGGGGTTTCTAAGGCAAGCATCACTGCTATCGTTTATATTTCAGCTTGGGGATTTGGACAAATTCTTAATATTAAACAGACATGAATGATACCTTAAATCAAGCTGCTTAAATTTACTTTAAAAAGAGTGCTTGATTTTGCCCGTTGTTTTTGCCTGACGATAAAGCGGGTGTGAGAATCCTATTGAAAGTCTAGGGACCAGAAATATTGATAGAACAATTTATTTCCGGACGATGAATCATCGTTGGGTCATTTTGAAGTTGCCGGCATAAATCAATGCACATTTTCTGTTGTCAGATATTTCTGGAGTGAATTTTGAGCAAGGTTGTTTAAAATAAGTGTTCATTTAATTTCAGCAGTGTTATGTTTGTCTTATTTACTATCATTTAATTGCAATAATAATGCTCAATCTTTAAACTTATATTACAACTCAAATTGCCAGAGCAAATATAAAAGCAGGAAATAAGAATATTAATATTAATAATAATAATCCAATACAATTATGAAAGAGATTTAAAATAGTTTATTTAAATTTAAGTTATGTTATAATATTTTCTTCTATTATTTTGATGTTTTTATTATTATTATATGTATTCCAAGCTTTGGCAGTATTGTATTATCTACAGTCATCGCAATTTTGAATTTGAATTTAAAATAGATATCAAATTGTATCTTACATTTTAAGATATGTACATATGTTTTCAGCTGCGTTTTAAAAGATCAACGTACTTAATGGGCAACCAATGCAAATCAGCTTGAACAGGTGTAATGTGGTGTATAATAAATAGTATATCATTATATTGTCATTGATTTTAGATAGCTGTTGCCATCAGCCATTACAAAAAAAATAAAAACATGTTGTTTGACTGACCAGAGCATTATTGACTTGGTAAAAAAAACACCTAGCAACCACCCAGAACACCTTAGTAACTGAATATGGATACCTTAGCAACCTAAGCATCATTGCAAGTACTTCTGCATGGGCAAAACTCATACTGTATAATCTTACATCATGAGAAAATGCACACATCAGTGCTGCTCCAGCACACTTCCTAGTAGCTAGGCCCACATTAGAAGGGTTTTTCACACATTTTTTCAGAGCCATCTCTGCGCTGGTTAATGAGAGCGAAACGAGATTGTCGAAGAGATTAAACTCTGTTCTCAAGTCTGCTGAGGCGCATTCAGGCAAATGAGCGTCGGTGTCGGAGCTGCCACTAAATTAAACCTTTTCAGCCCGAGTGAGGATCTTGTGCCCGCCTGACAGATCGCTGCATGAGCTTCAGTCGAGAGGAACTCGGAGAGCCAGTGGGAGGTTTCTTTCCTAATCCTGTTCGCTAAGCGAGTGAGAAAGAAGGGCCATGTTGGGTCTCGGAAAATGGTGGATGTTGTGTGTGATAGAAACAATGAAATTAAACACCCAACTGGTACGCAAGGGCAGGAAATGCCCACTGAACCTGGAGAACAGTGGTCTTTTGTAGCAGTCATTGTAAAGGAGATACCATAGGGCTTTTGTTCGGCACAGCTCAGTCAAGCAGCCTATACCCTCCCCCACCTCTCCCTTGCAGCATTTTCAAGCCAATGGAGCAGCACATTGCCCATCTTTCACATTAGTTTGTCTATTTTACCAAAGACTCAAATCGACCATTAGGAGATTCAAGCATTTATTTCTTTTTTACTTCTCTGGTTCGGATATCTTAGCTGAAATAATGATAATATACTCTATGATGAACCTCAGCTTTCTAAGCTGTAGTAATGATTGTTTGCCAGCATTTTGAGATATTCCCACATTAGTATCATTAGTCATTTTCTGCATAATATCTGCTATTTTGATGATCCCTTACAGACATTCTACTAACTATAAGTAACTTTGCTACTACATGTCAACTTATTCTACGAACCGGAACCCTAAGCCTAAACTAACAGTCTACTAATACTCTGAGAGTTCAAAATTAGTTATAGTTAGTGGAACGTCTAGAGTGGACCATCAAAATAAAGTGTAACCTTTTTTTAATTCATGGTCCCTCATAATCTTTAATCAAAATAACTTCCCCTCCCTCGTGCAGCGACTTCTCCTCTCTGATGATGTGTTCACTGGCGTGAGGGCGGGGCAACCTGTCACTCACATGAGATCCACCAATAGCAAACCACAACCATCCAACAGTCCAATCCGTTACTGATGGACGAAATCAAGTTCCGCCCTACATTTTTTCTTGTTTGTGAAGCCGTTTCCTTCGCATATACATTACATTAGGGGAAACAATTATGTTAAATACCTTTTATGTTATTATGAGACGTTTTAAAATATGTTGGCTTCATTATGGAACTGTGGCCACACAGATTAGACTATGGCGGGCTGCCATAGTCTAGGTAATTAATGGAAAAATCTGCATACTATACAATCAGATATAAAAATAAAGGGGAAAATTCTCATTGAAGTAATACAAATCTTGAAAAGAAAATCTTATTTAGTGGCATTATTAAGATTGACGTTTTTTTATCACCCTGGTTTCCTCGACAAAAACACAATAGGATTTTTCTTACATCATTTTTTCCTCTTGTTAATCTTCACAAATGAATACAGCGTTCATTGATTTTGAAGCTTAAATACGATTGCCAGAAGTAAAGAGATGAACATTATAAATGAACAACACCATGGTCACATGACTTTAAGGTCACCACCATTAAGCTTCCAAAAGATCTTTCAGTCATTTTCCCTGAAAGCTTTAAAATAATAATAAATAAATAAAGTGATGTGAAGGCCAAGTTTGGCAACCCATACTTGGAATTTCCCTCCGCATTTAAACCATACAAGTTAGTGCACACACATTAGGAGCAGTGAGTAGTGAACATACACACTGCAGAACTTGAACACACACCTGGAGCAATGGGGGGAGCGATTGGGGGTTTGGTGCTTTGCTAAAAGACACCTCAATCGTGGATATTTACGGTGGAAGAGAGTACATTTTCTTGCCGGTGCTGAGAATCAAACATGCAACCGTGGGTTTACAAGGCTGACTCTCTAACCATTAGGCCACAACTGCCCTGAAATCTTAAGTTATAATAGTTTGTACGGGCACGATTATAAACACAATGAGGCTGTGAAAGTGGACTAGTGAGTAGATGAGTTTCCCTGTTTGGCTGATGTTGTTTAACAGACAACCTCTGAGGTCTCATTTAGACACCTGTTAGCTAGACTTTATGAAGACAATAAAAGCTTTAAAAAAAATCACTGAGGGCATTACTGATTTATTTTATATCGTAACGTAAAACGTGAAAATACCTTGAGCCTTAGTTAACCACAAACCTTAATAACAGAAAAAGATATCACAGAGAGGACCCCTGAAGATATTTGTAAATCAAATAAATTCACAGAGAAAATATATTTTGAAAGTAAAAAAACTAAGGAAAATGTTTAACCACATGACATTTTTTATTTATTTAGTTATTGAAAATGGTGTTTTTTAAAAGCTTTTTAAAAAATGAAGACACCAGCATGAACACAAAGCGTGTGTTTTTAACGATTTTTTCTTTTCTCTATCATGGACATGCTTCTTTGTCATTGACCTAAAAAACAACATTAAAAAGTATGTCTTTGAATGTGAAAAAGGGTTTACATAATAGATACCATCAATACACATAGATTTTTTTAATTGTGTATTTTTTATGTATGTTGTAGCAGAAATGGTCAAGTAATTGTTATACATCAAGTACTTGATGCTTGGATGTGTTTTTCAGTGCTGGGGGGATTTTTTCATTGACGAGAAGCTGACGTAAAGATTGAGGGTGACAACAGTGTCATATTCGGGGCATGCTTTAAAAAAAAGAAAAGCAGTACAGATATGGTCATTGAATATGACGGCCTGTCATACCGAGTTTGATGGACTCCTTAGTGACTACAGTGTGTGTGTGTGTGGTTTTTGGGAGGCTGGTGCCATGACATTGTCTTGCTTTGGGGTCTTGACATGTTATGTTTGTGTCCTTCTCTTTACGGCTCTCAGAGAGCATCCGAGGTCACCCTTGGTTCATGTCCCACTGCCTTTTGTACACAATTTTACATTACAAATTCATTTTTACTGTTTGCTCAAAACTCAAATCTGGCGTGCTTTATTAATAAACTAGTTTCATAATGCAAGATAACAAGTTTCCAAAAAGTAAAAACCAAAATAAAATCAACAGAGAACGATTATGGGAGAACAAATGATAATTTGCCCCTGGCCCAAAAGTGGTTTAAGTGGTTTAAAAGAGAATAAAGTCAAATGTGCCTTTTACCCCAGTGCACCTTTAGCCCCGTTGTATCCTATATTTTTTTAATTACAAACATATTTAAATACATGACATGTAGTACAATTTTCTATAGAAAAGTATATTTTAGTTTTCCTTAAATTCTAATACATTTGGCTGTACACTATAAAGGCAATATAAATAATTATGAAATTACACTTAATGATGAACTTAAGGCCTACTTAAGTGGGGCAAAAAAGCATTCGAAAGTTTAACTAATTGCATTTAATATAAATTTAAACTTAAAATGAACATGCGCTTAAGCGTCCAAAAACATAACATTCAGTTCGCACTTAAGCATATTCTTTTGAAGTGTTATTTCCATAGTAAGTCCTCTTTTCTTTTTCAAAAACTACGACACAATTCCAACATTGAATAAAAAAAAAAAACTCAAATGTTAAACTTTTCCTGAAATCATTGGAAAAAATAGCCCTGTTGCCAGAGCAGACCTACACTGAAAACTCCCAACGAGACCTCTGGTCATTATTCCACAATGTCATCTCTTCTTCTTCTTTGTTTTCCTACTATTAGTTTGTCCGGTAGAGAATAAAGAGGTGCCGAGGACAAACATATTGCTTTGTTGGTTTATAAATGTGGTCAGCTAAGCTCTGAATCTCACGGTTCTTGGCGCATTGGGTCCGGTGAAGAGCGATTCAGCACAGTCGTAGACAGACAGGGGAAATGAGATGCTGTGAGTTACTGTTTAATAACACACGGCCCCTAGTAAACATAATGAAGGCTTAACTTCTTCAAAGAGGCGTATGATCGTCCCTCTCTTTCTGTCTCTCTACTCTCTTGTTTTCCCTCTGAGGCTTCAGTGATGGAGCTGTGTGGCTCTCTTCTCTCTCCCTTTTTCATATGCTGCTGATCTTTCTATTCTTTTCCTCCCTTTTCTCTCTCTTGGGAACTGCCTACATCTCTGAGAGAACGTTCTGCTCTGTTCGTGTGCCATTGCAGGCATCTCTCTTATTTAGTGTGCACATATCCCATCGGTTATCACAGACGTGTAATCATGTAGGTACACACATAAGCCGCTTTCACACAGCAATCCCGGTAAATTACCGTAAAATTGCAGGAATGATAAATACACAAATATGCTGTTCACACAAACAATGGCGTTCTGGCTTTTTACCGGTAAGAGACCATTCACACATCAGCACAGAAATACCAGTAAATTCTGTGATGTCCGTCATCGGAAGTGATCTTTAAATGCCACGCCGTTGTCCTCATCCTCCCGCACGAGGAGAAGTTTCACTATATGTTCAATTTGACAACATTTTTCGACGTCAAAGGCGAAAGGCATAACAGATGATCAAACAGAACGCGTTTTTGCTCCTAAAACATTAACGCTCATAGTAGTGTCCAACTGCAGAGCAGCAATGTTGATGAATGGAAAAGACTGTAATCAGCGCTGAGTAATCACTTCATCTCCATAAGAACTTTATGATTGGCCCAAAGCTGACTTCTTGCGTCAGCGCGTTCTGACCTCGTTCGCGATCATACGCAATCTTCATTCTGTGTTCACACAGAGCAAATTACTGGTGATTTACTGGTAATGTTACAACTTCCCTTTTGAACCAATTTGTGAAATTTTTGAAGTATTTTTGAAAAGATCCTTTTCACACATGATCTCTTATCAGTAATTTTCCAGTAAAGACTGTTTGTGTGAAAGGGGCTGTAGACACCCACAGAGTCGAGTAGCAGCTGTCAGACAGTCTTTCACTCAAACTTACTTATATCTTCACCCTCAACTCCATGATGTTTTTTTTTTCCCATGTGGAATACAAAATGAGAACATTTGAAGGCTGTTTCCATGCTCTTTTCCAATTACAATAAAAAAGGGAATTGAGAAACCGTGTATGACATAGAAGCATCTTAAAAAGTATCATAAAACATTTGACTTGATTTGTGTGCTATATCCCAGGTCTTCTAATGCTATGAATTTTTTTTTTTTTTTTGAGAAACAGAACACAATTCAAATTACTTGACACCCGTCCTAGCTCTTGTGAGAAGAATGTCCCATTTGTGAAGTGGTTCTTTTCAATGATCAATCAGTTAATTCAGTGCAGAAACTCAATCTGCCTGATTTGTTCCCAGACTTAATGATGTATTCGTGGCTCAATGGAGCAAAGATTATCAGTGAATGACTTAAAGGGGTACTTCACTCCTGGCAAAATGGGCTTTTAATAAAACTTGGCTTCCTTCACAGTAAAAAAAGTTTTTATTTTTAAACTTTTTTATTTTATCGTTGGTACTTGACTAGAGAAAACAGAAAAAAAACGCTGTTGTCATTCCCTTTTGCCAAATAGGTAGGAACATGTCAACACCCATAATGCACTGGGCATGTTACCGTCCAAGGCCACTCCCACCAGTCTGCTATGGATACACTTACTAGAGTCAAATACCGCCTTGCTTAAGTAGGAAATACTTCTTAGCAAACTTTTAGTCATAATGGCGTTGACTTGAATTGTTCCCGGTGCAAGAATTCAAAGAGTAAACGTTTAGTGGGAGTGAGTTACTTTCGGTTTCCAGTGAAGGATCCAGTGCGTTGTAGGCAGCGGCTAAAGGCTGCAAGAGTCGTAAACATGGAAAATCTGAAAAACCTCTGTCAAAATTTGACCGAATTGTTTGTTGTCAAAATCTCAAACTGGATGACAGCAAACAGTGTTTTAGACCAAACAGAGGGAAAACAACTAAAATAAACTGCCACAATCTCAAGATGTGGAGATAGTGTTCTGTTTTATAATGCTGTTCAAAGAGTAGAAAAAGTATGATACAGTTTTCAGTGCTAAACCCTTAAAATAACTGTTCTGTTAATAACCCTCTGTTGATCTGACTGTTCGTGGGCAGGGACACAAAAATGTGGAAGTATATTCTATAGTTTTCACAAAAGCCCACGTGCTGTCAAAAGTCTTTTGCTGACAAATAAACATGAATCACCCCTGAGAAGTACTTATATTTCAAAAGTGTAATGACACATTTGAATGTTCACAGTTCTCTGGTGTCAGTTAATGGTCACATAATTTGCATGTAAATAGATAAAATATCTGATCTTTTTTTAAGTTAGTGTGCTATTTTGACTGCTTTAATTTAAAAATTATAATTACATCTTTTCTAATGAAATGTAAATAATTACTTTTAAAGGTGCTGTATATAACTATTTGGACAACATGAAAATAAAAATTGCATAATATGTTTGTAGATAATTAAGAAACATGCTAAGTTTGCATACTTGTTTCTCTGAAGAACAATACAGCCAGTTATTCTACTGTGAAATGTGCGTTCTGTTTCCAAATGTCTGTTTTTGTGTTGGTCTGTGTGATCCCGCACACTTCCAGCTTACCCAATAGTATTTCGACACCCTAGGTTGCAGAAAACACGGCGTATTGGAGCCATGGAAGCAAGCAAACAAACTGCACTGCAGAAAAATGCTTTTCTTACTTAGTATTTTTGTCTTGTGTCCAGTCCAAATATCTGAAAATTCTTAAATCAGGATGCATTTACTAGATGAGTAAAATGACATAAGATATTATGTCCTGTTTTCCAGGGGAATTAATCAAAATTAAGTGAGTTGATGCTTAAAAAAAGGAAAATCATCTGCCAATGGGGTTAAAAAAATCGTTAATTCAAACAGAAACAAGATTATTTTTTGCAGTTTGGGTCAGAGATCAAAGATTCTACCAGACCTAAAAAGCCTCAGGATCCATCCAAAAGCTCTGTGATTTGGTCTGAGAACACTATTACACCCCAGCGACGCTCTTCACTCGAAATATGTGATGCAACAAACTATATACTAGCATTAAATTGCAGCGTTTGATTTGATAATCATGATTTCAGTTTTATTTTGATTTATTTTGCAGCCCCATTTGTTTATTTAATGTTACATTTGATTGAATTATGTATCAGCTTTTCAACAACTCACAAACTCGAAACCCTGATATAGAGCTAAAAATCAATAGTGGACATAAATTCACAGATGATTTGGTGTTGGAAGTTGAAATGTTTGAGTTCTTATTGAACACTTTGACTTCTGACTGGAGACTTTTGTATCTTGGCGAATGTCAGCACATCTCTCCTGAAACTCTAAAGGAGACACATTACTGAGATTATTTTTTTTCTCAAGAGAAACAGGAGACTTCATCAGAAATCTCTACTTGCTCTCCATTTACTGTGATTTCATTGCTGACTGAGAAACCTTTGTGATATTAAAGAAATCTCAGTTGTGATATTTGTTTTATGCAGGTTACACGTAGGACAGTAATGATTGATGATGTTTCAGTATAGTTTGGAGGACATGTTTGGTTTCTATGTTTGGTTCAAGAGAATCTGTCTGAGCCATAAAATTATGGCAAGAACAGTGAGCTCCACAAGTAATTTCCACCATGGCAACTCAAACAGCATACAGACCTTAATAACAACAAAGACTGTGAATAAATGTTCTCTGTTCTCCTCCCTGCATCTTCATCCATTTCCCACTTTTTTTCAATAAGCTGGTTATCAAACATATTTTTCTCTCTTAAAATGAGTAGATTGCAGAGACTGAGCTCCTAAAAGTTCATAAAACACAATGGCATAAGTACTTTTTTTTAATAGTGTTTTTGAGTACGTTTTTAGTACAATACAAATATACTATAATGCATTTTTAATACATTTAACAGTAGGTCCTTTTCACCTGGGAGGGCTTCACGATATTGAAGAAAATTGCAATTACTTTTAAAATAACGCAATATTTGATATGATATTTAATATTTCTTTAAGTGTGTAAAATACATCTTAATTATATTCAAATATATTATTAAAAAAATGAAAATGATATAACCGATATATATATATATATATATATATATATATATATATATATATATATATATATATATATATATATATATATATACATATTTCACATTCTTTCTGGAAAATTTCTTGAAAAGTCTGAAAATAAACAGTTCTAAGTTTTTCAGGTAGGCCTATATTACATCTATTTGACTGTAGCATTCAAGTAAGAGTCAATAAAGAAACTGAAAACTCAAATGTCTTCACATGATTTAAATATACATTGATTCATAATAAATCTGCAAAGAACAGCGAGTAATTTTCTCTTTATCTTTTGCTGTTTGACAGGCAGCAAAAAAAAAAAAGCAGGCTTACTGTAAAGGCTGCTGTCACTTTAAGACCTAATGCACGGCTCCTATTGCTCCGATTTCTTTCCCAACTGTTTACGTTCACTTAAGACATAACCAAATGCGTTTACAGGAATACTCGCCAAGACAGGCATTATGACATAACTGTGTATGTATTTGACCACTGGAGTGCAATAAGTCGTGAAAGAGAACTGAATTCGGGATTGCACACTGACTGAGAGGCGGCTTTCTGTGTGCGTGCTTTAGGTGTGTGTCAGAAAGTGCGAGCTTAAGCAATGAGTTGTTTTCCGCAGGTTATTGCGTGTAATAACTATTTGTAACTTCAAGCATGGCAAGTCTATGCTCTGCTATGTGCGTCAACCTGTAACTTTGACTTGTCGCAACGTTTTGAAGTAACCTATTAAAATCATTCAGATATCGCAAGCATGTACATCTTACCATGGAAGTTTCACTGAAGACTCCTTACAACTATATTCCAGATCTTGTGAAGGAACAGACACTGAAAATCTTCAATTCTGCCATAATACCATTCTTTAATGCACATTTTAAAACTTGGTAGAGTCTGGCACCAAACGTCATTGGTTCTTACTTGTTTCTTATTTGAATGTCAGGCATCTGTATATCAGAAAGAAAATTATGAGTCATTTAGTTCACTTACTGTATTATAGAGAGTGTTGTTAAACAAAAATCTGTTCAGATATTAATCAAAAGCGTAAAGTGCAAACAGTGGAGCCGGAGAATTCCCATTGGACGCTGGTTATAAATCATCCTTCTGGTCCGGTGGATTGTCAGAGACATTAATCTGTGAGAATGCAGGCTGAACAGCGCTTGATCTGATCACTCCAATTTTTCTGGCTCTCATGAAAACCATTTTTGTATTTATTTGGGGATTTGCCTAATCCTTTCTATCAAAATTGATTTGCTGTGGCATCAATGATATTGATATGGAATGTGAACAGAACAAACATTTTTATGAAATTTATGATTTTTCATTGTAGTTTAATGTATGTGGTGACATGAGACTATAGGTGTGTTCGAGTTGAACTATACTAGGCTTCCACCGATAGCGAGATCTGCCAGTTGCAGACGGGGAGAAGATGAAAGGGAGACGTGAAGTCGGACACTTTCTGCTTCCCATAGTGACACTCGTGAGATGTTCGCGTATTTTATGACAGATGAAATGGATTAGATGCAATATTTGTAAAATACAGTGACGTTTCTGATATTTTCTTGAAGCAGCAGAAACAGTACTCCAGAAATGTAGTACTTTATGTACTGCTTAGTACAGTGCTATATGTAAAAGAATAAAGTTTGTTTGCCCATACAATCTTTAAGATATTAGGTTAAACTTATTTGGCTTGATTAGATTGGCTCGCTCCTCCCTAAATTACATTAGGAACTGAAAATACACCATCCAGACTTAAAAGGTTGTAATTCAAGAGTGCTTTGGAATATAAACCTAAGTTTGGTCTTGTTTTAAAGAAGACATTCAGCAGATTATAGCTTAAGTGAAAGCAAAAAATGAAAGTATGAAAAAGTTATGGAAGTTTAAATTGACTGTAAATCAAATGTACTGTACTAAATATTGATTATTTTATATAAAATATATATTTTACAAAATGATTTTACACTTCAATTACTATAAAATCAAAACCATATGTCTAACCAAGTTGTGTTCCAAATTTGAAGTTGATATCCCAAAAATTTTAATTCCTATGATATTTTGTTTAGCCGCTGTACCAAAAATAGCCACCGGGTGACACACATTCCATTGAGTTTTGTTATGATGCATTCTCTAACAAATTAATACATTTCTGTCCAAATATCACTTCTGTTTCAAAATATGGAACCTTGAGACTCAGGCCTTTCCAACGATATGTGTATTGTCAAGACTCGAAAAGGTTTTGATTATAAAGTAGTTACAATACATTTTGTAATATAATAACTGACACGGTCCACTAGGGGAAGAGCCCGCTAAAAGAATTTAGGGTACCGTTTCCATGATAAGGCAACGTCACATTAAAATTTTTGATTTAGTAAGCTTTCGAATGATACCTAATTTATTATGATAACTAAAATATGTGATATGAAAAAATACGATACGATAATAAAAAGAACGCCAAGTATCCCGCTAGCGGGACGGTGACAGTTAAGGGTTACATAAGCCTATACTATTTAAATACCGGTTAAACTGCAATCTTTTTTATATGTTGTTTTATTTGAATAAACATGACAATATAACAGTAGTGTTAAATGAAAAGAGTTTTTACTGTTATAACCCATACAGAAATGTAATATATGTCAATATAAGTAAATTACATATATAATGTCAGTGTCCATGTATGTCTGCTGCCTATATGAGAATATATGCAAAATCCATATATATAAAACACATAGACATATATGAAACATATATTTCAAAATATAGCAAAAATGGCCGTTTTCATGTAAGTGCCATATATTTTCCCGTATATGCACATAAATGTTAAATATATGTAAGACGCATATATGCATATATGTACTTATTTCAATGCATCAGTATCACATGCATGTATGTTTACATACATTTATTAAATATGTGGGAAACAAATATGTATGTCACATATTTATACTTAATGTTGTCCATATATGCGAGAAACCAATACTATACTGTAATATATGCAGATATATGGTATCATATATGGATGAACTCAAATATTTTCTTCACATGTTTGGACATATATTGTGTTCTCAGATAAGTCAAATATATGTATAGATATATGTCATGCTATTTAAAATATGAGTACATATATGGCCATATATTAAATTTTTGTATGGGAAAACATCATCTTAGCCGAATGTGTCAGAATGAATATGAAACACACGTGATCGTTGTCTTCAGTGAATCCGGTCTTGTTTTGCTCTCGCGGTACATGGCACACCTGATCGTGACACGGCAGTAGTGCTGATCAAAGTCTGAGAAACTTTCTAAACCAGAATGCATTGTGTTTTCGGTCTGCGCGGTACTTTAGCATCAGTACAGAGAGAGAAGCAAAAAGCTTGAATGAAGCGCATTTGCCTCTAGATACAAATATTAGAGGATGTAGGACCGGAAAATCATTACCATGAACGGCCCTGAGCGCTTCTGGTGTGCGCTTGCACTCTGTTGTTTTGACACGCTGCTGTAGAAATGGTAAAAATGGTGCTACCATTGTCATTATGTCTCGCGGTCCGGTTGGAAACAAGGTTCGCTATTTGAGGATCCCTGCTCTGAAATATCCAACATCACAAAAGAATTACAAAAACTAAACAACCAGTAAACTATCACTACTCAAAATGAATAATCACAATATCAAGGGAAATTATCAACAGTGATTTTTGCCATTATCATCCAGACATCTGAATGTCACTTTGCTTGAATCATTATGTGTAGGCTCACTAACTGAGGGAGCGATAGTGGAGATCATTAAACCAGGGACAAAAGCTGCCAGTCCAATACCTTTTATCGTGTTTATCGTTCTGTGATAAGTGCTGTCTGCTTCTCGTTTCATTTCCCCCTGTCTCCACTCAAAGACTGAGTGTAATTATTTCTCATGTACAGGTAGCCGGGAGTTGGGTCTATGAAACACTGGTTTCAGGTTCTCGCTTCTCTCACATTGAAATTCCACCTCTCGGCACTCCGCATCTCTGTGTAACCGTATAAATATTATGTCTCCCTAGGAACACAATAGTGGTGTTTATTTTTTTTATTTTGGCCATGTTTTTTTTTTTTTTTTTTGCCAGGCTGGATTTGAGAGGGTTTCATATTCTCAGGAGTGGATTGTAATATGCCTGCAGCGTCTGTTGAATAGATTAAAGAGAACAGACACACAAAGATATTGAGCCTGTTTGTCAAACACACCGCAACCTTCTCTTTAAATAGATTCTTAAAGGTCTAGTAGTTTCTGATATGCAGAGATATAAAATCTGAGACCACAGTAAAATCTGGATTTTTTTTTTAACATAAAAAAACTTACTGATTTAAATATGTCATTTTCTGCACTTTTTTCTGGGTCACTACATCAAGTAAATGTGTAACATCCCTTTTAATAATGAAATACACTTGATGATTTTATACACTTAATTGCATGTTATTTACACTTAAATGAAAATGTATGCTAAATTCATATTAAGTGCAATTGGTTGTAGGTAAATCCTACTCAAGTGGGTCAAAAAGCGCTCTAAGTTAATCTGTATATGTCATTTAATAATTACATCTAGTCTTTGAAATATGGTTGTACTGCCAAGGATTTATGGTAAACTAAAATATACTTTAATGTCATTTCTGTTGAAACTTGTAGGTCATGTATTTAAATATACTTGTAATTTGTAACGAGGATGTTATAATTTAGGACAATTAAAATAAATTAAATATCAAATATCACAACAACAGTAAAGTACTTGTGCAAAATAAGTGTGGTTCTTTGAAGCATGAAAAATATGACTAAAGCTGTAAAGCATGATGATTTAAAATGTGCTTTAAAGTGAAATGTTTTATTTGACATTACAAAGTGCACTTTTTAAAAGTGTACTAAAGTGTAAGAAACAGTCATATAAGCGCACTCAGAAATGTTTTTAATATATTAATGTGATTGCTAATATGTTTTGAGTAGGTTTCAGCACATTGCTTTGTGGCTCTGTGGTGTTTTGTGTGGTTGCTAGGGTGTTGCTATCTGGTTGCAAAGTAAACACTTCACTTGTTTCGATACTGGATGAATCGGAGTTTTTGAACGAATCACTTGAATGATTCAGTGACAAATACAATTTTTCACAGCCACTTGTCGCCACCTACTGGTGCAATGATGTAATTAATCCAATCTTTATTTGAAGCATCATGTTAATTTCACGGTGATTAACTCTATTTTGATCATTTCCTTGCTCCGAACTATAAACTTCTGTGATATTTTGAATTATTGTAAGACACAAACAATAATACTGTGTGGTTGAAAAGACTGTTTGTGAAGCTGTTTCATACCTACATGACAACTGCTCTCTCTGGATCAGTGGCAGCGCCAACACAGATTTAAATGTCCCGGTGTGATTAGGTTTAATAGACACAGGAGAATCATTGTCATTTAGGAATAAGATCGTGTGGGTGTTTGAATTGAGATCACAATCTTTTTGATGCCTTTTTGCCAATTGCAAGAGTAACTAAAGTGATTAAGTGATGGGTAATTAAATTGAGTAGAGTCAATTATTTTTAAATTTAGTTTGTTGTTGAGAAGTAACAAAAAAAAATTGTTTTTTTCTTTCCATAAAAATGAATGATGTAATATAAATAGATATTTTATATAAGGTAGTAACACAGCGCTGGTACCAACGCTGAGCCTCAGTGTTAATGCAGTGCGTTCAATCACTCTTACATGTACTCTTACACTTTGATGTCTAAACAGTCAGGCAGACACAGAGACAAATACATCGACCCGGGCCTGTAGGATGTGCCACAGGTCTGACAGCTGCTTCCAGGACGATGACTGTCACATCCTCTCCTTCTCATCGCCCCGAGCTCTCGATCAATTGCACTCCTCTTGCTAGCAGCACATGTTGCTGAGACCACACACACACACACACACACACACACACACACACACACACACACACACACACACACACACACACACACACACACACACACACACACACACACACACACACACACACACACACACACACACACACACACACACACACTCATTCTCATTCTCCCCTATCTCCTCACTAGACTAGTTTCCTCTATCTGGTTAAAGCTGCAGTAGGGAGTTTTGAGAAAATGTTGACTTAGCCTGAAAATTTGAAGAAGCACAACTTACAGGTCCAACCCCCTTGCTCTCTGCTGCGCTACAGCCCTCCCTCCACAGCTCCTCCCCCACAGCGGAGCCTGCCGTGAACGCGCAGGCTAGTAAGCAGGACCACCGATGACGGCGGATTATAAACAGTTATGGAACATTCACTAATAGGGACGAAACATCAACAATATGCTTTACATTGACTATGGCCTGCTCATACTTTGTCTACAAACTTGGTCCTCAAATCATTATGTATTTTGCAATACATGTAACTTTATAAGGTTGCACTCTTTCTATAAGTTATAAATAGCTACTATACTAGATAACGTTAAAGGATTAGTTCACTTTTAAAAAAAAACTTTTGCTGATAATTTACTCACCCCCATGTACGGTGGCCGAGAGGTGCAAAACAAATCACAATTATAAAAACAAAATAACAATTTTAAAAACAAAATAACATTTCAGAAAACACAATAACAATTCAGAAAACACAATAACAATTCAGTAAACACAATAACAATTCAGAAAACACAACGACATTTCAGGAAACACAATAACAATTCAGAAAACACAATAACAATTCAGAAAACACAACGACATTTCATAGAAAACGGAAAAGGTAGGTACATTTTGATAATGGCAAACTTGTCGCTGATTGGACGAGACACCTGTCAATCAAGCTTTACAGGAAGTAAGAAATTTAAACGTTACTTTGAAGAAGGACATTCATATGCCGTGATTGTGGACATGCTGGCGACATACCACGACATTAAAATGAGCTTGTGCTCAAATGGCTTGAGTTTATCACACCCATCAACATGCCAAAGATAGTTCGGTCCCATGGAGTGATATGCAGACATCCCAAGTCTCCCGGAAGTTCCCCGCATATTGATAGCGGCTCCCTGATGCCCGCAAATTAGTTAAAAACTCGGAGCTCTAGAGAATCTAGAGCTCGCGAGCTCCAAACCGTGTAGCACACGGCAGAGAGGTAGAGACAGAGAGCGAGAGACCTTGCGTGTGTGTGCGCCTCACGATCGCATGTAAATATTTTTTAGTAATCTTGTAAATAGTTTTAATATCGTGGTATTTCGCCAGCATGTCCACAATCACGGCACATGAATGTCCTTCTTCAAAGTAATGGTTAATGTGTTCCATTTTCGCATTTAGCAAAACAAAGTTGATCACAAATTTCTTACTTCCTGTAAAGCTTGATTGACAGGTGTCTCGTCCAATCAGCGACAAGTTTGCCATTCTCAAAATGTACCTACCTTTTCCGTTTTCTTTGAAATGTCGTTGTGTTTTCTGAATTGTTATTGTGTTTTCTGAATTGCTATTGTGTTTTCTGAATTGTTATTGTGTTTTCTGAATTGTTATTTTGCTTTCTGAATTGTCGTTGTGTTTTCTGAATTGTTATTTTGTTCTTATAATTGTGATTTGTTTTGCACCTCTCGGCCACCGTACCCATGTCATCCAAGATGTCCATGTCTTTCTTTCTTCAGTTGAAAAGAAATTAAGGTTTTTGATGAAAACATTCCAGGCTTTTTCTCCATATAATGGACTTCAATAGGACACAAACGTTTCAAGGACCAAATGACAGTTTCAGTGCAGCTTCAAAGGGCTTTAAACGATACCAGACAATGAATAAGGGTCTTATCTAGCGAAACGATCGGTCATTTCAAAAATAAATAAAAAACTTTAAGTTTTATAAGCACAAATGCTCGCCTTGCTTTGTTCTGTGATTCACGTTCGTGATCCTGTTCGAACTCGTTCATCCAAATGAACAAATCTTTTTTCGAGTCATTTCGTTCGTTGAATGAACGAAATGACTCCGAAAAAGACTCGTTCAAAATGAACTAATCTTTTTTCGAGTCATTTTGTTCGTTGAATGAATGAAATGACTCGAAAAAGGATTCGTTCATTTGGATGAACGAGTTTGAACAGGAGAGTCACAAACGACGGTACGCGCTCGCGCTGTGCAAGAGAGGGGTGATCAGCGCGTACACGAGCGTGATTGACACTGCTAAGACACTCCTCCTGGCTCTGATTGGTTGTTTCTGACCGGGAGCGGTGTATTTCTGCAAATGGCAATAGGACCACAGGGAGGAACCAGAGGAGCTTGATTTTTTCACAGATTATCTGTCTCATATTCTACTGTCAGGACATAATGACAGTTTTAACAAATATTTGTTTACAAAAGCTACCTACTGGAGCTTTAATGGTAGTGACAACCGCACACAGAGGCAGATAATAAAAGCATATTAAATATGCTTTTATGCTTTTATAAATAATAAAAGCATAAAAGCAAGCGCGTGCTTTACACCAGTAGTACTTAAATTATGGGTCATTACCGAAAACGTGTTGGAAAAACAATGCTGAATGCATTTCTCAATGCTGCTAACATGCATAGTTAGAGCATGAAACCAAAATGGTCATTTTTCCTATTCAGCCTATATGTCATTTTCATAATTTGACACATTGGTGGGCCTATCAAATTCGTGGTAAGTATTTAAATTTTTGATGACATTTATGTTAAAACAATTTTGGTACTGTTGGGTCAACACTTGATGCTCAATCTGAATCCTGAAGAAAACCATATCCACTGTGTTACTGAGAAGACAACAGGGCAAAACCTCTGAAAAGCTGTCATAAATCGTTCCAATTAATGGTCACGCTGGATTACACACACTTTATCAGCAGACATGCACATGGTGCACGTTGTGTGGCAGGTTTTAAGATTCCAGTTTGTAAGCATATACTCTATGCTGTGATAACGGTAAAAAGCCTGCATCTTTACAGTGACATATAATCTGGTTGCTAATACTAAAGAGGATTCTTGGTAATATGTTTTATTTTAACACTGTGACACCACATTATATTAAGATTAGCAATTTGTGTTTTTAAAGCTGCAATGTGTATTTTTGTGCCACTAGTGGCATGAAATGGAATTGTAAATATAACTCGATTTTTAATCTTTCTGAAGTAATGCACGGTGGGACTTAAATAAATACATTTTTGTTGATCAACCGAGAAGTTAGCATCACTTTAGTTCCCTCAATGAAAACCCAATAAGATTTTTCTGTTGGCTTTTTTGTAATTGCAGAAAATAAGCTTGTGTCCAACAAAAGCTTATGATTCTTACATATTTTCTTTTATAATTGATCACCACTTTTATGAATTTTGAAGCCTAGGCCTAAATGCAAATAGCAGAAGTAAAACGATAAAAGCTGTAAACGAAACTCAGCATAATTTGGATGAATCCAATCTGATTGCAGATTCCTTAAGGTCTGTTTATATCTACTCTACTGTATATCTACTTTATCTACTGTTTATATCTAAAACTTCAGCACACGTACAGTGCATCAGTGACTACGTTTAGAAACAGAAAGCCATTGCAAACTATAACTGCACGATTAATCGTTAAACGATTGTGATCTCGATTCAAACACCCACAAGATCTTATTCCTAAATGAGATTTTAAACAGCTTCATCTTTTCAACCACACAGTATCATTAATTCTGTGTTACAAATATTCATATTATAACTGAAGTACTAAAAGTTTATAGTTTGGTTATAAACACTGATGTCTACGGTAATGATCAAAATAGACTAAATCACATTTTGAAAGTATCTTGTGACTTTTTTTAACGATTATACTTATCATTTTGTTACAAGTGACTGTTAAAGAAATAAGTGTCATTGAATCATTCATTCAACAGATTAGTTTAAAAATGACAATTCATCCAGTCATGAAGCCAGTGAAGTCTTTATGACTGAGTCATTGAATCATTCATTCAAACCGATAAAAAAAAAATGTATTGAAATTAATTAAGCATTTGTAAATAGACTGCAGCAATTAACATTTTGTCAGTACCTCTAGTAAATTAAATACTATTTTGTTTAGTTGAATCGTGAATCGTGGGAGAATTAAAAAAAGTGATTCTCAATTTACCCAGAATCGTGCAGCTCTATTGCAAGCATAAATGGCATTTTTGCATACATATTTTACCTTGAATACATATATTAAAGATATATCAAAAACCTTTTCTAGTAGATATTTAGCAAATATTCAGTCTCTTACCAGTTCTTTCCACTTGCTACCATGTTTATAATGTACAATGTAAGACGTACTGTAAATAAACATAAGTACCACAGCACTGCACATTTGGTGCTAATATTACTAATATGTTCCAATTGAACATTATTTCAGATCTATGCTACCCTTTCAATCAGATTAATTGAGGTGTTTACATGAAGCCTTTTCAGTCCGATTAAGCTATCTTTCCGCAATTGTGAAATATAAAGTCACAATTACCTTTTTTTTTACTCAGAAGCAGAAACGAGAAAGACTTTTAACATTGAAAAGCTTTATCACTTCAGCTTTAAACCAACAGCTCATTTTCTTGGTGTTTACTATAATCACTCTCAGAAAATAGGTACAAAAGCTTTTCAAAAGGTACACCTTTGTACCTAAAGAGTGCATATTGATCCCTCAGAGGTACATATTGGTACCATAAGTGTACAGTTAGTACCTAAATGGTACATATTAGAACCCTTTTGAAGGGCACTGTCCCAGTGACAGCTTTTGTACCTTTATTTCTGAGTGTAGTCACTAATTTCCATTGTTCTTAAGCTAGAAGATCTTTGTCTACATGAGCGTTACCCACAGCACACTGCCTAGTGCGCCTCAGTGGAGCGATGTTACTTTACTATATTAATCTGCCGCTGTGTTCGTTTTCAGCAAGAGCAATGTCACACGTGATACCTCTAAGCCTTCGCACGGTTTGTGCTGAGAGCCGTTTCTTCTCCTCCCTCCAGGAGTCACTTTCAAAGTGATCCAGAGCTTCTGAGCTCATTAAAGCTTAATCAGAATGTCTATTTTCAGGTCACTTGTAGCTCTGTCAGGAGGATTTCCCATGAATAGAGGGCACTGTTTCTCCGCAGCCCCTCCGCCAAAATGAACACATTGTATTATCAGACCGTTTCAAATGTGGTTGGCATACTGACAAGAAACTCTTTGCCTTAATATGCTACATCTGGTTGGTGGCCGTTATCTGTGTCGCCATGTGAATATTTTATAGAAATGTCTTGTTTAATCTGGCGATGAACTGTAAAAGGTAGTGGCACACATGGCTGTCTCTGGGATCTTCTCTCAGTATGGGACACAGTTCTTCACAGGCCAATGTTTGTCTTGTTCTGGGAACTGAGATACACTTATTTATCTTAAAAAGATAAGAGATACAGATTGCCCAATTGTATGACAACTCTTCCTTTATAAAATAACAGCATACAGTAGGAAATAATCTACTGTTTACACCATGTAGGGACATAAGGAAGATTCTGGAGTGTTGCAATGCTGTTTCATCAACTAATATAAATAATGTTGAGGGAGGTGGCAAAGAGTTTGTAAAAGCATAGAAAGATTCACTGATGTAGCATAACATCCTGGCCGATCGTAAAGTGCTGTTATGTGCTGTATCATTTTTAGCAAGCATCAGTATTTCTCCTACTTACGGTTAAGTATTACATTTGCATGTAATCTATCTGGCACTGTCCGTGAATGATGAATGATACATCAGACTGTGCAGAGAAGTGACCTATTATTTTTCTGAGCGCTTGTTGGATAATAAAACAAGTGGAAAAAACTTGTGGTCAACCAGTTATGGATTTTTAGGGGCCAATAACCTAATTTTTGCAACATTGTAAATACGTGCCTCTACATGCATTTTTGCAAAGCTCAGAAAATGTATCTATGCGTACAATTCAGTTACCAGCTGAAATGAACACTAGAGGCACTAAAACACAATTTGTATTCCTTTTCACACAAATGATTATTACTGGGGCATATTATCAATTAATGCAGACTTATTTTCATGCAGTTCCTTGCGCAACACTATATTATGACACTCAAAACACTTTTAAAGTTGATATCTGTAGGATTTTTATGTTAAAATATATTGACATTCATGGGTTTATCTACAAAAATAGTGAAGCAGTCACCTCAGAGACCATCTTTGTGAATAATACATTGTGAAGAAAGCTGCTGAATAAATGAACCCCATGAATAGTGGAGTTAAGTGTATGCCAGTTACATGCATGTAAACATGATTTTAAAATAAATAAATGTCTTTTTGTCGTTTTGTTTAAATTAACTATAATAATCTGATATTCATTGTGATCTTGAATTAAGTTCCAGAAGGTATTACTCCATCACATGACATCGACAAACCTATTTTTAACCAATGTGGTTCAAATGATGGATGTGCGACCATGTTACGACAGTTTCATAAAACAGTCACAACAAGCTAGTCAATTTTTACAACGATACATTGTATTATGGAAATAAAGCAGTGAGTTATGTTGTCGTACGAGTAATGAACCTTTAGGTCAGACTGGGCTTTTTTTTAGCAGGATTTTGATGGGTTTTGAGCAGCAAATTCTAACGGGCTAAAAAACTAATAGGAACCTCATAGCAGCACCCAAGCATTGACATACACACTCTCACACACCCTGATGTCCAGCCTAATTCAAATCTTGCTTCATCATGAACTTGTTTGAACAAACACAATTGAATGTCATTTGTTATCCTTAACCTGGATGAGTCAGAAAAGTAATTTGATACTGATGTCAGCGTGCCATATATAGCAAATTTAACTATCATAGTGGCTATTGAGAAACAGAGATGGTGGTGGGGTGTGGAGAATTGTGATCACTCCCAGTCCTGAAGGCATAAAACATCCAAGCACAGTAATATTTCCAGTAAATGGAAATGTCTCCAATTTGCCGCTACAGCGAAAACCGCACCACAGTCACCCGTCCCTGCACTGATAATGATGTTGGGTTGAACACACATCTCTCTGTGTAGGCAATAATGTCAGATGGTGTTTAAATAACTTTGCATATCCATGTGCTGGCAATATTGCGGCTGTGTGGAAATAACGTTGGTTAGGTTGGTTTCGGTCAGCAGCTACTTCATGATTATTCTGTCTGTTAAATTATATTCATCATTCTCCATCGCACAACTGAAAATATGCAGATGTTGGTGTTTTGTTGGTGTAACGTATTGCAGTCAGGTTCATTTTCTAACTAATCTATTCCTTCATTGCCCTTAAAGTAAAAATGATTCTATACACAAGTATTGGACTACATTTTTCTATACGGCCACTTATACAGCGCTTATGAGTCATTGTTCAAACCTTATTTACATAAATGAAGACTTGAGGAACAAAGGGAACCATTTCACACGAGGAAAATGCTGCTATCTTTACAGCAAGCTAACAGTGGGAAATGTAATTCATGCAAATGAGGTACACAGATAAAGCCTTCTTTTGTCTAACATCATTTATCTAATGGCTAAATTTATCCACACAGCTAATACTAGGTTTTGAGACAATAGGTTTTGGAATATATTTTTTTCAGCAAATACAGACTTGCTGCTACTGAAACACGTGGATTAGTGGAGATGCTCAAATCTTATCCAGGGATATTCATGATATGATTGGGATTGGGTCTCATTAACTGTAGAATTGTGTGTGCACACATATTTGTGCGTAAAACCTGTGTGTGAACGTTATCACAAGGAAATTGATTTATCAATACGTTTGCAAATAAATAAATTGTAAAATTAGGTTAAGGTATAGAACCAACCCCGACACAAATGCAAAAATCACTTGTGGTGGCATTAGAGACATGGAATGTGTTAAGAATTTTTTTTTTTATCAATACTGTATGTATAATTAATAATTAAGAGACCCTAAAATGAGTCATATTTCAGAGTCATTAAAAAAAATGCATTATAGCTGTGATAGGCGCTGCATAAAAACAGCTGATAACGTAGTCTAGGCCTCTGTAAAAGGTGTATTTTGTGTGTTTCAGCTGGTTTTGAGAGTGGCTTTACAGAAATATCTTGCTCTGCATGCTCTCAGGGCAAGAGCACATCTTTAGAGGGAAACACATTTGCAGAGATGAATCGCTGTACAGAAGATGGTTTGTGCATGTATTATGCTAATTGATCACCTTAATTTAAAATGAATCTAGATTCATTCACGTTCGAACAAGTGTAAGAATACATGTATGCGCGTGCACCCTTGTATAAAGCATTACAACTTTCTTTGTGCACATACAGTAAGCACTCAACACTCAACAATTAATAGTAATTGAGACCAAATTCTATGTCTAGCACATACATTCTTAGTAAGTAGGAGTCTAACCTATATCTGTGGACATTACCCTAATAGGACCCTGTGGGAAATCATAAACTTTCTATATTAAATCAAATACGTCTCTTTTGAAATGCAAAATGGGCAACTGAACAAGGGTAAAGAGTATCGGCTGTAAATTACAAAACTCCATCAATTTTCATAGATATAATTCACCCAGAGAACACATTTTTCATACACTAATATTTAGAACTCCCTCCATAGTTGTAATTGGTTTGAACCATCAAAGAGTATTTTAATAAGAGTTCATTAATGAGATAGAGATGCCCTTGTCTCCCGGTTGAGCAGAAAATTAGTTCATTTTGGCTGAAAAAGCTAGGGTGAGGCTTTTGAAGAAATCTTTTGATGAAATTTATAGAAAAATATGCCTTCAATTGTCATTTGTTTTGCATCTGATTTGTAAAATATGTTGAGTTCAATAAAAACTTTCCATTGTTTCTCCATTCTTTTTTCAGCAAGGACTTAGGAGAAAGATTGAAGCACAGTCTCCTGGATATACACCCAAGCAGAATGGCCTCTCCTGTGGAGCGTCAGGATCCGACTTCAAGCGCCTTCGCATGGAACCCAGCTCTTTTCGACCTGGATCCTGTGCTTTAGCTTCAGGGCAGGCTCAAAGATTGGTTGGGGATGCCAACCAGGATAATATCCTTCGAAGAAAGGACACCTTCATGATGCCTCATGGAGTTGGCAGTGATTTATTCAACATAACTCTAAGGGATATAAAGAAGGAACCGATTGAAGTTCAGACCTGTGGCCAATCGTCCACAGATCATGCCCCATTGATGTTTGACTTCAAAGATGAAGTAAGTGGACAGATTGACCCAGAGCTCCAAGACTTGTTCGATGAGCTCACCAAGAACGTGCCATCACTCAACGATCTAGAGCTAGAGAAGATGCTAAAGCAAGATGACGACTTTGGTCTGGATCTGGGCCGACCCAGTTCAGCTGGTGCAGCTCCTCCATGTATTCACCTGGATAAGCCAATCAAGACCGAGTACTCACCAGATTTTAGCCAGGCAGCTGGAGGCTCTCAACAACTAAGACCAGCCTCTGCTGGACCTTCCTTTTCTATGGCCAATGCAACTTTATCCACCTCAACCATCACTTCAGGGCACCATGGACAGGTACCTACTGGCGGCCCATCTCGAGGTCTTCCAGCATGGCCTGAGATGTCACATGCTGAACAGTTGAAGCAAATGGCTGCTAACCAACAGCAGCCCAGCCCTATGCTTCACAACCACCAGCAGAGTCAAGCAGGAGGGGTTAGGAACTGGTCTTCCGCATTAGGTGTTCACCAAACTCCTGGCTCTTTCAATCAGGAGACTCTTCCTGGCAATGCTTCCCTTTCTCAGCAGAGACTTAACGCTCAAAGTGCCGGTCAGGCCAAAGGCATGTCCAACTGTTTTCTCAAGCCCAATGGATTCAACCCTTCCCATCACATTGACACAAAGGTTCTCAGCAATAAGCCCCTGCTGCATTTCAGCCCGAAAGCACCACCTTCCACCACGGGCAAACAAATGCCCGTCATGGCTGTTCCACCTAACAAAACAACCATACAACAGCAGCCATCTACTGCAGGCAAGGGCATGCACTTTCAGAACTGCCAGCTGCCCATGCAGTCATCTCCCTGCTTACAAACTAAGCCTTTAATTCAAAGGCCTCAAATCAATCAGCATGGTGCTGGAATCGGTTTCAAAATGGCACAGCAGAGACAGGTAAGAGCCTGTGTTGGTCCTTTTAACGATTGTTGCTTGTTTGACTGTATATGCTCCCACTGACATCTTGTGTAAAAGCCAGAACACACTGGGTCACATTCACTAACTGTCAGAGTGACGATTCTCATTTTCTCAATGCATCGATTACAAACCCATGCACTGCACTCTTTATTGCCTTTTACTGGATCGCGCTCAATCTCTGTTCTTTCTGTAGGTTTCATTGACACTTTTTCTGAGCAGCTTTCTGAGCAGCTTGTCTGCTCTTTCATCAGGAAAGTGATTGACTATAAACATTAGCAGATGACAACTCTCTCACACTGGCGCTGTAGTTTCGAGTTGAATACACATAAACCATTAATAAATCCATGCCAACTCATTGCGTGACCACTACTACTGAAATAAGTTGCTACATTGCTTTAAAACTTCGTCGCAATAAACAATCTTAAGTAGTTTTTCTGTTTCTTACTTATAACACATTAGGAGAAGTATTTATATAATCCTATGAATGTATTTAAAAAATAATTGGATCATTAATCGAAATCAAATAAATAATTGGATCATTAATCGAAATCAAAAAAATATTTGGATCATTAATCGAAAATCAAATCAATTAATGTCTTAATTGATGTTTTATTAACAAAGTTCGGGAGGAACACATTCAAATGATCTATCCAATCAGCATGAGAGGAGGTCCAGACAGCAACATAATATGGGCCCAGATCTGGCCCATATCCTTTACACGTGGAATCGTGGGCCGGATCTGGGCCGAAAATATGTTGCTGTCTGGGGGTCTATATATATTTATATTTACATTACATTTAATCATTGTGACTTACAAATAAGGAGAGCAATATAAGCAAAGCAAGTTTTTTTTTTTTTTTAGATATAGAATGGTAAGTGTTAGTATTAATAGGTCAAGTGAAGCTGAAAAAGATGCGTCTTCAGCAGTTTCTTGAAAATGGCTAAAGAAAGCTCTGGTAGAGGTGGGCAGGTCACGGTAAAGGTCTGTGAAAGTGATGTGGTGCCTCTTTGGGATGGCACCACAAATATATATATATACTCACCTATGTTCCTCGACAGTTTTCTCCATCCCTCGGCCACCTGACTCCTCACTTTTGGCTGGTTCCTATCCCAGCCAGGGATACCCAGTATTCTAGGCTTGGAGACCTCCCCTCGGACAGGACGCCATACACGCATACTCTTTTACCAAAGATTCACACCCCTACTAACCATGCATACACACAAACTTCTGTGTAACATTTGTGAATATTTAAATTATTTTTTTCTCTTTGCCTCACTGTGCTGTAACATGATGTGGTATAGTCATGCTGGGCCATGCTGCACTCTTGTTCACTGAAATGCTACTAACTATCCTCACATACTCTGATAATTATAGTTTTCTAGGACTACACTTTATTTTGATAAATGGTCACAAATACATCTGTTAAATCTTTTTCTGTTGCATAGAACTTAATGAAGAATAATATATTGATATTTATTATTATTTTAATATATTTGCTGTCCAATTTTGGTGTGTTACTTTAAATAAAGCTATGGTTATTTTATTTTAATGGCTTGTATTTTTTAAATTTAGATTAAATTAAATTATCAAATTTAATTAAAAAGTATAATATTAATAAAATTATAAAAAAAGAAAGAAATTAATAATTATTATTGTGTTATTATTGTAATTGTTTTCATCCGGTTTGAGTTTCGGGCCAGAATTTTCATTTCGGGGCATCCCTAATATTCGAGGGTGGCACACTTGGCATTGTTCGAGGATCTTGCTGTGCATGCTGTCAGGCAAAAGCACATCTTCAGAGATCGTCATATTGTTGAGAAATTCCACACAATATTAAGTTAATGAGACCCACCGTGCGACATCAACTATCTTTGTGTTGTCTGTATGATACGTCAAGACTTTAGTCAAATAATTATCTTTGCGACGTTTTCTATTTAAACACTCTTATCACATTTTCGCTGTGCAGAGCAGGTTGTTCTTGACACAATAGAGTCGTTGTGTCAAAACCACAAACCCTGCTTTCTCTCCATCTGTCAGCCTGTTGTGTTAGGCGATAGCAGTCTGCCAACTGCTTTAAACTCAATGGATCTGCACTATGCTGTAGGCCTGTTTTTCATTTTGTTTGATTGTTGTTGGTGTCTAGGCGGGTGTAGGGTGCCTTGATTTAGTATATCCCCTCAAAGCAGTTTGATGGTAGCCTGACTTTCTAGAGCACGGTGGATTAACATGCAAAACTTCTAATTTCTCCGCCTGTCACAGTCAGTTGCCGTCAGGGCATAGATGCGCACAGCGGGATTTGCTAATTGGAGGTTGTTAGCTGTGAGGGACAAGTTGTGGAAAATGACAGTAATCTGCTTAGCCCAGTGCCGGAGGTTGAGGCACTGATTTGTTATGATTGGGGAGCTTTAGAACATCCCCCATTTCAGTTTCATATAAACAGTATCTCTCGACTTTTTTTGTGGGAAATGATAACGGGAACCACACAAGAGGAGTCATCTTTATCCATTCCAAAAGCACATCAGATGGAGGGGAGTGTGGAGAGACATGCTTGATTTTGGCACAAATATGTTGTTCAATCACATGAACATACAGCTCTTTTTGCAGCCATTGATGGGAGAGTTGTTTAGGGTCTTTAAGAGCTTTTTCAGTGGACCTTGTGTTGTGTACTGTACCTAATGCACGGATCTAAAACAATGATACCATTTTCTTTCTCAATTGTTTACATTAAGCCATATGTCACTGTGTTTACGAGGACAATTGCAGAGATAAGTATTTTAACATTAATTTGTGTGTATGTGTTTGTTCAAGCACAAATAGAGGCGGAAAAGGGTTCAACTCAGTGTTGGTATTAGCGTACAGAAAACAACAATTTTCAAAATGACTTTTGAGTCGTCTTGAGCTTTAATGGCTTTAAATTAATTGGATGTTTACACTGACAGGACCTAAAATTTTCAAATTATAAACTATTTATAATTATTTCACTTTATGATGATAAAAGTTTTGCAATTAATCCGCGAATAACGTGATTTTCAAACCGTGGTGTCTGGTCTGTACGGATCAAATATGATCCCTATAGGTTATTTGACATTGCATATCCTGCGATGTTGATGCTAAAACGATTTATCGCTACTCCAGATTAGCTAAACTGACAGCTATCGTTCATTAGGAGTAAATATCCCCTTGTTAAAATTAAGTGCACTTAATAGTGTTGAATTAACACTTGTAGTGTACTTCAAATTTTAAAAACATATTTTTAAATGAAAATAATATATTAAATTAAATATGATATAATATTTATGAAATATAATACCACTGACATGTACTTAAAGAGAGTACATTTTAATAGCTTTTTCTTAACATTTAAGTATACTTTTTATAAGTTTTATTTTAAAGAACATTTTATATCATTGTTTTAATATTTTGTTGTGCTTTAAAGAAGTTTACTTGCATACTAAAGCTATACTTGATTAATACTTCTAACTATGGCATTGATATTCGATATTACAGTTTAAGTTATCATATTTTAAATGTACTATTTTGTAGCTTCAGTATTACAAATGTTTACTAAATTCAAATATACAGTATTAACATAAATGACATAATAGTTTCAGTAGGAATGGCATTAAAGTATGATGTTTATGCTCTAGTAAGTGTATGTGCTTCCATTCTGCAGTACACTTTATCCATATTTCAAAGACAACAGACGTAATGAAAATACATAAAGTTGTACTTAAAGGGGTAGTTCACCCAAAAATGAAAATTATCCCTTAATTTACCCCAACCACCCCCCTCAAGGCATCCTAAGTGTAAAGGACTTTCTTCTTTCAGACAAAAACAATCAGAGTTATATTAAAAAATATACTGGCTCCCAGAGAGTTTTTGAAGCTCCAAAAAGTGCATTCATCCATCATAAAAGTAATCCATATCCAGGGGGTTAATAAATGCCTTCTGAAGAGAAGCGATGTGTTTTTGTAAGAAAAATATCTATATTTATAACTTTATAAACTATAATCTCTGGCATCCGGTAACAGCCGTACGCGAGTCGAGTTGTGATTGAAGGGTGTGTCTTATTCACACGACTATGATAAATACTATGATACTAATGCTTTGTACTGTCAGAAAAACAATTCTGCTTGGCAATAAATATGCTTCACTACCACCTTGCAACTGAGAAATAATTATAAAATGAAAGTTGTTTGTGCAGGTACTGCCCAACATTTCTTTCTAGAGTTGAATTGGCTTCTTGATTAATGTAGTGGGAGTATTGTACATTATTCAACTTAAAACTTCATTTAATTGATATTTGGGAGCATTGGTTGTGCTTGTAGAGATGATGCAGCATTGATGGGGTTAAGTATGCTGTGGAAATGAAGCCAGAATGTCTGTTCCAACAGGGAGAAAAATAGGCAATGGACAATCTTCCCACAGTGAACTGAATTAGTAATGCCATGGAAATAAAGGTTCTGAAATGGTGCCGTGATCCCACCGGAGCCCTCAAGAACTTTTGTTCAAGCTGAATTTTCTCCCACTGGGTGCAATACACAAAATGCATTTAAAGAGACCAGAATGTTGGGTCTGTTTCTTGTTTCCTTGTTCTCACCGCCTGCTGATCAGTTGTCAGCCTACAGTAAGTACGGCAAACAGGGTATCTGCGATATCACAGGCTGTCATAAGAGCCGAGTGGAAATATTTGTATTGTCTGTGGAGAAAAAAATTACAGGCACTACCTGACAGAGAGAGAGAGAGAAAAAAGCCTCAGACAGTGTAATATATCACATTGAGAGACCTGCGTGCCCCAAAAACTTCAAGCAGCGCCTGATACTTTCTGATTAAAGTGCTGTTACACTGACTAGTCAGTTTATGCTGGAACGATTCAAGAATTTCTGGCTCTGATGTGAGACTGTAGCTGTGCTACAAAACCTAGTGAACTGCCTAACACTTCCTGCATAGCAGCCGTCTATAGTAGCATTAGACAGTAACTGTAGTGGAAGCTCATAATTGACTGAATTAAAACACTGTATGTTGGCAGCGATGCTGTGCATCACACTATTAGCACCCGCACAGAAGACTTGCCTCTCAGTTGGGTAATATCGCCTACCAAATATTTTGGGCTGAAACAGCTATTTTCGTTTTCGGTCCAAAACGGTTTTGGAGGGCTGAAATCAGTGACCGAAACATATTTATATTTAAATGCGTTTGCTTACTCTTGCTAAAGTACTGTGTTCCCCCAACCCGATCTCACCGCAATTCATACGAATTTTACGAGGTGGCTAATTCGTACGATTTCATACGACCTCGCTCGTTCGAATTCTTGTGGAGAGCATGCCAGGACGCATGAACGCTGTGATTGAAAATCAGGGTTATTCCACCAAATATTGATTTAAAAAATTTGTATTGTGCTGTTTAAAAATGTATGTGAACTTATTTTCATTCCATTATTCAAGGTCTGACATCACTGCATCTTTTTTTGTTATTTTGACCAGTTGTCGTTTTCTGCAAATAAATGCTCTAAATGACAATAGTTTTATTTGGAATTTGTGAGAAATGTTGTCAGTAGTTTATAGAATAAAACAAAAACGTTCATTTTTCCCAAACACATACCTATTAATAGTAAAACCGGAGAAACTGATAATTTTGCATTGGTCTTTTAATTTTTTCCAGACCTGTACATTGTGCAGCGTTTCCATTACTGCCCAAAGCGCGTGAATATAAGGCACACGATTGGTTGTCGGTTGCTAAGCATCTAGTTCTAACACTGCATCGTTTCACACTGTACAGGTTTGGCACCACAATGCGCAGTAAACGAGCAGGGTTTCATAACCCTGGGTAAAAAGCGGTGCTAGCCATCCCTTTTACGTTACAAGTGTGAAACGCTCCTTTACCCGGGGTTAAAAGAGGTGTTTAGAATGACGATAAACCCGGGGTTAAGCACAGTGTGAAAAGCCCTATAGAGTGACAACCCAGACAGCAACATTGTGTAGGCCAAGATCCGGGCCACATCTGGCTCATGTGGATTCCATGCGTACCAGATGTGGGCCGGATCTGGGCAGACACTATGTTATTGTCTGGGAACTGATATTTATATTTTATGTAAATAGTCTGCTATACTGCATTTTAAGCCATTAGAATTGCATTGTACTTTCTGGCTATATAAATATTAGCAACTGCACAAAATTTATACACTAACTGAGGTTTTTTTTCCCCCTCTTCTTGAGTATAAGCTCCATATTCTCACTGTATCATACTATATAAAAGCGCCATGAATCAAATATACTAAATTTTTATCAAAGATTTTGTCTAAAGGTTCAAATAAACTGTTACATTTTTTATTTTATTGGACTATTATTTCATATGTCAGGCGTTGTAGGGTTAAGTTTTATCATCCCCCAAGTAAAATCATTTCAAACGTATCTCTTCACAGAAAGACCCACATGATTTTTTTTGTACTATTCACACAAGCAGTATAATATAGAATAGAATATATTTTGGTAAGGGAAATGAAAGTTTGAGCCTCAGGTTTGTGTTTTCTCACACTCTAAAGTGCAGCTCAGAGCTTGACTGAAGCTCTTCATTAAAGCAACATGAATGTGAGTGGGAATGAATTGGTTTAGCGCGGGGGTTGGTGTAGAGTGCCAGGTTGTTGTAGCCGAACTCCGAGAGGAGCGCATGTTTCCTGGGAAAACGATCTGGGGCCAAGTCCAGATGCCGAGCCGGTCCCTAGGGAGGGCGTCCTGCCTCCAGTCGGCAGGAAGTGCTGTGAGAGAGCAGCGGGGCCCGGGCCTGGAGTCCTGTCAACTGCTTGTAATGCTGGAGGAATGGGAGCCTAAATCACATCTCTCCTTTATGGAGTCCGCGGACACATGTGGGATTCATTTAACGATGCACTGGTGAAGAACGAGGAGGGAAAGAGAGATGGAAAACAGCTTTATGACACATCAGGATCACAAAGAGTGGATTACAGAGACGGCCACACTAACGAGGCTTTAGCTCCCCCACATAACAAAGGGTTTGACTGAGGCAGTCGATTTCAGGCAAATGTGAACACAATCTGGCTTTGTGGTCACAACTTATGAGAATGTCCGAATTTCTCACGGTATCGACTAGTGGAGGGTGTTCAGATGTAATGAATAGACCTGAACAGAAGTGAATAACCCCTTTTTTCTGTGTTTTGGACATAGTCGTCACCATCTTAGCATTTTACAACAATATGACCTGAACTTTAACCATGTGTGGAATGTGATGACGGGCTTTACGTTATTCAAATATGTGGCATTTTTTTCTCTCTCTCTCTTTCTTTATTAGCTTTAGTAAGCATGCTTATGGGTTGATAATGTGATGCTATTTTACACTTTAATTTTTTTTTCTTTAAGTTGTAAATAAAACAAAGATAATTGAAGTATAAAATACCATTTCAGTTTTTCTACTTCAAAATTTTAGGATTAATTCAATGTTACATGCCTATCTTTGGAATTGTTTGTGAAATTTACTTTTGAAAATGGTTTCTACACCTACTTTTTTTAGTGTATCTATAAATGTTAAAACTAAATAAATAGTCATCAAAGAAGAGGTACAGTACTTAAGTCATTGTATGTATGAATTGCATATGTTCATTTCTGGATTAAAATACATTTTGAACAGTTTTTGGGGGCATAGATTCAAAAATGTCAGGCTGGTGTGGTTGTCTGATATCATAATGAAGAAAAAAAGGCCTCATTAATTATAAAATTATTGGAAAGAAAACCTTATTAATTGCTGTGATTTTCATTATTATTTCTCGTTTCACTGTTTATTTGAAAAAAAAAAAATTGTCTGCCAAATGATATCATAGAGAGGACCCCTAACTATGTTTCAAGTCAATTAAGCAAGTCTCTTGAAATATCATTTAATTTGATATTTTATGAAAAAGTTAGGTTAGACAGTAAAATGTCATGTGGCATGATTTTTGTGTCATTAAAGTGTAAATTGCAGGTTAACCACCACAACCAATTAATGTGTAGATTAAAGTGCTCAATATGTAAATATTTAAAAATTTCTGTCTTAAAATGCATTAAAATAACATTTATTGGGGTTTCTTCAAAGGTAGCATGTTTTTTACCGTAACTGGGTAATGACGTCATAAGAGGGAGTAGCAACCCATACTTTGCTAGATTCCTACTGTTTGTGGCTTGATATGGACAATTTTGAACCAGTCAGGCGTGAGAGAGGGGAGGAAATTGCCAGAAATCATGGCCCTCAAAGAGTTATCAATGCTTGGTGTGAGGAAAATGAGTGGAGGGTTGGCCAGGTGTCCTGGTGAGTAACGTTTGCTAGAGCTAGCCTAGGTTAACCTGGTGCTAACCCGGAAAACATTAGGGAACAAGCCAAAGTCTTTTCAAAATCTTGTCGTCATGTAGAATAGGGACAACGACCGAAGACATTATTTACTTACATGGTGTTAGTAGTCCTAATCAGAGCTGTAGAGATGCACACACTGCACAGGCACAATGGCGCTTTTGCTGACATCTGCAGACAGAATGCGATATTGCGTGTGCTAAATCACAAATGAGCGATGCTCCTTGTCAGAAAGGAAAAAAGAGATCGATGTCCCTATCGCTGTGTTTGACAGGTGTTTGTGTGGGCTATGCCACCCAATGGACTCAGCAGTGGAGAGTATGTGCTGCCGTGAGGTGAACGCGTTTTGGAGTTTAGTGGAGCAGCTCGACCCGCGCCACGACCGGTGTTCAGACGATTTGTGCTCCCTTGTCGAAAAATGCTACCCAAGCGCGAATCGATCACAGAGAATGTCGATTCATTCTCTATTGTTTCCATAATGGTGTAAATCTCGTTATTACATTTAAAATTTGTATGGGGAGCATATTTTGATATTTTAAATGTACTAGCAATTATCACATTTGATATAACAAGTAAAAATGACATTATTGTATATTATATGAAATACAATTATAATAAAATTCGAAGTTATGAGTACTGTATACTGTACTGTCTGTTTTTATTTTTAAAACGGTGTGAAAAGTAAAAATTATCATCAATAATCCATTAATCTGACGTGCCTCACGCAGCATCCTGGTTTTGACGCATGCTGCCTGAACCCGTTTGTTTTGCGAATAGTTTACACTAATTTCAGGCAGAATCACGGTAATCTCATAGCCAGCACACACCAGTATGTTTACAATTGGGTTATTTCATTCATCAACACCATTTTTGCTTGCTGAGTTAGGTCTCCTCCAATATAACTGCTAGCCTACTTGCCGTTAGACTATCGGTAACTCTAAGCTTGAGTCCCTTTTATGACGTCACGCCCAGCCTAGGAGAGGGAGTGTAAAAAGTACCAACTTTTCATATTATATTCAGCATTTTGGTATAAAAAACCTACAAAACAATGGTGGGCGGTTCTTATCTTTATGTTTAATAAGCACATTGCATTATCTTCGTGAAAAATTGAACCTGCAATTTACACTTTAAGACACTATTATTGTCACAATCATGTTCTATTGAGCTCGATCTCATGAAAGTGTGTATCTATACAATGAACGTTATTTCTCGTGCCATTTATACGCCAAAAATAGTTTTTGGCGTGCATATGCTACGCAGTTATTAGTCGTAGTGGATCTGTGTGAATGGGGATCGTTTTGCGATGGTGTCGTCTGTACGCGGAAAAACCAAAGGAAAAACTTCTCCGTTTTAAGCATATCATTGTCGTGTAAACATACTCTTAGTTTTCATTGGCGTTGTCATTGTCTTAGTTCTAGTTATCTATTAGTTACTATGGTTTCTGAATAGTCCTCACCTGTTCCCTGTTCCGTTAATGATTATCCTCTGTGTATTTAAGACTTTGTTCTTCGTCAGTTCTTGGTTTCTCAATGTTGCTGGTTTGTTGTGTTGTATACATGTTCTTGGTGTTTCTTTAAAGTCTCTTTTATCATCATTCTACGCCACACATCCTCTTGGTGGATATCGCTACACAGCCTAAACTTGACAATTATAGTTTTGTAATTTTTCCGTATAATTTTTCATTTTAATTTTTATATAAAACTTTTAGTCGTCAGTTCAGTAAAAACTGAGTAAATTTCTTTTTTTTTAAACAGGTCTATATGTTATTTTGTGGTAATTTGTAAATGTACATAATGATAATATGAGATTCAGATGCATATCTCACCCAGTACCAGTTGTCCAATGTACATTTAACCTTCTTATAACACCTTGGCCACGTTTGTAGTCACATTCTTGTCCTCTTCTGAAGTTTTAATTTTTAGAGCAATTTCTCAGGAAGAGATTCATCTTTGCATTGTGAAAGGAGCTTATCAGAGCTCCGGACTGAACTCGCTCGCCCTCTCATTAATTATCAGACATCCCAGAGCTGATCCATCAGGGAATGTGGCATCTATGAGATCCACTTAGAAACCATGTATCTCTAGAAAGTGTTCACTCTGAATAATCTCTGTCACACACTCTCGTATTCTTCCGTCTCTGTGGTCTTCTCTGGAATTCCTCCCATGACAGAAGACTTCTTTTAGTGTTTTCATTTCTGGACCTCTTGAGTGAGGCTTTAGAGGGAGTTTCTCTCTTCAAGACATCTGTTCTCAAATTAATAGCCTCGCGTAACGCAGTGGGGTTTCAGTAAAATCCTTTCTGCCCTGGGAAATGTTTCGTGTCAACACTGAGATTGACACTATATACACAGTGACGTTCTCAAACAGAGTTTGCTGAGGACAGAAGCCTTCAGCCTCTGCTGGTTTGCAGTTTTAGATGCTTATGCGAGATCTGGGCGCTTAAAAAGTTTCTTAGGTTCAGGGCTGTTTAATAAGTACTTCAATTTACTGAAGCTATTTGACACAAAATTGTTATTTTTAACTTTTGGTTTAGTGGAATGGTCTTTTTCCTAGACATTCGTTATAATGCATGACACTATAATAGTTTGAGTTTCTGCCAGAAAGCCCATATCTGACTCAGCGACAGATCTCTTAAATACTGTCAGGATTTTACACTCATGTAATTCAAAACCTGTATGACTTTCTTCCATAGAACACAAAATGAGATATTTACTAGAATGTTCAAGCTGCTCTTTTAGAAACATAATGGAACGTGATTCCATTTAATGGTCAGTGACAAAAAGAAACACTTTTGATTAAAAGTAATCAATTCTCTATATTCCATTTATTACATATTTGAATACGTGTGAGCACAAATGTGATTTGAGAGCTGTCAGATTTTAAGCTAAAATGACTTTGGACAATTGGACTGCTGTGACACTTTTGTGGTCCTTTTTTGGACTTGAACTAAACATATCCTTTGGTCTACTTATGGAACAAAGTTATACAGGTTTGGAATTTACATTCATGCATTATACATTAAATCTAAAGCAACCTAGGATTTACGGTATAGATTTTTTCAGTAGTACACCCCTATGTTAAATTCCTATAGAGCCAGGCAGATTTTAAAGGCCAGTTGTTTCACGGATCCAGGATAACATGCATCCTGATAAAGTTCCCTTGGCGTTTGGAAATAAAATATCCCCACATCATCACATTCCCTTCATCATACCTAGAGATTGGCATGGGACACTTTCCATATGATCATCTCTCAATGCAAATCAAACCAGCTATTAGCCTAACTGAAATAACACCATGCCAATCTCTAGGTATGGTGAAGGGTACCTAGGTACCTAGGTGTGATGATGTGGGGATATTTTAATTCCAAAGGCCAAGGGAACTTTATCAGGATGAATAGTATCCTGGATCCATGAAATAACTGGCCTTTAAAAATAAAAATCTGCCTGGCTCTATGGGAATTCAACATAGGGGTGTGCTTACTTATGCACCCTCTATTTTAAGTAAGAACATTTATTTATTTACGATACATTATTGATTCACAAAGACAATTGGTGTCCTTAAAGGTTGGATTTTTCCTCATTTTTAAATTAAGGCATTAAGATCAATTTCCAAAAGATGATTTTTTTATTCCTCCTTTTAGTCAACTTTAGCATGGGTGTATTATGCTAAGCACTGTATATCAGGGAGTACTTTCACCCACTTGCTATAGATGTGTGGGAATTACTGCATTGTGATGGTGGAACTTTCGCGAACGTTAAAAATTTGTGCGCAAAACAATCCTGTACTCTGTTCTGCCCCTGTTATTTAGTACATACAAACAGTATTACTTAATACCACATTGAAACCGATAACGGTGTCTGTTTTTATAATTGATTACAATAGTGCTCTGCTCTCGTCCAAGTTTAGTTTTTCACGGCTAAAGTACCAGCGCAAAACCATTTAATCAGTGCTTTGAAAGAGAAACTAACATGAAATATCACAGCCTCGGTATAAGTGCATTTCAGCGAAGTGCAAAAAACGGGATAAGTAGGCCTATGAGATTATCTGTTATTGCGTGCCTCTGCCCTGTGGCTGAATAAATCTGTCCTTTGCTGGCAGCAATTGGGTTGCGCCCCATAGGATCATTCTCATCAGAGTGCAGCAGTGCTTGAGCATGACTATCAGTCATATAGTAAACCTGTGCTACTGTGCAAAAAAGTCTCACTAACCGCTAGCCTCATTGACCAGGGTATCTGACAAAATTCCAGTGATTTAAAACCTAAAATTGCTGTTTACATGTCTGTTATACCGTGCTTTCTAAATGTAAGAGCAAGCATTTTTTACAGTCCATGTGTTACTGCAGGCATATTATAACAACAGGATGTTTTGAGAATTTCTGACTAATTTGCCCTCCCTTTGGTACCATTATGTCCCCATTATGGATATAGTCATGGACGTGTTTTCTCCGAGTGATAGAACAGTGTGGGAAAGGCTATGGAAAATCCCTATCACCACACACACAGGAAGTCACATGTGAACAGTGACTGTGTAACATCAGACTCACCGTAAACAAAGCTCTCCCTCTACTGGTCTAATGGTTCAATCACAGTTGGATTTAATGCAGTGGCCAGTTTGATGTGCAGTTTAAATGATAAGAACACATTTTCAATTCGTAGGGAATATCACCAGGACCTCGTTTACCAGCGAACGGCCGTCCTGCAGATATAACAGGCCAGGCTCAACAGCAGAGGTCTCCAGTTCTCAGCTCTCAACAGAAGAACCCAGGCCAAGACCAGAACATGCAAAGACAACTGGCCCAACCGCAACACAACATCGCCGATACAGTGAGTGCTAAAGTTTGGACATGTCTTTTATATCTAAATACTTAAGACTATTCGGTTTTCTAAATGTTTACTGAGAGGTGAATTAATTTTACAACGTACAGAAAGAGCATTTCCTTTTTTTATTATTAGAGACCAGGGCTAGTTGTTACACTTTTACTCAGGTGAGGTTTATTTTCTATAAAGTCAATTCCTGCACAGTCACATACATAAGTCATGGCCAGAAAATACAATTGAACCCCTAAATACCTGTAAATTACCGTACAAAACTTGATGAGATCTATCTATCTATCTATCTATCTATCTATCTATCTATCTATCTATCTATCTATCTATCTATCTATCTATCTATCTATCTATCTATCTATCTATCTATCTATCTATCTATATATTGCTCAACAAGACTGTATTAGTATAAGATATAAAAAAATACATTTGTAATATATAATTACATTGCAAAATATATTCAAGACAGCCAATTTTCACAATGTAATTTATTCCTGTGATGGCAAAGCTGAATTTTCAGCATCATTACTCCAGTCTTTAGTGTCACATAATCATTTAGAAATCATTCTAATATGATGATTTGCTGCTCTAGAAACATTTCTTATTTTTATATCCAATGTTGAAAACAACAGTGCTGCTTAATATTTGTGTGGAACCCATGATACTTTGATAAATATAAAAGGTCAACAGAACAGCGTTTATTTGAAATAAATATAAATCTTTTGTAACATTATACATGTCTTTACTGTCATTTTTGACCAGTTTAATGATGAATAAAATTATTGATTTATACAAAACAAAGTCTTATTGATGCCGAACTTTTGAACGATTATGTACTTTAAATTATTTTAATTTGGGACAGTTTTGAAATAGGTGTTGGTCAATACATTATAGCTAGTTACTGGTATACACAACAGCCCTTGTAAAACTGTCCTGTGTGACAACTAGCCCCAGTCTCCCCTACATTTGTAATCCTATGAATGACCACTGACTATTTGGTCTGTTGTAATCTATGGAGGTTTTATTCCTAAACTTCTAAATGATGTCCTTTTTCTGTAAACGTTTCAGGAGAAACTGAGCACACAGGATCAGTTCAGTCGTCATCTAACACGACCTCCACCAGACTACAAACACCCACGCAATGGAGTTGGAGCTCAACAGCCTAGCTTATACTCAGGTGTGGGTTGTATTTTTAATGTCATATAATATGGGAAACATCTAGTTCAGTCATGAAGCTCTTGATAATGCAGGCTGATAGGTCCTTTAGGCCTCGTTTACACTGTCAGTGAAATGTGACCCAGTTAAGTTTTTTTGCTTATATGTGACACAGATCGGATGTTCTATGACCGTGTAAACAGGAAAAAAAACGCATGCATTCGGATATTTCGAGATCGGTTTCAGGCCTCGTTCATATGTGGAAATAAATCAGATAAGTGCCAATGCGACTGTCATGTAAACAGGCAGATTGGATTTTCTGAGGCATTAGGCTACGTCTCCGTGGTTTGATGATGAGAGCAACCCGACCCGATCTGCAAAGGGACGGAATGCCCAGACGAAACGTTGTGTCGTCGTAGGAGAGGAATGTGGACAACCGTTGACAACATAACATATCAAAGGTTGGCTTGCTCATCCTAAAATTTCGGACCCACTGCTTCTCGTTAAAGCCCGCCACGATCTCATGAAAGTGTGTATCTATAGAACAAATTTTATTTTTCATGCCATTTACGCCAAAAATAGTTTTGGCGTGCATATGATATGTCGTTTTCGCGTGCATATGATATAAATGAACGAGGCATTTATATAGCGCTTTCAATAATCAATGGTAATTTCAATAATATGCAATTTATGGCGTGTAATACGCACACACTCCACACCCCTAATCCTACCCAAGGGGTTTACAGTGCTCATGCACGCAAAAACTATTTTTGGCGTATAAATGGCACGAGAAATAACATTAGTGGTATAGATATTCACTTTCATGAGATCGTGTTGTATGCTCCCACCAGTCCTGAGATCTCTCTCGCACACAATAACTGAAGCGTATGCACAGCTGCAATGATGTCCCTTTTCGTCCTCCTCCGCCTCAAAATCATGGTGATGTTTGGCGAACTTCGCATATATCACAGAGCTAGCATCAAGCATATTTCGTATTTGTCCATCGTTTTGTCCATCTGTGCAAGAATCCCGTTTAAGCATGCGTAATGTTTCACATAGTAGGGCAAGTGTAAACACATGAATCGGATATGGGTCACAACGGAAAGAACGTGTAAACGTCAGATATAGGCAACAAATCAGAACTGGTCATCAAGACCTGCAGTGTAAACGAGGCCTTACATGCAATCTGCTAATAATGGCATCATTTACTGTGCTGCACAAGCTAATTGGCTTCTGATGATTCTTTAACCAATGAGATTGCTGGCTTAAAATTTAGATAGTCTGATTCAGTGTTCACTGTTAGCGCTCTATCAGAGTCCATCTGAACCCCTCCACCTCCCCCTGTCTAGATCTGCTACGGCAGTTGTTCCCAACCCCATTCCTGGTGGCCCCTTAAAACTCCACACTTTGCATGTCTCCTCAAACACACCTGATTCAGGTCATCAGCTCATTAGTAGTGACTCAAAGATCTGAAATGGGTGTGTCAGACAAAGGAGACATGCTACATGTACAGTGTTGGGGGGTCTTCAGGAATGTGGTTGGGAACCACTGTGCTATGGGATTCACATAGTCTCGCGTAGCCAGACCTTCAGACTGACGGCAGAAGGTCTGGACTCTATCGCAGCTTTTCTTGGCCAAGCTTTCCCAAGAGGACGTTTGACTGACATGTAACGCAACCAATCACAGTTCGTTTTGTTCCGCATCATGTTTAGAAGCGTGACAATATAAGGTCGATGTCCCTACAATAACAGATCGGCGTACATCTAATAAATGATTAATTCAAGAATGTTGTGCAAGTTTACTTCAACAATGGAGCCGTGACCCGATAAAGAACGCGAGACACACGTCTCCTGGACATCATGCAGAATTCAACCAATCAGATCACGACTCCGAAACTCCTGAAGTGTTTCCAGAAAGTTTGCAATATGCATCAGACAATCAGCCAACGGTCCGTGGGTGTGACGTCTGAGGCCGAAACTATGGGATTCATGAATTTCTATTCATGCAGGAACAGCATATCTTAATTGCTCACAGCAGCGTGTCTGTGTATCTATTAGCAGTAGCAAGTCCAACAACAGCTAACAGATTTAGTTCACCAAGACCAAATACATTAACACCGTCATATTCAATACATGCTAAAACCATTCCGAAAGTTGTCATGGTTGAACTACATTTAAAGTAAATGCAATAAATTATACTCATGCTGATGATACAATATGATTAATTAAACTCAAGTTTTGATTAAGGAACCACACCAAACGTTAATTCAGGTATTAGACATTTACAGTATGATATTGCTTGGTAAATCAGTATTTTAAACCACCAATATTTTTTTTATACATATACAACAGGCAATGGGTCAGACCAAAATGACATCCAACCTTTATCATGCCACCTGCCCAGTGGACAGGGTACCAAGATGGTGCCCTCCTCAGGAGAGAGAAGATTTCCGCTTGGACAAGACCCCAATTCAGGACCCACAGGTGCTCAAGCTTGTGCAAACCAGCTACGACAGCAACCCAGCGGCCTGATCCGAATGGTGCATCAGCAAAACAAGCCTCAGTTCCATGGGACAAACAGCCAGGGTGCCACTTTTCGATCAAGCACTATGAGGACAAGCATCAGTCAAGACTCCCTGCTGGGACAAAGACTGGGTGACATGAGCACCAATACCAACAGGATGGACACTGCTTTGAGCTGGGCAACCAGTGCCAAACAGAGTGGAGCTCTACAAGGACTAGATGTCAAAAGACTCGCCAATACAGTGACCCCACAAAGTGACATTAATTTTCCTCCGAGGTCTATTTGCCCACCTAACCAGGTGGCACCTCATTCTAGCCTGATACCCATAAACCCTGCGATCAGAAGCTCTGCTCCCAGATCCAATCAGCCTAGAATACCCCCACTACCTGGGGTGACTTGCCTGACCCAGTCCTCCCCTGAACAGCAGGGTTGCCCAACCACATTTGGAGGGCTGAGCCAAAGCTCAGCAACTTATCAGAACAACCGAGCAGGCCGGTTGACCTTTGACTTTCTACCGGAGGATGATAACACGGTACCAGGGTTAAACGCAGACTCTGATTTCATCGACTCCCTGCTTAAATCAGGTTCGAGCAATGATGACTGGATGAAAGACATCAACCTGGAGGAAATTCTAGGCGGACATTCGTAAAAGAACAGACTCAAAGCGTGAGAATTATGTTCAAAATGTCTGTATTAGGAGCCTGATGTGAAAGGCCTGTTAAAATATTTTATTATCCTTGTATTTGAGTGGAAAACAAATGTATTATATGTACTAGTATATTGTTGGGTCGTTTCTTCGTATCTTCTACTAACATGTTGTAAAGTTTCAGGTTCATTGCTTCAGTTTTTTGTTTTTTTTAATCAACCACACACTACCCCCTATATTCATATCAGTTATCATTGAAATGCTGTGAGATATCTGTTAGAGCTTCTGTTACTCCATTAGCAGAAATGAATGTAAAATAAATGCCATAATGGAGCCATTGGTCATGCCATCGACACATAACAAACTGGCAGTTTAAAATTATCAATACTTTGTTTAATCTGGCTCTTATAGTTCAAGGTTATACACCTTACATTTTTGAGAATTTAAAATACAATTGTGTGAAATGAAACGTTCAGATCTGTTTTGACTATCCATTCTCAAATTACTTATCCATGGGTATTGAAAAAGAGCCATTTATGTATCATTTTATTACACACCTAAAAGAGTAAAATCTGTAAAGGGAATAAGCATATGCTTAGAATGTTAGATGTTGTTAACTGATAAAGTCAACCTTATTTAGAAAGAATCAGCAAGTTTTGAAAGTTCTTATTGGTTATATTGTATTTGTACATCTGTATCAGTTATATGAAAGATATTTTTTCTATTTCTTTTCTATAATGCATTATAATTCTGTCATAAGTGTATATCATATTGTCAATTTAGCCTTTGATAATAAACTACATCAAAGAAGAACATTTACAGAACATTTTGACTATTTATTTCTTACATTTAATGTCAAATGGAAGTGAAGTACTACAAGGCTCTGTCTTCGGTCCTCTGTTGTTATTACCAGATTCAGAAAATCTGATCATATCAGCCCTGATTCAATCATCGCTATACACTAACAGTTATAAAATACTGCTACTTGTAAAGCTCTTAATATTGCAGCTCCTTAGTACCTAGGCAATCTTTGCTCATGATATTAGGGGTCCTTAACTATGTATTTAAAAAAAAGCGTACAATGTACATATTGTGTTCATATTGTATTGTAAAACACTTTTGCTGCTGTTGAGGTGGGATACGGGTAAGGTTAAGACAGGTTTGGTGGTGTGGATAGGTTAACGGGTTGATTGAAGGGTTAGTTCACCCAAAAATTAAAATTCTGTCATTAATTACTCACCCTCATGATATTCCAAACCTGTAAGACTGTCGTTCATCCTCAGAACACAAATGAAGATATTTTTTACTAAAATCTAAGCGATTTCTGTCTCTCCATAGACAGCTACGCAACAACCCGTTTGACACTTCAAAAAGTTCATAAAGAGATCATAAAACAAATCCATATTAAGTGGTTACACGACCGCTTTATATGCTGAACATAATTTATTTAGGCTTTTATTCACATATAAACATTGATAAGCATAAACAGAGGCTATATAAAAAGAAGAGAAAAACATGTTTAATGCCAGATAGGAATCAAAGACTTCCAAGGCTTTGAATTAAGATCTTGACTTAAATTGATTAAACCCTGTAACTTGAGACATAAGCCTTTTCCATCATAACTTGACACTTGACTTGACACCAGCATTTAAGTCTTGAGATCCCAATGGAAGGACAATAACAGTATGGAAGCTAGATCATATAAACCATAAACACCAGAAAAGTGGTAGACATGTATGGGACATGTGTAAACCAGATATAAATATATTTCTGACAATCAAAAGATGTTACATATTTTTGGTTTGTCACTTTTGTTAAATGTTAATGTGTTTTAATGGTCAAATGGGAAGGCTGTAAATCATGTTATTAATATTCAAATCAAAATTAAAAGTTCAAATGAACCCAGAATTAAAACCTATATCAGCCTATATAATATGCTTTTAAAGAACCCTAAAACGAGAGGTGGGCTAGATACCAGGTGCAAACCCTGGTTCAAACCTCTTCAGAAAAAAGGCACAGCCCCATTCCAGTCAATAACAGCACCCTCCCACTTCGTCCTAATGGTCATCTCTACAGATGGAAACTTTTTCTCTAGGTCTCCCTGAATGTCTTTATTTTCAGCCTCCCAGTGATGAGAGTGTGTATCTGAAATACCAAAAAACAATACATATATATATTAAATGTTTTGATTCACACAACTATATAACAGGCAGGCAGCATCAACGAGTAAGAGATATGGGTTTAGCGATTGACTGTACCTATGGTGAGCACTGTTGTGTTGAGCTGAGTCGGTTGGCCGTTGTAGAAGTAAAGCTGGAAAAGATGCTCCATCTTCCAGTCGGAAAGCAACGAACGGTTTGGGCTGAACAAAACACTGTAAGTGCCGTTGATGTTGCACACCCAGATAGGCAGCCTGGGGGTTTTCAGCATGCTGCCCACCTTAGGAGAAAAAGGGATCCACTCAACATGAATGCTTTTACAATATAATAGATATAGTTATTTATTTAGGTAACACTTTACATTACTGTTCTTTGTTGTACATGTATGTAAGTGTGGATAGAAAAATAAAGTAAACTGTGACGTATTATACCCAAAAATTCTTCATACAGTGGACTACCAGTAAAATTTATAAAAATTATGGACCAAAAATTATTCAGACACTTTGACCTAACTATGTTTTGCTTAAGTGTCTTTTCCTTAATCGCTAATGCGACCATTTTACACCACAGACTGAACAAAATTAAGCATTGCTTGGTAATTGGTTGACCTTAATTGGTATTATAACGGTGACTGAGAGAGCTCAACGCGCTGCAACTGAAGAAAACGCATGCAAATAGAAAACACCCCATCCTCATCAGTTTCACAACACAAATACTCACAACACAACCAAATACAGAAATGCACTGCAAAAGTTCACAACACAACCAATATAGTTCAATAACTGATTAATAACCTTTTAACTCATTACCATTAAAGTGACTACTGAACCTAAAAATTGGAGCCTGTAAAGCATGTGCATAGTCTTAAGTCTAGTGTGTTCTTCCATATTACATTTAAAGTTCATTTATATTAAATGTTCTAAATTGCAACTTCATTATAAATGTTTAATTACAAATATTTAAATATAGAATAAAAATTACATTATTATATAGCATTAAGTATATTTTAGTTTACCATTAATGATTGTCAATACATTTGGCTGTACACTTTAAACATTTCAAAGACAAAAGAATTCTGACAAAGATGTACTTAAGTCCTACTTGAGAGTAATTACAATTGTGCATGTCTACTTAAATAGGTCAAAGCTCTCTAAATTTCAGATGCATTTAATAAAAAATTAAACCCTAAGACATTTTATTGGAAAATTGCAATTAAAAGAATATTACATTCATTATATTATTTCCACAAGTACTATTTTTAAAAGTATTCTAAAGTCCTTTGGATCAACGGTTTGATCAGTGTGGCTAAAGTATCTTATCATTTACATATTTATTCTTAAGTTGCCCAAGTTAACCTACTGCAAAGTTTGCAGAGAAAGTAAGATAAGGTGTCAAATACGATAGGACAAAAACCCAGGCTGTTCTGACTGAGAAGAAATACACTTCCATTTTCTGTACATGGGAAAGGTGAGAAATCCCCCAAACCCTCTAGAAAACACATAGGATGGGTACTGTACCAGGGGGAGCTGTGCATGCTTGACTTGTTCTCTGTTCCAGAAGAGATACCCAACCTGACTGCGAGTCAGAACCCCGTGGAGAGGGTGGGCGAGCGGTTGGTCTTTCTCATCGTTAAGTGACGTCCCGTTGAAGACATGAGGGGAAGCACGGCCGGTCAACAGCAGGTTTAATAAAGCCTAATACATACAGAGACAATATGAAGCAATTAAATAGCTACTAAGAAGTCACAAGGACAAAAGACAAAAAAAACACACAAAAAAAACGTACCTGTCGACAAACAAAGTTCCCCAAGCTCAAATGCAAAAGATGAGTGGTGGTACAATCGAAGTCTGCACGTATCCTACAAATTCAGAGACTATGCTTAATTCATTCACTCATTTCATTCAATTTTGAGGTAAAATCTTGAGGTATTTCTCTGAAACTGGAGATGTATGTTATAGTGTTTACCTGCAAGTGCAATTATTAGTGATAGAAGTATTATTGATCCATAAAATATTTCCTAAATACTCTACCAATTCAAAAATTAGGCGTTGGTAAGATATTTTGGTAACATTTCATTTTTACAGTATGTGCACTTTCAATGTACTCACACTGTTCTTATCACAAAAGTAATGAGTAGTGTAAGGTAACTACATGGGTTAAGTTAAGGTTTAGGGGTAGGTTCAGGGTTAGTACCTAGATAGCGTCATTACTACAATAAGTACATAGTATGTTCGTGCGAAACAGGACTGTAAAACAATGTGCTCCCGATATTTTAATGTTTCTAAGATAAGTATGTTATGCTCACCAAGGCTACATTTATTTGATCAAAAATACAGTAAAAAAAAAACATGATATTGTGAAATATTATTACTATCTGTTTTTCCCCCTGTTTTTTAAAACTAACTTTTTTTCTAACATTTGTAAAAGTATTTGGCACAGTGGCTCAGTGGGTAGCACAATCGCCTTAAATAAAGAAGGTCCTCGAGTTCGAGTCCCAGCTGAGCCTGGAGGCTTTTCTGCGTGGAGTTTGCATGTTCTTACAGTGCTCCGGTTTTTCCCACATTCCAATAACAGGCCGTGTAAGTAAATTGGAGACTCTAAATTGTCCGTAGCTGTGAATACATGTGTGTGTGAGTCATGTAATAGGGAGGACTGGGGAAAGACCTGGCGACCTATCATGGAAAAAAAATAACTTCCAAGAAAATTCATGGACAGTCTCTCACGTATGGCAAGAGATGGCCCACAAGTCGGATACAACTGAAATGGTTATTGAATGAATGAAAAGTATTTACTGTCACGTTTGATCACCAAGGCTTTCTTGCTGAATATAAATAATAATTTCTGTCAAGAAAACTTTTGAAAGGTTGTGTATTTCTGAGGACATACCTGTCAATAGTCCTGGAGAAGACAAGGCTGTACAGGAAAAGTATCATTCCATGGCTTCCTTCTTCCTTAAACTACAAACATTCAGGTCAAAGGTCTTAATACAACATCAAAGCAAATTTGAAGCATAATATAAAGCATTAATCAAACAGTATTTCCTAAAAAAATAAATAATAAATTTACCCACACATTGGATGTGCTCACATATAAAAGATCTAATATCATCTTTCTTTTTAAAGGTGAAAAGCTGCAACTGTGGAATAAAAAAAGACATTAAACAATTACAACATATTTACAGTGTTGGGGAAAGTTACTTTTAAAAGTAATGTGTTGCAATATTGCATTATGGCCTAAAAAAAAGTAACTGAGTTACTTTTTGCATGACTTTCTCACCTGGGCTAGATTTGCTTGCTAATTTTTCAATAACCCCCCAAAAAGTTATATTTTTGGCTAATCCACCTTATTCTGCTCTAAACAATGCGCGCCGCCATGATGACGACTCCGGTTGCCTACTTCCGGTTCGTACTGTATTAGCAGTGAGAGAATGAGGCCAGGCTCTACATGTGCTGTTGTTGGTTGTTTTAACAATTCAAAAAAGATAAAAAACTTTTTAGACACTGGGTGCTTTGAGCATAAGATAAAAAGGAGAGAATGCCTATGTCCGGTTCGTATCAGCTACATTCAATACCAGAGAGTAGACGTTTTTGGTTAGCTGCGCTAAAACTGAAGCATCCAACGAAAAAGGTGTAATACGTTACCAGTAGGGATGGGCATTTCAAGCAAAAATAATATTCGAAGATCGCTGGGTATTATGCAATTAATATTCGAGAATCGCACCCCTCCATCACATAATGCACACATGCATGTAAAGGCTATAGGCTACACACCAGAGCACATGAGCAAAGCGGAGCAGTGTGACGCTTAAATATAAGTTAAACAAAAAAAAAACTAAACATACGTTTTATATTTAAGTTTCACAATATAATGTTTTAAAAAAAAATTATTTCATCTATGTTGATTATATGAAAAGGGAACCGCATAAGATGAGTCAGATATGATCATAAGATGCCCAATATCGGAAAACATTTGGAATGGCTCACACATGATTTTGACCACTTATCAAGTTTTGTTTTGTAGAAAGCCTTTCTTTAAAGTGAATTTCGTTTAGTATAAATTGTATCTTCATTTTTATCAATGTTTTATCAACAAATTGCCTGGAATAATAAATAAGAAGCACATATAGTAGATATACAGGACACGGAGGCGCGGGCGCGTGAACTGGAGCGCGTCTTATTAATCAACGAAACTCAGCGTTCCCTCACATACATGATAAGTATATCTATAGAAAGCTTGAAATGTGTACTTTTAAACAAAATTATTAAAAACTAGCAGAAATGGGCTGCTCTATGCTTATGTATAGGTTAATTTGTATGAAGTGTGCATTTCTCTCTATACTGTGGCACTACTGCGAAGATGGCGAGTCAGCATCATCAAATTTATCTTTGCAGTCGACACTTACAGAAAACACTAGTTATCAATAAACAATTCAAATGTTTAATGCATAATCATTACTTTTGCCGGGGTTTTTTTGTGGCAAGCTTATGCGTGCGTTGAGATGCAGAATAGGCAATATATTACGAAAACGCTCATTATGGTTTAGCATTCTCTCCCATATAGTCGGCCTATACATAACTTCCAACCCAACTTCAGTCGTGCACGGGCAGGGCCAGCCCTACTTATTTCACATATTTTCTAAACAGCACATCACTGCGGGCGTTCTGAGCAAGCTGCGCTTAATCTTCATAAAGCTTCGAACCGGAAAAGGACAACCGGCTTCCGGTTCAAACCCGCTATGAATCATGGGTAAATTCGCTAACCAGGAAAAAGGTGGATATAAAGGCCCTTTTACACCAAAGTAAATTGACGCAGGAGTAGAAAGTTCAACTCAAAGTTTGTGTTATTAAACATTTCATTATTGCAGGTTTGCTTAATAGTTTGCATTCCACTGTTTTTATTTATTTTGCGTGATACTGAATGTGTTTTTGCGCAAGTGAGAGTAAATGCATGTTCACATTAAGTCTAGAACTACAAAGTTCACGCACAGCCTCTGCACTTACAATTAACTGCATTACTTTACTTGTTACTTGAAAAAATTAACCTGATTACATAACTCACATTACCCCCAACACGTACCCTCTCAGTGAAGCTGTCCAGTTTGTAGTCGAGGTGGGGGGTGAAACAGCGCTCGGACGTGACCAAGGAGACGGTAGCCGTCTGCTCCTCGCCAGCTGTCCACAAGATGTCAGCTAGAGCGGCTGCCAGCGCCCTCTTCTGCTCCTTCTCCCCGACCTCCACCAGACTGAGAGAGAGAGAGAGAGAGAGAGAGAGAGAGAGAGAGAGAGAGAGAGAGAGAGAGAGAGAGAGAGATAGAGATAGAGATAGAGATAGAGATAGATAGATAGATAGATAGAGAGAGAGAGAGATGAAGATGTAAGTTGTTCTTCAATGTGAAATCTGAAATCTTCCCCTCTGCTATAATTATATTCCATACAAAAAGATACAAACTTGACGACAACAACACACCTTTGCATTGTGCATGCGGAGTTCCCTGGCTGGTTGAAGAGCAAACATTTAATAATATGAGCCTGAACCACCATCTGAATAGCACTGGCTCCTCCCTGCAAGAGAACAGCCAGAGAAAACACGTTTTGGGCAATCATTTTGTAAATTTCTCTTACAAATGATCCATGTTAGTCAGTAATTTCTGCATTATAAATTATCTTAAATGTAATTGCCTTTTCAGAATGCAGGATATTTTCAAACTATAACAAACATGAATATAATTCATCCAAAAGCCATAATTAAAACTGTGTACCAGTGCCCAGTAAATGCAAGTACATGTTTTATATATTTAAAGGGATATTTCAGGCAAAATTGTGCATTTTGTTATTTATTTTTCTCATGTGAAACCCGTGGACAACCTCCATTACAAATAAAAAAAGATAAGTGAAAATATTCTGCCTAACTTCTAAAATTCATATGCGTTTGGAAACGACCTGAAAGTGACTAACATTAGAACATTCACTTTACCATCATAACTTCTTTTCATTTTTAAACAAAATAATACTTTTAATCAGTAATGATGCATTAAATTGATCGAAAGTGACAGTAAAGATATTCACAATATTACAACAGATTTATATTTGTTCTTTTGAACTTTCTCTTCATCAAAGAATCCTGGAAATATGTATAATGGCTTCCACAAAAAAGAAGCAAAAACTTTTTTCAACAGTGATAATTTTTTTCTTCTTGCGCTGCAAATCAGCATTTTAGAAAGATTTCTGACGGATCATGTGGCATATACCATCAAAGGAATAAATTATATTTAAAATATATGACAATAAAAAAGAGCTGAAATGTAATAATATTTCACTGAATTCATTTAATCAAGTAAATGCATACTTGGTGAGCATAAGAGAATTCTTTCGATAACAGTTTTAATGGTATGCAACACTAAGTGTTCAGTTTATGAACCATTTCATGAGGAATGTAAGAGTTTTTTATTTCCCAATCGTTTGATGGAGAAAGTTAATCTTAAATCAGTTGCTGGAGAGCTCTTTATATAATTGTGCTTTCTCGTAGTATCCTAATACCAGTGTGTAATCTGCTAATGAATGACATGCGCCACACATCACTACCTGAGGATAATGGGAAACATATTTACTTAGCGTACCAATGATCTGTGCTTAAGAAAGTGGCAACCTTTCAAGCTCATTATACAATAATGAAGTGGCGGGAAGTGATGCAGTATTCAGACAATGGTGTCGGGCTAATCAATCAGAAACATACTGAGTCATGGCTTCACCATGAAAAGAAGTGATCTACTAAAGCTCGTAACACAACCCTTCTTCTCTTATATAACTTGCAGTTTTGGCAAAGGGGAAGTAACTTTATTAACTCGATCATACATAAGTGATCATCAACTGTCTCAAGTTTGTGCTTTAGTAGAAGTCTTTATCCATTTCCAGCATTAGGCATTTTGAGAACATCTGAGCACTCTTAAGTTCAAACTGTGTTTAATATAAATTTAAACTATAATTTATTTTTATGTAATTGTAAATAACATGCAATTAAGTGTAGGAAGCTTTCATTTCATATTCTTTTAAAGTATATTAGTTTCCGTAATACAAATTGTATACTTTTTCAATGTTAACCAACAGTAAACTGATACCTGTTCTGTGATTTATTTGAAAGTGTTTTTTTTAAACAAAATATTATAAATAAATATTATATACAATGTTTTTTTTTTGTAAGAAGCCGTGCACGTCACGATTGGCCATGGTTTTACTAAACTAAAATCGAGAGAACAAATTACTACAATGTGGATATGATTTGAAGAGAGAATACATTAATGAAATGTGGCCATGAATTAATACATTGTGGAAATGAATTCTTAATATGTGTATACAATATCTTTTTTTTCTTCAGAATGTCCACTGTGGGGCTCTGTATATCATTGCAAATGTATCACCAAACTTTCCTTTTATCATTTTCATCACAATAAGTCCAATTTTGTTTCATGATGTTTTTCATTTGGTATTTTTTCTAAGTATACACTTTCCCCTCACTAACACAATTAATGAGAAAGGTGCACATTTGTATCTTCATCAAGTTATTTAATAAGAATTTCTTAAATCTGAATGTTTTAAAACAATATCCTACCAGTTTCCAGTGGTTTATAGGCAAAACTATGGCAATAAGCGATGACTGATAATAACAGATGAAGTTCAATCTCATACTCACCCTCTCAGTCTCCAGAGCATATGACGTATCAGAGAAAGGCTCACGAAACTTGAAGAATGATTTCTTCCACTCGTAGTTGAATATATGGAAGGTGTTCCCAAATAATATACTTCTTAAACTCTGTATGAGTGATAAAGCAAAATGAAATGTGTTTTTTAATGATTATTTTGACATGTGGTAAGTTTAGTTATTACATGGCTTGGTTGAATTCTAATGTAGAATGCGGTCTGTTATTTCTTGATAATAGGACCCTGGTCTTGTTAGTCCGAAATAGCGCCCGGAGGCGTTGCCGAGTGACATGACTTGCCTAAAAGGACTTTGGTATAAAACACCGTTGCCAGGAAAAACAGAGCGTTGCCATGGACACAGTTCTGTTCACTCTGGAGCAATACAATCGTTTTTAAATCAATAAACTCCTTTTTAAATCAATATTTTGTGTAAAATTATTGATTTATTTGGTAGGTAGCCATGTAATAAGCGGGATAATGTAGAGCGAGGCGGTTGTTACAGCGAATACAACCCCTTCAGGCTGATTCAAGATTCCAGATCAGCCTGTCGGGGTTGTATTCGCTATAACAACCACCTCGCTCTACCTTATCCCATACTTATTTATTTAGGATAAAAATCATAAATCACATTTAGTGTGATTCCAGTCTTACAAGTTAGTCCTTTTTTTTAAAGACTTTTCATAACTAAGTCAGTTACATAAAAATGTAGATTAGTCCAAAAAGTCCAAAAGTAAGACTGATTACCCCCAACTAACTGTTAGTTGGTCAGACTAGCTCTTGAGGTACAAGTCTTAATGTAATGGCAATGTTCCCTTTTGAGGGAACGTCTACGCTGTCAGCTGCAGACTCTATAAGGTTACACCCTTGCAGAACCTGGTGTCTGAGTCACGTCTACAAACACCCCATTCTAGCTCTCTGTACCACTAATCAAGTGGAATGCTCGACTGGCTGAGCCATGTTGCCAGGTTGGTGATGGAGAGGCATCTGTGGCTTAATTTTACCAGGGATCAAGGAGTCAGATAAAGCGGTCCTCCTTGATGCCCGTTTGGCCCTCGGGACTGTTTGGCACTGGCACTGAGATAGGTGGATAGGTTTAGAGAGGCCAGAACACAGTCGGCACCTTTAGGAAATATATCCCTCTCCGGGTTCAGGGTTCTGCTAAATTGTCTACGCCCTTTCCGGGAACAAGTTCCTGGAGAGAAGAGCAGATGGCAAGTGTGGCTTCCCGAGCTCTCCCTCTGAGGAGAAGCGTCGTAACAGGAGAAAGTCACACAGATAGAGGAGCTGTGGGTGCGGCGAAGAAAGAGGAGAGTGATTGAGTGGGAATGAGGCCCAAGCTCTCGCCCCTTATTTCATCCCTTTTAGCTCCTCTTATATAGTCTATGCCCTTTCAAGGAATGAGTTCCTTAGGATAAGAGCAAAGGCGAGTGTGGCTAAAGCTAGCGATCCTTCTGAGGAAGTGAGAGCAAAGCGAAACCATAATAGAAAAGCCACATACACAGATGTGAAAAAAGGAGAATCATTGAGGGGGCAAGGCCCAAGCTCTCGCCCTCTTTTCACCTCCTCCAGGTTTGGACATTAAGTGAGCTTATGCTCTTTCTCATTGCCAATATTGTTAAATGTGGGTCAGGGGCTTAGCTGAGGCTTTGTCTTTTTACTGGTAGCTCAGCTCTCAGGAGTCTAGACTCTTCTGGAGCATGGCTCGGACTCGTTTAGATTGCTTTTTTGAGCATAGAAGCTTCAGGACCTTCCTAACACTGTTATGGGAGCAATGTGTTGCAAGGGTACTGCTCGCCCATCGACACTTTAATGGCTCAGGCCTTCGAGCTTAGTGCTTAGGTTGTTAGTTTGAGAAGTACAAGCAGACATTGGTAAGCATGGTGTAGTTTGGTATGGCGTCTCCATAGCATCAGCAGCTGACGCACAGTCTTGTTCCCTTTAAAGGGTATGTCGTGTCAAACTCCGGTCCTGGAGGGCCACTGTCCTACAGAGTTCAGCTCCAAAAGTCCTGCCTGGAAGCATTTAGTAATCCTGAAGACCTTGAATAGCTGGATCAAGTGTGTTTACTTAGGGTTGAAGCTAAACTCTGCAGGGCAGTGGCCCTCCAGGAACTGAGTTCGACACCCTGGGTCTAGGGTTACGCATGCAACCTGAGAAGGGAACAATACACTTCGTCACACTGCCATGCTTCGGGGATGCCCACGGGTCTTCTTTCAGACAATAGAAATTTGAAGATGTGTTCACAGGTTCCCTTCTTATACTCTGGGGTGCACCTTGCAATGTCATCCCACTGCGTCTGCCATTGAATAGCGTGTCTCATACACCAGGTCCTGTGAGGGACATCCCCATAATGTCACCAGCTGACACAGTGTCTCGTTCCCTTCTCAGCGAACCGGGGTTACATACGTTACCCTAGACCAGAGGTCGAGTTGACCAAATATTTTCCGTTAATGACAAAATAAAAATTTAAGCAATGACGGAAAAATCTGAAGGACATCCATAATTTTGACAGATTGCGTTAAGGTTTTTTGTAATTTGTAACTGTAATTCCCACTCCTGTCCAGTTGATGGCGATTGTGTATACAGTATAAATTGGCAAAATTATCTTGTATTGTCTTGTCTTTGTCACCGCTGCATACAGATGCAAGAATGTCACAGCAGCTGAGTGTGAGAAGTTTCTTCAAACGGCCAAATAGTTGTGATATTGTTAATAAAGCTGAAAAAAGAAGAACTGATGCAGTGGAGGATGAAGGATAAATAGGCAACATTTATCAGTCACCGACAGCTGTTACAGGGCAACCAAGCGGCAGCAAGGAGGTCAGGAGGGAGTACTGGGTTCAGTAGGAGCAGGAGTTCACATGGCTGAGGAGGGAAGGTGGCAAAATGTTCTGCGACATCTGTAGAAAAGCTAATGTAACGAATTTGTCAGAGGGTGCACGACTATGCAGAAATCATCTTTGAATGATCACAAAAGTAGCCATAACCACTTCGGGTGGTCCACCAGAGTGTGGCAATGGTCAAGTATGTCGAAAAATATCACTGGCTGCTGGTACGAGGCATTAAAAACACAGTTTAAGGTTGTGTTGCATATGGCAAATACAAACATCCCGAGCCACCTATATCCTAACCTAATACACCTCTTACTGTCTGCTGGGTGTCCAAACATGAACAGTGCACAAACGTACACCTATAGCAATGACCATAAATAGCGCTGTGGATGATCGCATCGCCAACAGCAGATACTGGTGTAGGAGCGCATGCTGCAGGATTTCCTCCCGGTGAAGCGAGTGCTTGCAGGATCGGGAAATCCCACATTCAGAGAGTCCTGCAATCTTCTGATCACTACCCAGGTAAAAATGTTTTCAGACTACAAAAATTTTACTGAAGTGGCACAAGTAATTTCGGTCTCCAGTGTGACAGCAGAGAACGGTTTCAGCCTTAACCGGTTTTCAGATAACCAAGATATACTGTTGTTGTAATGTTAGCTATAGTAACAGGACAGTTTTAAATGTGTCATTGTTTGTCTGGAGCTGGTGTCCTGGCGGTAACTAACAACCAACTCTTTCTTGTAGATACTCGTGTACTGTATGTTCAATTTTTGTTCTTTCCTTGTCGTTCATTCGTCATCTTCGTTTTATTTTTCACAAAGCATTATTTTGCTTCGTTTCAACTATGATAAAGAGTCATCCACTCTTAAAATTTCGTGTTCATACATTTTAGAGGCGGAGCAATAAAGGGAGGGGTGTGTTTGTCTGGGTTGATTTAAAATATCAAGAGTGTTTCTCAAAAATCGCTTCCTGCACCTTTAACTGAAAACTCTGTGAAGATCTTAACGTCTAGAGGAGTATGCCGCTGAAGATGTTCAGTAATAGAACTCTGCAAAGCCATTTAAACCCTTAAAAACAGATAGTAAAATCGTATATATTGAGCCAATGGAGGAATGCTAACACAACTCCCAAAAATCAACACGCAGATTCAGCTAAAGCCATTGAAACGCATTTTGTAATATAATTATTTCCTTTAAATATCTTATAATTAACATTATTCTTTTTTTTCTATTTTATGGATTTTTGAAGAAAAGGTGAAGAAAATATTTAATATATTTAAAGGTTATAGAGTACTTCCTGGCCAAATTCAAAATAGCCCATCCCCAAGTTTCACCAATGTTATATATCTGCCAAAGCGGAATAAGCTGTAGTTATCACTATACACTATCGGTCAAACTTTTGGAATAATAAAGATTTTTAAATAATCTTATGCCAATTAGGCTGCATTTTGTTTATCAAAAATACAGTAAAAACATAAGTGTGAAATATTTTTACAATTTAAAAGAACGGTTTTCAATTTCAATATATTTCAAAATGTAATTTATTCATGTGATCAAAGCTGAATTTTCAGCATCATTACTCCAGTCTCCAGTGTCCCATGATCCTTCAGAAATCATTCTAATATGATGATTTGATGAACATATGAGACATCTTTCAAAAACAATAAAATCTTAATTACTCCAAACTTTAGTTTTAGTTCAGTGGTGATTGTTTATTCTAAAACACCCACAATAACGGGATCTATTGCTTAAAGTCCTAATAAATAAGTCATGCGTCTATATCCCGTCTTTTGTCTTCGGTACATGCGCGCGCACACACACACACACACACACACACACACACACACACACACACACACACACACACACACACACACACACACACACACACACACACACACACACACACACACACACACACACACACAGTCTGTTGTGAGAAACATGTGAGGCAAGAGAGCGAGGGTCAAGTGACAGGGTCATGTTCCACAACTCACCACTGCCAGCTCTGGTGACACTGGTTGCCCACCCAGACTTGGAGACACTGCGAGGGTTTGAGGTATGGAGTACGGCACTGTGAACAGGTTGTTTGGTGCACTGACGTGATGGGCCGAGGTGGCAGGTCTGGATGAATCGTCACTGTCCTCATCAGCTTTGATCTTCTCACTAGGTCTCTATACACATGATACAGAGTGTGAACTTTTAGCAAAACATTGTGCTTAACAAAAACAAGTCTAGACGTGAAGAAACATGATTACAAAATACATTATAATATATAAAAAGTGAACATGTGCAGTTGTTACAAAATATTGTACCTTCAAATCTATATTCATATTCATCAAATCTTTTTCATATTTAATTTTTTTTGAATAATTCAGATTTGTTATGTTTTTGTTTTACTGTTAAGCATCTTATGCTCACCAAAGCTGCATTTATTTCATCAAAAATACGGTAAAAACTGTAATATTGTAAAATATTAAAATTTAAAAGAACAGTTTTCTATTTAAATGCTTTTTAAAATATTATTTATTCCTGTGATCAAAGCTGAATTTCCAGCATCATTACTCCAGTCTCCAGTGTCACATGATCCTTCAGAAATCAATATAATATGATGATTTGCTGCTCAAGAAACATTTCTCATTATTATCCATGTTGAAAACAGTTGCACTGCTTTATATTTTTGTGGAAACGGTGATATGGTTTTTTTTTTCGGGATTTTTTGATAAATAGAATGTTAAAAAAAAACATTTTTTTAAATAGAAATCACTTTTGGAACATTATACATTTCTTTACTACTACTTTTGATCAATTTACTGTTCTTGCTGAATAAAAACGTGCTTACAAGAAAATCTTACATATGCTGAAAATTCAGCTTTGATCACATGAATAAATTCCATTTTAAAACATATTCAAATAGAAATCTGTTCTTTTAAATTGTAATATATTACAATATTATAGTTTTTACTGTAATTTTGTTCAAATAAATGCAGCCTCTGTTAGCATAAGAGAGTTCTTTAAAAAAATACTAATAATTTTTTTACAATTTTTGACCTGTAGTGTATTTTAATATCTTATTGCTTTCTCTTTCTATTCTCACCCTCTTCCTGAACTGTGAGCACAGCTTTTCATAGTAAACTTCAATATGACCATAAATCCCAAAATCACAGTTACTAATCTTAAGAATATGATGATACCAGGTTTGTGATGAATGTGCCATCAGCGGATCTGAACTCACATCTTGACTTCTCTTCACTTCCTCTTGAAGAAGCTCTATGTAGCTCAGTCTGGAGTGCTGCAAACTCTTGATAGTTTGCAGAAGGTCCTGATAATCCGTCATGACTGCTTTACATGCACTGTACTATTGCATGCAGATTCGATTTCACACATGGCATTAACAATATTGCCCAGTAAAATGCCTTGCAGTTAATGTGGTACCAAACCCACACAGCTCTCCTCCAGTCTGTGATACTGAGTTTGTTGAGAGGATGGCAGTCACACAGGCACATGCATACACTCGTCTGATTGGCTGACTGTATGTCATGGGAGAAATGACATGCAGCCACCTGAGAGCACAGTGTCGGCAGTATCAATTATGGAAAAATCAGACTGAACCACATGAGAAGGACATTGACACAGGGTACGTTACATTTCCGATTGCAAGACTTAGGGGGATTCACACAGATACATTCTGCATTAAAAACTGAGTGCATCGAGCACATCAGAATGAATGCAGAACACAAGTATTAAGACACATTTTTACATTTTTAGCTGTTTAAAAGGAACAGTTCACCCCAAAAACAAAATTCGGTCACAATTTCCTAACACTTGTGCCATTTCAAAATGCTTTAGGCTACTTTTTTTTTCTCTCAAAGAAGAGAGGCTACATTTTATAGAATGACATTTATTCAAATGTACCATCCCAGGTAACATAAATGTACTAAAAACGTTTTGCTAAAGTTCCCATTATGTTATGAAAATGTAATTTATGAATGTTCTGAACGTCCTAAACTTTTTTTTTTTCTTGGTTATGCAAACCTTAAGGGAAGGGATCATTCCCTTTTATCATTTTGCAAACATTATGGGAATGAAATGAAATGTTCCTTTGAAATGTTCTATCAAAAAAAGTTTATGAAATAGTGACATTGTAGGCCTAGCCTACTCAAATAAGTAGCCTACTGAGTAATATCAAATTAAAACCCAGATAATTTAGAACGAACGTTCTATTAGCCTACAGTAACTGGAATAATGTACGTAGGCTACATAACTTTGAGAAAACCTTAGGCTATAGGCTACTTTTGAGAAATACTTTTATGTTGATATTTCTTTTTGAGGCTTGGCATCTTCAGTCACCATCAATGCATGGAAAAGATTGGCTATATCTTCAAACATTTTATTTTTGTTTCAGAGAATGAAATACCAATTTGGAACGACAGTAGGGGGGAATAAATTATGACAATTTTTGTCGATTTGTAAACTTGTAGCTTGCTGTAGAAAACGAAACAAAGCAATAGGCTTAGAAACGAAACGCATCCTGTGTAGACGTCTATTAGAAATAGAAAACAACGTCAGACTTACTTTAACATACACTTGTTGCAAGTCCAACCTGTAAGGTAAAAACAGGTTAATGCATGGTCTCTGCCAGCAGAAGGAGAGAGAGAGAGAGACCGAGCGTATCCGACCCTACCCGCGGGAGTTAAAGATTTCTCTCCATTTATCTAATTCCGCGATCTGCTGGAGGATTTCATCCAGTTCACCGCTCGCGTCCACATCAGCGTTCATCTGTGACAGGAAACATCACATCAGCGTTTTGTTCGAGTCCTAGCCTATAGTACCTTTCCTGACTCGCGTTCAGTAGGATTCCAAGTCAACATATCCGGCTCCCCCGGGTTCACACAACAAAACAATCAATAAATGAAATGAGACAATCGCCCAGTTGCGGACAGAACGCGTTCTGGCGTTTTCTCTGAGCATCGTGTTTTAATACGGCGTGTCAACAAAACTCGTTTCTTGAGAACACTGTTCAGTTCCGTTGCGCTCAGTCATTTGAGCGCGTTAATGTGCATGAATGGAATGAAATCCTACGTTGCCTACTTTTAATATGGTTATAGAATATAGTAGGCTATAGACTCTATCTTTAATAGCAGGCTAGTAGCCTACTTTTGTTTGTGAACTATTCAGGTTGTGGTAATATATAGCAGGTGTTTCAGTACAGGGTGCTGTATGAGAGCATGGTCGGTACGCCACTGCGGTGTTACGGTTTTAACCGATGTCAGTGTTAAAGCCCAATTTATACTTCTGCGTCGAACTTACGCCGTAGACTACGCATTGGTTTTAATTTATACTCCTGCGTCGTTGTCCGCGTTGACGCACGCAGAGGGAGCATGTGAAACCCGGTTTGAGCAGACCAATCACAGCGCTTGCGTCCGCGTAGAATTGACGCGTTGTTACATTTTTGGAGAGGTGCACGTCAGGGTACGCCTGAGGGTACGCGTGCTACGCACAGCCTACGGCGTAGCTACGGCGTAAGTTCGACACAGAAGTATAAATTGGGCTTAAGCGGTGACTTCTTGCGCTTAACGCCAGCTATGAAACGGCCGCAGATTCGTCAATTCCACAAACATGTGTAGCAACATGTCCGCGTTACAAATAAACGTTCTCACTACGTAATGTTGGTATTGTTGTAAAAGTAAAAAAAAAGCGATTTCATTTTACAGCAAAAGTACGGTTGATAAAAAAGGTCTTAAAATCATCGTTCTCGTATTCAAACTCGTCCAATAAAAAGAGCTATAATTTGACACTTTAGCAAATTATCTAATTGAGCTACTTGATAACTAGGCCTATGTCAGGTTACTTGAAATTTAAATCATTCACAATTCTTCTGTTTCATTACTAATAATTGTGTTACATTCTAATGTAGGGTAGACTGTGTATGAGACATGAGTACAGTTGAGACACCTTAAATAATTTGCGTGCTCAGCATGCACACTTGTGATTTTTGCTGTGCACATGTGTATTAGTGTCCTCTTTGATTATTGAAAATTTTAACAACGTAAACATATCCGATCCGAAGATCAGCAAAAGTTTTTTTTTTTCTAAGATAAGACTTTCACTTCACCATGCACACTCCACATCACAATGAATAGCTTATTATCCTTATGTGACTGTTAAACCTATATAACTGGTATCATTACAAACGTTATTCTGTGCCCTAAAAACTGGCATATTTCATGGTATTGTGTCATGCAAGACCATTGCAAAATCTAGAGAAATGTGCGAGGTGGCCAGCGGGGTAAGTTGAGACACAAGTGTATCTGTACCCCCGATAGAGTTCTATTAGGAAACACACTGTTTAGTTGTTCAGTGTTATGATAACAGGTTTAACGTCGTAATTAGCCAGCATAGGACGCACATGAAAATAAAATTTTATATTTGTGATATTTAAACTGTGTATTATTAATAAATATATTAAATATATTGTTCCTGTTTTATATATTTTAACCAGTGCTAATTTAAATCAAATTAATGAATTTAAATCGATGAATAAATAAACATGTTGCCCAATTGTTTTTTCTTTTTTTGTCTTTATTTATTATATTTGCAATAAAGGTTTAGTTACGTTTACATCATTAGAAATGGGTGTCTCGACTGTACCATGGTACTGTCTCAACTGTACCACATATGAGTACAGCTGAGACAAAGTTGAGACAAAAAGCACCTTATTTTTATGAGCTAATTTTGGAAAATATAAACTGCTTATGGGTATTATTGATTGATAATATCTTAGTCTACAAGCTAATGAAATGTCATGGCATGTCATGTAGAAATTCCCTTCTTTTCAGTATCTATTTTTGTGTGAAAAATCAAAACGCAAAAAGTGTCTCAACTGTACTCAGTCTACCCTTACTAATAATAGCAGGATAATACAGAAGTTGTCATACATTATATAAAATATAATAAAATCAGAATCAGAAAGAGCTTTATTGCCAAGTGTGCTTGCACACACAAGGAATTTTCCTTGGTACTGAAGCTTCCAGTGCACATATACAAAAACAGATACAACAAGAAACATAGTAATACAAATTCTACAAATTGAATTATAAAAAAAAAAAATGAAAATACTATAAAAATATACGGTCACAGTTGGGTTTTGTCAGAATAAACATTTACAGATACAGATTATGAACATATTTACAGTATTTTGAATAGTATGAATAAATATAATATAAATATCACCTGAATTTTTAAGATATTGCACTAAACAGTGGTAGTATTGCACTTACAGGCCTATGCCTTGGGAGGAGTGTTAACTGTTCAGAAGGGAAATGGCCTGTGGGAAGAAACTGTTCCTGTGCCGAGATGTTCTAGTGGCCAGTGATCTGAGTCGCCGTCTTGACGGTAACAGTTCAAACAGGAGGTGTCCAGGGTGAGTGGAGTCTGTGATGATTTTACCTGCTCTCTTCCTCACTCTGGAAGAGTACAGGTCCTGGAGGTTTGGCAGGGAGGCACCAATAATCCTCTCCGCAGTCCGGACTGTCCGTTGTAGTCTCCTGATGTCTGATTTGGTAGCTGAACCAAACCAGACAGTGATGGATGTGCATAAGACAGACTCGGTGACGGCTGAGTAGAACTGAATCAGCAGCTCCTGTGGCAGGTTGAACTTCCTCAGCTGGCGAAGGAAGTACAGTCTCTGCTGGGCCTTTTTCACAGTGGAGTCAATGTGATTGTCCCACTTCAGGTCCTGAGAGATGATAGTGCCCAGGAACCTGAATGACTCCACTGCTTCCACAGTGCTGTACATTATGGTGAGTGGGGGGAGTGCTGGGCTATTCCTCCGGAAGTCCACGATAATCTCCACTGTTTTGAGCGTGTTCAGCTCAAGGTTGTTGTAACTGCACCAGACAGCCAGCTGTTCAACCTCCAGTCTGTAAGCAGACTCGTCACCGTTTTGGATGAGACCGATGACAGTGGTGTCGTCTACAAATTTCAGGAGCTTGACAGTGGGGTCTTTAGAAGTGCAGTCATTAGTGTACAGGGAGAAGAGCAGTGGGGAGAGAACGCACCCTTGGGGGGCGCCAGTGCTGATTGTGAGAGACCTGGATGTGTGTTTCCCCAGTCTCACTCGCTGCTGCCGGTCCGTCAGGAAGCTGGTGATCCACTGACAGATCGAGGATGGCATGGAGAGCTGGGTCAGTTTGGCTGTGAGAAGATCAGGCATGATGGTATTGAAGGCCGAACTGAAGTCCACAAATAAGATCCTTGCATAAGTCCCTGGTCTGTCGAGATGTTGCAGGATATAATGCAGTCCCATGTTGACTGCATCATCCACAGACCTGTTTGCTCTGTAAGCAAACTGAAAGGGATCCAGCAGGGGTCCAGTGATGACCTTCAGGTGGGCCAACACCAGTCTTTCAAACGACTTCATGACCACAGACGTGAGAGCGACAGGTCTGTAGTCATTAAGTCCAGTGATTTGGGTTTTTTTGGGGACAGGAATGATTGTGGAGCGTTTGAAGCAGCAGGGAACTTCACACTGCTCCAATGATCTGTTGAAGATCTGTGTGAAGACCGGGGCCAGTTGGTCAGCACAGGCTTTTAAACAAGCTGATGAGATGCCGTCTGGGCCTGAGGCTTTCCTAGTCTTCTGTTTTTTGAAGACTCGGCTCACGTCCTCCACACAGACCTTAAGCTCAGGTTGGATAGCAGGAGGGGGGAGTAATGGGGGTGAAGGAGGTGATGGTGAATGTGTGAAGTGCAGGTCAGAGCCGGTGTGTGGTGTGAATGAGGGCTTTTCAAACCTGCAATAAAATGAGTTTAAATCATCAGCCAGGCGTTGATTGTCCACAGATTGGGGGGATGGTGACTTGTAGTTGGTGATGTTCCTCAGGCCAGTCCAGACTGATGATGGGTCGTTGGCTGAAAACTGTTTTTTCAGCTTTTCAGAGTAGCGTCTTTTAGCAACTCTGATCTCCTTTGTCAGTCTGTTTCTGGCCTGGTTATACAAGATTTTATCCCCACTTCTGTAGGCATCCTCTTTGGCATGACAAAGGTGTTTGAGTTTCCCATTAAACCATGGTTGATCATTAGTAAATGATAAGAATGACCTGGTAGGAATGCATGTATCCTCACAGCAACTTATATATGATGTTACAGTATCTGTGAGCTCATCCAGATCGTTGGTAGCAGCTTCAAAAACAGTCCAATCAGTGCAATCGAAGCAGGCCTGTAGATTCTGCTCTGCTTCATCAGTCCATCTTTTTACAGTCCTTATTACTTGTTTAGCTGATTTCAGTTTCTGCCTGTAGGTCGGTATAAGATGAACCAAACAGTGATCAGAGAGCCCTAAAGCTGCTCGTGAGACAGAGTGATAGGCATTTTTTATCGTGGTATAACAGTGGTCCAGTATATTACTGTCTATGGTGGGACATGTTACGTGCTGTCTGTATTTTGGTAGTTCACGGGAAAGATTTGCTTTGTTAAAATCCCCAAGAATGATTAAAAGAGAGTCAGGATACCTTTGTTCTGTTTCAGCCAGCTGTTGTAGCGCCGCGCTCACACACGCGTCTGGAGGGATGTATACATTCACGAGAATGAAAGAGTAAAACTCCCGAGGCGAGTGGAAGGGTTTACAGTACAGATTAATCTGTGGTTTACAGAAGTTGTCATACATTATATAAAATATAATACAATGCTGAAGGTGGTTGAAAGGAAGCTGAAATTATGTGTTCCTGAACTCTTTAACATTTGTTGACACAAATGGTGTTACTTCAGCTTCCAAAATATACACACACACACACACACACACACACACACACACACACACACACACACACACACACATGTAAAATATGTATATATATATATATATATATATATATATATATATATATATATTGTCTCCTTGTTTTTATACATTCACAAAGATTAATCTGTTCAAAATCATCCTTGCTTTTTGCATACAGTGCCATCTACTGACGCTATAGTTTATTTTAGTACTAGTGGAAACATGCATTTTGCATTCGGAGGAATTTACCAGTAAATTATGCATATCAAATATTATCAAAAAGATAACAAAATGCAAATGCTGATATATGATAACCATGTTCCCTTTCGTAGTCACTCCGAGTTACGTCGGATGACGACGAATGGGGGTTTCGCTTAGAACACCTATCGACTTCGAGTATTACAAAACGAGCCAATGGCGATGAAATGGGTCTGCGGAATTTGCATAGCGTATCTCCGCCCCACCGCGTGGGTATAAAGGAGGACGCCGGCAACATGCAGGTATGTTTTCGCTTCGGAGCCAAGAATATTTCTTCACTCCACAATCATCTCTGACTTCGCTCTATGAGACGAGCTTCTCTCTCCGGTGTTGGTGTGACGGCGATCTGCAGCGAGCTCACAGTGCCTGCTGATCTGTGCAGTGATCTGCCAGTGTGTGTGTGTCTCCCTGTGCGCTTCAACATCGCGGAGTTTTTTTCTCCTCTCATAAAAGAGCTCGCACGCGGCACGTCTTTTTAAAGACGGCTCGCCCGTGCATTTCTGGTTGCAGCGGACTGGTATCGGACTCTGATGGGCACGAGCGCTGTCTAGTGTGTTTGGGCTTTGATCATGCTTGAACAGCGCTCGTGGATGACTCATGTTCTCTCTGGGAACGTGATCATCGCGTCATATATAGGTCGAGACTCGGTGAACTCGCAAGAGTGAGAGTCCCCTCATCCACTACCCGATCTTCGGCTGGTGGACAGGGTGACCTGAGGCTGTTGGTCTGGAACAAGGCGCCGACTCTGTGTCCATGCCCCAGCCCCCCCTCTTTAATGACGGTGCCCGCTAGCGAACTGATGATTCCACGAGTCTACCCTCGGGTGGCCCGTGTGTTTTCATTTGAAGCTACAGAGGATGATGCTGTGTCTGTAGCAGCATCACTAGGTGGGCTTGATTCTTCTGGAAATGACGACTCTTCACAGCTGCCACCCTTTGGTGTTTATACGGCTGTGCCTGAGTCTGATCCGGAGATGATGGCCATGCTTTCCCGGGACGATTGGTTTTTGGGTGAGGCCGCCGACGCGTCCACGGCAAACCCCAATATCTTTCCTCCCGGACGTGCATGATGAGTTCACGGGTCCTCTCGTTGGTCTCATCCGCCTTTCCTCCCCTCAGGGACCGCTGCCCATGGGTACACTGGGGTTCCCCCGGTTGAACGCTCTGTTGCCATGCTACTGTGTCCTCAGAGTACTTCCCGGCGCAATCCTAAGCACCCGTCCAAGCCTGTAGTTCTTTTCGTCACAGTAATCTGTGGCGAAATCCTATAGTGCCACAGGACAGGCAGCTGCCTCACTGCATCCCATGACCGTTCTGCTGGTCTACCTGACCCAGACGCTCATGGACATGCAGGAGGGCGGGACTGACCCGAGGCTCTTCAGTGAGCTGCGCGCCGCCACTGACCTTGCTCTCCGAGCGACGAAAGTGGCCGTACGCTCTCGGAGTCAGGTGATGTTCACCAGTTTGGGGCTGACCGGTCTGATGTGCAAGATGTCGGGCGGACCCGTCTGCTCGACACCCCCATCTCCCAGGTCGGCCTCTTCGGCGGTGCGGTTGAGTGCTTCTGCCCACAGTTCTCAACCGCCCGTGAGCAGATTGAGGTTATTCTGCCCGACGGCCCCGCCGTCCGCTCAGATCCCTCAGTCTGCCCACCGCCGAAGGCTCCCTCCCACGGTTCCAACCCCGCCCGTTCACCCGGGCCTGGCTCTGGAAGACCGTAGGGGGATGCCACAGCCCTCTCCAGCCCCGCACCCCGCTAAACGCCGGGTTAAGCGGCACTTTTGAGATGGGCTGCTCAGAGATGAGACTCAGTTCTTTCCAGGAGTTGGTAGCAGGGCCACTCCTTTCCCCGGTGGAGGGCTGGGGAAGAATCCTTATTCAGGAAGAACTGACTCTCTCCTCTCTGAGCATACAGAGTTCTCGGACGACACAGAGCGCTGCCCACAAGCCGTGCTCTCCTCTTCCCCCTCTGCCCCAGAGGTGGTTGACACGGCGTGCCGTCCACGGACCGTTTCGCCCCTGAGCCCCTCTGTCGCCAGACCCCTGACAGAGCAGGCCCCCGTGGAACGCTGGTCCTTCCCTGGCCTCCTCTGTCAGGGTGCGGTTATGACCTTGCCCCCACACCGGGCCGCTATGCCGCCCTCGTCTGGGCTGGTCATTTCCGCTTCGCTGCACCACCGGGGGGACGTCTGTGGTTCTTCACTCCGCTGGCACAGTTGGGAGCCTGCACTAGAGCTCCCTATCTGTTCCGCTGGGTCGTGCGAACCATCGGCTCGGCTATGCGATTCAGTTCGCACGGTCTCCTCCCGGCTTCACGGGAGTCCGCTCCACTTTCGTCGGTGGCTATGCCCCTATCATGAGAGCGGAGGTTGCTCCCTACTGGCGAAGGGTGCGATTGAGACTGTCCCTCCAGCCGAGATGAGGTCCGGGTTAACAGTCCCTACCTCATTGTCCCGGAGAAGTCTGGTGGGTTACGGCCAATCCTGGACCTATGCATCTGAACCGCTCCCTTCTCAGGCTGCCGTTCAAGATGCTCCTGGCCAAACGCATTTCTGGATGTGTGCGGCCACAGGATTGGTTTGCAGCGATCGACCTGAAGGACGCCTACTCTTATGTCTCCGTTCTCCTTCGACTCAGACCGTACCTACGTTCTGCTGTCAGGGCGCGCGCATGTCAGTACGCTGTTCTCCCATTCGGGCTAGCCCTGTCTCCTCGCGCCTTCACAGGGTTGTTGAGGCAGCCCTTGTTCCTCCATGGGAACACGGGGTTCGCATCCTGAACTATCTTGGTGACTGGCTGTCTTAAGCTCACTCCTGAGACCAGGTTTGTGAATACAGGGACCCAGTGCTCCGGCACCTAGCTCGTCTGGGCCTTCGGGTCAACTGGGAAAGGAGTAAACTTTGCCCCGTGCAGGGGAGCTCTTTTCTCGGCATGGACTTGGTCGCCTTCTCCACTCAGCCATTAAACAAGAGTGCGGTCCCACTGAAATTGTTTCAGAGGCTCCTGGGGCATATGGCATCTGCAGCTGCGGCAACGCCGCTCGGATTGCTTCATATGAGACCGCTTCAGCTGTGGCTTCGCGATCGAGTCCCGAGGTGGGCATGGCATCATGGCACGCTCCGAGTTACAGTAACTCCGACCTGTCGTCAGACCTTCACCCCGTGGTGGAACCTCAGTTTCTACGGGCCGGTGTTCCCCTAGAACGAGTTTCCAGGCATATTGTTGTCTCCACAGATGCCTCTTCCACGGGCTGAGCCGCCATGTGCAACGGACATGCTGCCGCGGGCTCCTGGACAGGACCCCAGCGCCTTCTGCTTGTCAATTGCCTCGAGTTGCTGGCAGTACGCCTTGCCCTGCAACGTTTCCTCACGTTGCTCAGGGGTCAACACGTACTAGTCCGTTCAGACAATACCGCGACTGTAGCGTACATCAACCGTCAGGGTGGTCTACGCTCCCGCCGTATGTCGCAACTCGCACGCCACCTCCTCTTATGGAGTCAGAAGCACCTGAGGTCCCTTCATGTTATCTACATTCCGGGAGATCGGAACTTTGCAGCCGACGAGCTGTCACGGTTTCGGCCCATCTCCGGTGAATGGAGACTCCATCCCCAGTCGGTTCAGCTGATTTGGGACCAGTTCGGGGACGCACAGATAGATCTGTTTGCCTCTCACGACTCGACCCATTGCGCCCTGTTCTATTCCCTGACCGAGGGCTCTCTCGGCACGGATGCACTGGCGCACAGCTGGCCGCGGGGCCTACGCAAATATGCGTTTCCCCCAGTGAGCCCTTCTCGCACAGACCTTGTGCAAGATCAAGGAGGACGAGGAGCAGCTCATTCTGGTTGCGCCGTATTGGCCCACCCGGACCTGGTTCTCCGAACTGGTACTCCTCGCGACAGCACCTCCTTGGCCAATTCCTCTGAGGAAGGATCTCCTTTCTCAGAGACGGGGCACCCTTTGGCACCCTCGACCCGATCTCTGGAGGCTCCACGTGTGGCTCCTGGACGGGACGAGGCAGGTTTGAGTACCCTGCCACCAGCGGTGGCGGCTACCATCACTTCCGCTAGAGCATCGTCCACGAGACATGTCTATGCGTTGAACTGGAACCTCTTCGTCAACTGGTGCTCTTCTCGTCGAGGAGACCCCAGGAGATGCTCGATCTCTGTTGTGCTTTCCTTCCTGCAAGATGGGTTGGAGCGAAGGCTGTCTCCCTCCACCCTGAAGGTGTATGTGGCCGCTATCGCCGCATATCACGAAGCAGTTCAAGGTAAGTCTCCCTTCCGGGACCAGGTGGTGGACCTGCAAGCGCTGCCCCGGGAGGAGGCAGACCCAGCCTTGGCACTGCTCTGTCCAGTACGCGCTCTCCGCGCTTACGTAGACAGAACGCAGTGTTTCAGGACCTCAGACCAGCTCTTTGTCTGTTATGGTGGGAGACTGAAGGGAAAGGCTCTCTCAAAGTAGAGGTTGTCTCACTGGATAGTGGACGCCATTGCTTTGGCTTACCAACAGCAAGGCCGACCATGCCCCCTTGGTGTGACAGCCCACTCCACTCGGAGTGTGGCTTCCTTTTGGGCTCTAGCACATGGCGCCTCGCTGGCAGACATTTGTAGAGCTGCAGGCTGGGCGACACCCAACACATTCGCCAGATTCTATAATCTCCGAGTGGAGCCTGTGTCCTCTCGTGCTGGACCCGCTCAGGTGTCTTCGCTTGCTCGCCATTCCACTCCACGGACTGGATACGTGCGATTATTCCTCAGGTGAGCCTTCCTCTTTGAAGCCCTGAGTTCCTCCTGCACTGTTGACGCTGGCGCCAGTGTCTATTGCCTGGGCGTATAGTGCCAGTGTCTATTGCCACCCCTCGGGCTGGTCACTCCAGTGTTCCTCCATATGTAGCCCTCCGGCCATATGTGTATCTTAAGTCCTCCCTACGGGTAGGCATGCTGCGGCATATCTCCTCTGAGATATGCTTCCCAGTGTACCTTGGTATTCCTGTGTTAAGTAGGACTCCTTCGTCTGTGCCAGTATCACGACAGGGGGATCAGACTTTCGCAGGGCACTGGAAGACAGCTGTGAAGGTGGCGTGATTTCACGGGGACCCCCATTCGTCGTCATCCGACGTAACTCGGAGTGACTACGAAAGGGAACGTCTCGGTTACGTATGTAACCCTCGTTCCCTGAGTAGGGAACGGAGACGTTATGTCTCCCTGCCACTTCCGCTGTACCGCTGGGCAGACGCCTGAGTTCAGTCTCGGCTCCTCAGCGAAGACATACCTGCATGTTGCCGGCGTCCTCCTTTATACCCACGCGGTGGGGCGGAGATACGCTATGCAAATTCCGCAGACCCATGGCATTTCATCGCCATTGGCTCGTTTTGTAATACTCGAAGTCGATAGGTGTTCTAAGCGAAACCCCCATTCGTCGTCATCCGACGTAACGTCTCCGTTCCCTACTCAGGGAACGAGGGTTACATACGTAACCGAGACGTTTCTGGTCAACCAACAACTGAGACAAATATGACTGTGTTCAGGAAATAAAGCGATCGATGTGTAAAAAGATTGAGGGGTTATGTTTTTGCTATTCCACTAAATGTATAATATGTAAAAGCAAGTGAAAAATATATAACATGTATGTTGAAAACTTGGAATATTTGTAAGGCAACAAAGTATGTAGTTTGTTTCAGCTTATTCTGAAACATAAGTAAATCAAAATAAACATTAAAAAAACAATTAAGGCTGAATTCACTCTGTTTATCCGATTAATGTTTTTTAATTGAAACTTTTTTAGTAACACTTTACAATAAGGTCTCATTTTGTAACATTAATTAATAACATGAACTAACTATGAGCAATATATTCTTACAGAATTTATTAATCTAGTTACTAAAACAATGTTATCGAATGAAACCTTATAGTAAAGTGTTACCAACATTTTAAAATAATTTTGAACAAAAGTTTGAGCTGTGAATTCTGTCTTGCTTCAATTTAAATATATGTCCTTTGAGTTTGTACACTGTAAAAAGTAACTAAATGACAGATTTGCTTTAAAATTGGGTCAACCTAAATCTGTCAGACAACCACAGACCAACAAGTTCTTCCTGCCATAACTACATTTCATTGACACTGCAATGTCAGATGTTTGTAAAGCCTACCTTATCTCTTCTTTACCAGACCGCTTGGCTGGTGAGAATCATTTAAACTCTGACAATAGTTCAAACCTCAGTGTGAACGACTTCACCAAACCATTGCTTATATAAAGTAGCTGACACTTTATATTCAGGAGGTGGACAGACACATGGCTGGACAACATGACAGAAAGCCTCCTTTCATTTTACAGTTTCCTGGCAGCAGGTGGAGTACTTTGTTTCTTTTCTGTTGCTTTGAATTCTGTGGTAACAAAGCTGTGCTCGTAACTGAGGTCTTCGGTGATGAGAGCTGCTTTTCTCCTCTTTCACTGTATTGTTTCTGGAGGCTTCAAACCTCCCAAATACATTCTGTGTTCATAAAATGTAAACTATTGACAAAACTGTCATTCTTTTTTGTTTATACAGTACAAATAGCAATACGTAATAAAGAAACTGAAACTAGAATAGTTCATAAATTTTTATTTTGAGTGAAGGCACAGGATTCATAGTGACCGGAAAAGCTGCACTCCCATAACAACGATGAAAAAAGTGTCTCAGAATTGATATCTATGCATATCATAATTGTGTATTTTTGAACATTTTCTGTGTATTTTTGGCCCCTCTCATTCTATATTCTAACAATCACAACTAATGAGTATACTGTATCTCAAATAACTAAAAGTACAGTACAGTCTTTATTAATTACATTTTTTATTTACGTATAATGATTTTTAATTGACTTAAAATCGTGTAAAAACACAAGTTTAGGAATTCCATTTGAGAATATTTCATTGTTTACATACCCACAACTGATCCCTTACATACCAACAACTGATCCCTTACATATCAACAACTGATCCATTAAAAAAAAAAATTATCATTAATGTGGCACATTTGCACAATGTGAGTGTATAAACACATATAACACAAAAAGAATTTGCCATTTATGAAAAAGAAAATGCAAATAGATTAATTTCATTGAATAACCTATTAGTAGTTAAACGTAGAAGAGTTAATGATAACAGTAAAACCATATTGATCATCTAATAAGTGATAAATGAATAGCAATGACCACGTGCACACTGCAGTTAAATTCGGTTCAATTTACCTTTTAGTGATTAATCCTGTTCTGAACACGGTTCAGTAATTTACGGTAGTGACAACCGCATTCTACAACCAAATTAACTTCTGAAAAATGCAGGTAGTGACAACCGCATTTACAAAGTTCTAGGAACATTCTAGTGCGCAACCGAACTGAACAACTAGTTGTTAATGACATGTTTAAATGCACATCAAAGATGTGTCTCTTTTCTGTATGTGTGCGGTGCAAAAAAAAAAAAAACAGAAAAATGGTACAAACTTATTCAGGTTGCCAAATCTTGCTAGAAAAGAAATGCTTTATATTGAAAACAAGACCAAAATATCACGACCAACACCTGCCCACTTTAATATTACCATAAACTTGAATCGCATTACTAACCAAACCCAACAAGGCCAAGAACGTGTATAATAAGTGGACATGGCAACACACCAAGAATTAGCCCTCTGGAATTAAAATATCCCCACATCTTCACATTCCCTTCACTATACCTAGAGATTGGCATAGTGTTATTTCAGTTAGGCTAATAGCTGGTATGATTTGCATTGAGAGATGATCTTATGGAAAGTACCCCATGCCAATCTCTAGGTATGGTGAAGGGAATTTGATGATGTGGGGATATTTTAATTCCAAAGGCCAAGGGAACTTTATCAGGATGCATATTATCCTGGATCCATGAAATAGCTGGCCTTCAAAAATAAAAATCTGCCTGCCTCTATGGGAATTTAACATAGTGGTGTCCTGACTTATGCAACCTGTATTTTAAGGAAGAACATTTATTTATGTATGATACATTATTCATTCACAAAGAAAATTGGTGTCCTTAAAGGTTGGATTTTTCCTCATTTTTTAAATTAAGACATTAATATCAATTTCCAAAAGATGATTTTTTATTCCTCTGTTTAGTCAACTTTAGCATGGGTGTGTTCACTTATGCTAAGCACTGCATCTGAAATTCTAAAGACATGGTTGTAGTTGTATGCATTCATGAATGATATGATCAATTTATTTATTTTTTGATGTGACTTTTTTATTTTTATTTTAAGCATTTCAATGCATTTTTTTTAAATGATATATAGGCAAATACCAGAAATGTAAATATCATTATAAAATGGCTCTAAAAACACACATAAAATCTACGAGTGGCATTGCATCAGATAACAAAATATCAAACCACATGGGCCATGGCAAAATAAACAAATGATTCTAGATCTTATCTTAGAGCCAGTGTTATTTTAGTATCCCTGATATATTATTATACATTTTTTTTTATGGTTTTAGTTTCAGTTAACAATAACCCTGCTCAGAGCCAACTTCAAATTTCTGAGCCATTTTTGCTGATTTTTAGTGGATGTATAAACAAACTTCTTTTTGTGCTGCTTGGCTTGATTATTTTGTTATCTAATGCAAAGACATTCATAAATATTTGAGTGTGGCTTAAGTGTCAAAATACTTTTGGAGTCACTGTAGAATTGCCAATTGTGGCATCCCTTTGTGCTACAACTGGACCATGAAAGATCCACAGCGAAAGGAAACTGTAATGTCCCCAGCTAGACTGGAAACTACAGGGTGTTTTCATCAGCCGTTTGAAATGGTGAGTGTTAATTGTTTCAGTGATTGACAGAATGAATGCTCCATCCGCAGACTGATTGAAAGAGAGAGAGAGTTCCTCGCTCCCGCCTCCCCGCTGCGAGATAAGAACCCTTCTCTCTCGCAGACACACGAGCATCTCCAAGTTCACCGCCACACATGGTCTGAATAGCTTAAGAGGCTCAGATGTGCCTTGCCTGGTCAGCTGTAAACAAACCGGAAGCTGCTTTTCTGAAGGCTCCTGTTGAGAAGTGCTAGTCGCTGCGGTTGGATGACGAAGAAGTAGATCAAAAGAGCTGGTCAGTACATGAGATCTGCAGCTCCAGTGTTAATGTCGGACTCTTTGGCCTCCTGAAAGGGGAACTGAATCCCAGCAAGGCGGATGAGCAAGATGTTGAGACCGTGCGTGAGGAAGGTGAGGAAGATGAGCCAGAAGGATCTGTCGTACCTCTCGCTTTGCGTCTTGTAGACGAAGCTGACCTCGTTGAAGTTGAAGATGATCTCGGTCAGGTGATGCAGCTTGACCTCAGAGGAGAACAGAATAAGAACGAAGCAGCCACAGAAACCTGTCAGGAAAGAGAATACTACATTTAGCACAATAGAAAAGCTATTCTTTATGGAAGTTTGTTTCCACCACAGAATAAAAAAAAAAAGAAAATGTAATTTTCTTGTAATTGACCTATGGCTAAGCCACGCCCCCTCCACTTACTCGGACAAACAGTCAACATTCGTTGACAGGCGCTATATTTAGTTATGTTGAAGAGGAGTGAAAAGGCTACATGTTTTGCTAAAAAAAAAACCCCACAAAGTTCCCCAGTTTCTTTGGTAGAAAGTTGTCTAAAATGTTGTGCTTTAATATGTAATCATTGGTTCATGATCAAATTAAATATGTACAAGTGGCATACGTTTCCAGGACAAGCCTTTTTACCATCTTTACCAAGAGTCCCTCTCCGTTAGCTTGGTGCTACAGTATTTACATGAATCATTCAGCACAACATTGCTAACATTTGTTATCTCGGTTATTTTCAGATATGTTAATGAAGCTAAGTGACATGATGTACAACGCAGCTAGAAGTTAACGTTAACGTTTTCTAATGTTAGGCTAACGGTAGCCTAACGTTACGTTAGAGATGTTAAAAATAACGTTCAAATACGTTGTTGACTTAATGTTACCTTAAACCAGATGTAGAGATCTTTGTTTAATTTATCCACGTTTAGTTGGTGTTGTGGTCTACCGCATAACTTGTGCGGAAAGGGTAAAAAATACACACCGTCAGCCAGCCCCTCGGGATACCTAGTGTCGGAGTTGCATGTACTCCATGCACACCGTTTTACCATTTTACACTTAAAATGACAAGAAAAAACATATAAAAACGAATGACTAACTGCAATGCATTTCAATGGATGTGGAAGCAGAGAATGTCCGAGTGTATTGGAAGCTATGCGCACTGTGATTGGCTCATCGCGTTTGGGGGCGTGGCTTAGCCATAGGTCAATTGCGAGTTTATATCTCACAATTCGGAGAAAAAAAAGTAAGAATTGCAAGTTTTTAAACTCATACTTTATAAACTCGGGATTGCGAGGATTAAACAGAATTGTAAGATATAAACTCGAAATCGTGAGTTCTAAAGTCTGTATTGCGAGATATAAACTCACAATTCTGAGAGAAAACTTAATTGTGAGAGATTTTTTTATTCTGTGGCAGAACAACGCTATCTCATGACCAATTCGCACAAATTCGTATGAGTGAGTAAAAGGTGGCTAATTCGTATGAATTCATACGATTTCTCTAAACCCACGTGATGGTTAGGTTTAGGGGCGGGGTCAGTGGTAGGTCAATCGTATGAATTCATACGAATTGGGAAACTCGTAAGATATGTACGATTTACCAAAAATCGTACGAGTGAGGTCGTATGAATTCGTACAAATTAGCCACCTTGTAAAATTCATACGAATTGCCGTGAGATCGGGTTGGGCAGAAACAAGCTTCCCTAATTCTTAAAAGGTTAGTTCACCTTGAAATGAAAATTAGGTCACCATTCTCATGTTTTTGAGCTACAATGAATATTAATGGGGTCCAAAACAACATTGGACTTTTATTGACTTTCATTGCACGGACAATGTATCTTGTTTTGTGTTTCCCTGAAAAAGGAAAGTCATACAGGCTTGTAATGAGTAAATGATTCATATTTGGGTGATCCATTTAAAGTCACCATGAAATCAAAATAGACAATTCTTAATTTATTTTGGAAAACTGCAGTATTTATTATAAATGATTTATCCATGCACATCATTATTTTCTTAATTAATGTATCCTCCTAATCTTTAATCAAAATAGCTTCTCTTCCCTCTTGCAGCTCATTTCTTCTCTTCTCTGATGATGTCACTCACATGAGATCCACCAATAGCAAACCACGACCATCCAATCAATTCCTAATTGACAAAATCAAGTCCCGCCCTACATTTGTTCTTGTTCGAGAAGCCGTTTCACTGTCACAGTAAAGAAGAAAAGAAAATTGCAACTTCCGTTTCATGCTGACTTTAAATGAAAGCAGTCTCAGAGCAACCATCGTTGAGTTTAGCTGTATTCTTGAAGCTTGGGTTTTTACCACATCCCTTTACTGTAAAGGAACTTCGCTTAACTTGACATTTATAAGTGCACTTTATCTGGGCAAGTATAAGAGATATTTTATCTACATTTAGCCTTTTATTAGAGCCTTCAATTACAGCCCAAAATAACAGTTCTGTCTGCTCTTTTTCATACAATGCTGATGGTGATTTATGCTGACAGTCTCCAAAAATGGCAGAAAGGTACCTTTTGTAGTTCATATGACTAACACATATAAGTCTTGTGAAGAATAGTCCAAAGCATTACTTACTGAAAGTCTTGGCCTTTGGAGTTGCTATTCAATGCTTTTAATGATCAGTCATGAGACACACAGAAGCAGAACAAATGACATTTACCCTCATTGATGTCTTGGTGCAACATATTTAAACGCACGTGAGGTTTTCAGTATAATTACTTCACTACACTATTGACCAAATTTCGCAAACGTAACCCCACCATTACGTTACCTTTTTACCATTTTGGATCTCAAAGTTAGAAATCATCATCCACTTTCATTGTATGGAAAACAGTAGACAATATATTCAACCACACATCTTCATGGACAAAGGGTTTAGAAAAACACACGGGTGAGTAAATCATAACAGAATTTTCATTTATGTTGAAATAATATTAACATTTTATTAACAAATTATTTAATTAAAAGAGGTACTGAATGGGTTCATATTAAACTTTGAAAGGGAAATATATATACTGTACACTACTGCGATTAATCTCCAAAGTTTAACACAGTATTTTCTCTGCAAGTGATCCTGCTTTACTTTTTTTTACTTAATGGTTTAATTGTGTGGACAGGTCAAATGGCCTCGATCAGTACAAACACAACAGAGGCACCTGACACTAGAGATGGAGTGGAAATCTGGCCAGATCCACCAAGCGCATTCATTTCCATCACTTTATTTATTTATGATGTCATTTATCAATTCTCTCTTCTCGGTATAGCTGAGCTTATACTTTCTCACTACTAACAGATACACAATCGCAGAGGCTCGTTCCTATCGTGGTTCAGTATAGACCCTGTCTGAGGGGATGTGTGTGTGAAATATTATCTCATACTGTCTTCAGGATCTGGATTCTCTCTCAAGACTAAATAATTCAAGCATCTATTGACCTGGTAAAAAATTCTTACATTGACAACTCTCTTTCTATTTAAAAAAAAAAAAAAAAGTGTAAATGCTGTAATTAGTTTTATAGTTTAATATTACATTTTGTTTTTCTTATGAACTGAAGTACATTTTTAATGTTATTATATTTACTAATTACTTGTATTTACTAAATCATTTTATTGACTAAATTAAATGTATTTACTTTTTTTTTTTTTTTGAAGAGTTGGACTGAAAAAGTTAAGGAAATCTGGCATATGGTAACTCTTTGAATACTGTTCACAAAGCATCCTAGGATGAACTTCATAGAGTTGGTTGAGCGAATGTCCTGTTTGTGTGTGTGTGTGTGTGTGTGTGTGTGTGTGTGTGTGTGTGTGTGTGTGTGTGTGTGTGTGTGTGTGTGTGTGTGTGTGTGTGTGTGTGTGTGTCTTACAGGTTATCATGTTCCAGAGGTAAAGGCCCTGGGGTCCATGCAGTGTCTCATATGGGCTTCCGAAGGCATTGTAGAAGAAGAAGCCACAGGACACCGAGGAGAAGATGATGAGCACTGCGCAGAAGAAGATGACGCTCACATGTAGACTGGCTGGAACCACGTCCATCAGGTCAGGAAAAACTACAGAGTAAAGAGATTTCTAGAGTTCAAACTGTTGGTGAGTGTAAGGCTATGAATTCATGATTCATACATGAGTAAAATGTAGTAGTTTCTCTTTTCTCATCACTGTCTTCAATCTCACAGCCTATTGTGAGTGAATGTTGCATGTGCTTCCTTTACAGTGATCATTATAATATTCACTGAAAATGTGGTGTAGAAACAATTTTTACTCAGAAATTGCAAGTAAATTTCACAAAGAATTACAAAGAATTACCAGGTAAAACAATGAATTAAACACGAAATTTTGAAAGTACAAAGACTGAAATAGTGTTTTTTTTTCATATGTGAAAAACTTTGTGTGTGCGTGTGCGTGCGTGCGTGCGTGCGTGCGTGCGCGTGTTTGTGTGAAAATGTCCCCACAGAGATGGCAATATCCAAAATTATTTTTGTCCCCATGAGGAGAACAGCTTATAAGTCATACTAAGCGATGTTCTTTTGAAAATGCAGGAAGTTTTCTGTAATGGGTAGGTTTAGTGTTAGGTGATGGATTATATAGTTTGAACAGTATAAAAATCATTAAGTCTATGGATTGTCCCCATAAACATGGAAACCCAACGTGTGTCTGTGAGAAAAACATTTCTAACATGATCGCCAGAGTTCAAACTGTCTGTAAGGGTAAGGCTATAAATCATTATGATTCATTCCTGAGTAAAATATGTGTGCGGGGAGACAGTTTTTGTCATTTGTCATCATTGTCTTCAGTCTCACTGCCTATTGTGAGGGACTGTTGCGTGTGTTTCGTTTTGAGTGATCCATTTTAAGATTCACTGAAATTTTCGCTCAGAAATTGCAAGTAAATTTCACAAATAAATACAGGTAAAACAACGAATTAAACATCAAGTAGAAAGACTAAAATTTGTATTCAAATTTTTTCATATGTGAAAAACTAAAAAGATGTCTTTAAGTAATTTTTTTACAGCTTAAGTGTAGGTATGAAATTAAAATGAGTAAAAGTAATCTCAATTTAATATTAGCAGTATTATCTTTTTAATATTATTGTGGGATGCTTGGACATGTGTCAAGGAATTATGCAGTTGTTTAATTCTGTGTTTGTGTGTCGATATGTAAGCATTTATTTATGGGTTTAATTATAAATAATTAACTTAATTAGCAAAACTAGTGGATATATGCAATGGCCTAATGGTTAGAGAGTCAGATTGGTAAACCGAAGGTCATAGGTTCGATTCTCAATACAAGCAGACACTGCTTTTCACTACTCACTACTCCTAAAGTGTGTGCACTAACTTGTATGGGTTAAATGCAGAGAGAGTTCTGAGTATGGGTTGCCATACTTGGCCTTCACCTCACTTTACTTTTGTTCTGCTAAATGTCTGGCTCTGGTATGTGGGCTTTTTGCAGATCTCATTAGTAAAGAATGCTGTTGTACATGAAGCTGTCATTAAAGATCCATCAGTTGATCCATTCAATGAGACTGGTCCCTCCCAAAACTCAAAAAAACTGAAAAGCTACATATTACTTGGTTCTAAATGAATCAGATGTCTCTTAAAGCAGCCCCTTGACTCTTACATTAAAAGTACTTTCAATGGGATTTACTTGCTATGCATGTGTGATGACTTTTGGAGGATGCAGGAATGATTTTCCAAAGCATTATGTTGATGACTGAAAAGGTGGTGTGTGTGTGTGTGTGTGTGTGTGTGTGTGTGTGTGTGTGTGTGTGTGTGTGTGTGTGTGTGTGTGTGTGTGTTTGTGTGTGTGTGTTTGTGTTTGTGTTTGTGTGGTGTGTGTGTGTGTGTGTGTGTGTGTGTGTGTGTGTGTGTGTGTGTGTGTGTGTGTGTGTGTGTGTGTGTGTCCGTCCTGGTGAACCCTACATAGGGAGAAGATGTCCCATTTTTTGGTCCCCATGAGAAAAACAGTGTGATTTTTTTGGAAAATGTAAAACGCTCTTTTGTGATGGCAAGAGTTAGATTTAGGGGATAAAATATAGGCTACAGTTTCTACAGTATAAAAAAATTACGTCTTTGGAAAGTCCCCATAAAACATGAAAACACAGTCTGTGTGTGTGTGTGTGTGTGTGTGTGTATATATATATATATATATATATATATATATATATATATATAATTTGAAAGAGGCTTTTACTTGTCAGTGGCCTCAAAAAGTATTTGGACATTTAAAGGGATATTTCATCTAATATTTAAAATTCTGACATCATGTACTTAACATCTTTTAAACTTTCTTTATTCTATAGCATACAAAAGGAGAACATTTGAATAATATATTTGTTGTTCTTTTCCAAGCTTTAATTTGGATCTTTTAAGGTTTCAAAAAGGATCCAAAAATAAAATAAAAATTATAAAGATAGTCCATATGACCCATGCAATATATAATAACTTCAGGGGAGCCACATTCAAAAATATATGAATGTCATTCCATTTGATAAAAAATCACAAAAAAGTGGCACAGGCTGCAAACAAATGATGCAAGAGCTTTTCTTATCTTTAGTATTTGCAACAACAAAGACTTCCTTCATTTTGTACAGCATATCTATTGTTTTATGATTTAGCTACCTAATGTTTGTGAATTGTTATACTTGTTATATGCTATAACGGAATTGGTTGAATTTGAGTTTCCAAATACTTTTGAAGGCTCATTGCAATTTGTCTTGTAGGCTATTGCATTGCTATGAGAACCCCTAAATAACTCTTTATATTTCTGGTGTGTTTTCAAGACTTTTACTGTCATTATCTTAAGATGATTAAGTTACTCACAAGAGAAATAAAAGGGTCTGTCTCCCAGGCCACACTGTTTCATTCCCTTCCCGTGGAAAAGCCCATATGTCGCGCTCCCGATGAATTTCTCCAGCTCTGCTCCCGATGCGTTGACGATCTGTGCGCCCGTCTGACACAGGACAGCCGCTTGAACCCAGAACTGAGTGCCCATCGCAGCTGCCACGACCAGAACACAACCGAAGCAGAGCACCCCTGCGATGGAGAATATGATTTTCTTTTGACGGTTAGGCATTGTGTTTGACACGGCGACGAGCACAGACTCAGTAATCAATGGATATCCACGCGTCAATCCTCCTGTAATCCAGTATGGAAGAACACATTGTGCTGTTGTCGATTTCCCCCTCAAGTCTAAACCATGTATTCTATAAAGTGCTCTCTTTTGCTCAAATACACATATTGAGAGAGTAAAGTTGTATCATATCCCAATGTCTTCTCTGGATAGTGTTACGCCAAGCGCGTTCACTGGACTCCGTCACCAAGCAACCGGGTTGAATGTCTCGCACCAGTGATCGGCCATGATGTGACCTTACACTGGATTGGTTACTGGATCAGCATCTCTTTCGCCAATTAATAAAGCAATTTCACTGCTACAGTTGAACTTTAAATATGGAGTTTATCGTGTGTGATATGATCATAGACTGTGGATATGATGGACGATTTATGGGTAGCTATGGGTAAATTCATTTAGTTAAAATTAGTTCCCATAAACTAAAAATAAACAATAGTTCTACAGCATTAATTTATTCATCTTAGTCTATGTTCATTTCAGCAATGACTAATACATTGTTTTAATCAAGTTGCATTTGTTAGCGTTAGCTAATGCATCTAAAATTAACAATGCAGAATTATATAACACACACACACACACACACACACACACACACACACACACACACACACACACACACACACACACATATATATATATATATATATATATATATAGTTGAGTGCAACAATCTCTTTTTTGTAGGCAAGATAAAAATATTCGAGATAGCATTTTTCCTCCTCCTTCCCCTTGAATACCTTTTATCTCCAGGCCAATAATGTTTTCTCTGATAACATTAGAAGATTTCACTAAACTAATTAGCTCTATGAAAACCTCCTCTAGTCCTCTGGATGTGGTAGGCTACCCACTGCTTTTTATAAAAATCATATTGACACTATTGGCCCTTGTGTGCTTTTTATAATTAATAATTCACTAACATCTGCTCAGGCTCCAATTTATTTTAAACAAGCTGTTGTTCAACCACTTTATCTAACAAAAAAAATAAAAATCTTGATCCATCCTTGCCTAAAATGTATAGACCTATTTCTTAGTTACCTTCTATGGCAAAGGTCCTGGAAAAGTGTGTTCATCAACTTACAGCTGTATAAAATGATTATAATGTGTCGGATATATTTCAGTCGGCATTCTTCTGAAACTGCTCTTCTTAATTTTAATGTTCTGTTAATGCAAGGTGATGCAGGAACTGTTCTGTTCTTACCACTGCTTTTGGTACTGTTCATCACTGCATTGAGAGGCAGTGTGTATCTCTGGAACAGCCTTGAAGTGGTTATCTTCATATTTATCATATATCATGTCTTTTTCAGTTAGAGTTCAGAATTATGCCTCATCGACGGCATCTTTGTCCTGTGGTGTTCCCCAGGGTCCTGTTTTGGCCCCTTTGCATTTTGCATTATATTTGCTGCCTCATGAAATGATGAAATTGTCTGTTCTTTTATATTGTAAATACTCTATAAAGTTTTGAATGGCAAAAAATGAAATACTGAAAAAAACCATAAGCACTTTTTTCGGCTCCTGCTGGTGTTTTCCCTAAGGTGAGGGAAAGTTTTGGCCCTTATCTCTCTCTCTGTTAAACTTACCCTTCATAATTTATGTGTTGACAGACCTTGAGTCTTGATCAACAAGTTAACTCTGGTTCATACCTGTTTTTATCAGTTGAGAGCCAGTTGTGTCTACATTAGCTCCTGCATTGATTATTGTAATTCTGTTTTTACTTGTCTTAGTAATTCATCCTTGAAACGATTACAAGTGGTTCAAAATGCTCCCGCTATACGCTTTTAACTAAGTCATCAAAGACATCACATGTAACACCAATTTAAATGTCCTTACAATAGCTCCCATGTCAGATTTAAAATTCTATTTAAAATCTGTGTGATTGTGTTTAGCATTGCAGGGCCAAGCTCCTTAATTTTTGTTTCCTTTTTTATTTTTGGATGTAAAACACATTGTGACGTTTGTGTATATACAAAAACATTCTTTCATGTCCATGTTTTGACATAACCTTCTAACTCAGCCTACGCTAGATTTGCTGACACAGTCATATCAACAGCGACATCAGACATGACTCACAGAACTGACATCAATGACCCCTCTTTGACTCATTTCTGGGAATAATGAGGTAACTGAAAATACAACCAAAAAGGTGATTAATTAAATAAGAGACAAAGACAGAGACATTATTAAAAGTGGTAGCGTTGATTTATTAAAAATCTTAAACTCCCTCTGTGGTGAAAATCAAGCTTTTATTGTTGTTGTCGAGATCCACTTTCCTGCAGACTTCAGCTCCAACCTTGATCAAACTCATCTGCTTTTCTAATCCTGAAGACCTAGATTAGCTTATTCAGGTGTGTTTGATTAGGGTTAGAGATAAACTCTGCAGGAAATTAAGGGGGCGTTAGAAGTCCCCCTGAGGTGAAAATCAAGCTTTGAATGTTGTTTATATGTCTATGTGGTGTTTTTAATATGCTTTAAGTCAAACCCATATGCAAATTCATAAGTCAACACCATTGCTGAGTATTTTCTCCTTAAAACTGCAGTGAACCAAAAACAGTCTCAAAAACATTGTTTGAAATCGTTGGTGTTTCTGACCTCACAAACTACCTCGTAACCAATCAGGTCAACGAGTGATCGTCAACGAGTGGATTTCTGAGCTGGTGACTGAAAAGAGTGAGTGGAGGCGGGGCTCATTTCCATATTCATAGAACTGCGTAACTAAATGAGGCAAGGGGTGTAGAGTTACATTCAAGCTTTAAAAGCACAATTTGAAATGTGTTATTTTGGTGATCAAATATGGGTTTTAAGGGATACAATTATAGGAGGACTTTAAGAGTTAAAGTCAAAACATGATTTAATTTCACAGAATCAACTTTTTTGAGAGGAGTAAACACACATCTCTTTATAATCAACCCATACAATTTAAATGATACTTAATTTGAAGATTTTTATTAGGAATTTTGTATCTGGAATACAATTTACTCTGAATGATCAATGCTTACATAAATAAAACTTTAAAAAAAGAAGAACATGCTTGAGCTGTTAACCTGCAGCGCTGTTGCCCTTTCCCTGTCCCATCACCCATCTTTTTCCCCACTTTGCTTCCTATCAGCTGTCCCAATATAAAGACAAAACATGGGTTTCCATGTTTTATGGGGACTTTCCATAGTCTATTATTTTTATACTGTACAAATCGCTCTAATCCCTAAACCCACCATCACAGAAAACTTTCAGCATTTTTACATTTTCAAAAAACATCACTTTGATGATTTACAAGCTGTAACCAAAATATATACAGTACTAACATCATTGAATAATCAACATCTGAGCATTATTGTACAGTCCATCCTCTGTAGCTTTATTCATATTAGAAGGCTTATGTTTAAATATATACATATTTTGATCAAACATTTTCATCAACTTGTATTGCAGGGACTTTTTCAACAGAAATTTTGTGCAATTTTTGGCCAAAGGTCTTTGTGCATACTCCTTTCCCCCAGACTTCAGTCTTCTGCTTTCTTCAACAAAGGATTCTTATACTTGGTGCGTAACTCTCCTCCAGCTGAAGATTCACTCTGGATCTGCATTTGGAACGGCACGTTTGATAGAGAAGGCCTTCGTGATCTGATGCCTGAATGCACGGCAGATGACAAAGTACAGCACGGGATCAAAGCACAGGTGCAGGATGGCGAGAAGTAGAGTAGATTCTTTGGCAAGGAAGAGATTCTTCCTCAGAGTGCAATCGGTGATGACCTCTATCTGTGTAAAAGTGTACGGCATACGCACAGCGTGGTACGGCACGAAGCACACCACGTAAGCCAAGGTCACCAATGCAATGTTTATGAAGGCATGTCGGGCACTAGCCTGTTGCTCAGGGTCGGATTCACGGCGACCCCAAAGCTGCTTCAAGACCAGGCCGTTGGACAACAGCACCGCTACTGTAGCGTTGAAGAAGATAGCCATGCCCAGAAATACAGACAATGCATGCCAGTGCTTGCCCAAATCATCTTTTAAGTCAGAACATGTTAGCCCAACTTTGTCTTCGATGATTTCTTTGATAGGGATGGCCATGTTAGGCACATTGATGAAGAGCACGAGGAACCAGACCACCGATGACATCAGAACCGCAAAGCCCACCTCCTGCAGTCGCAGAAGTTTGGAGCTGCGAGTGATCTGGAGGTAGCGCTGAACGCTAACAAAAGCTAGAAAGATGATGGACGCGTACATGTTGATGTAGATAAGCGGCCCACTCACTTGGCAGTGAAAGATGGTCAAACTCTTTGAATCATTGCCCAGATCTTTGGCAATCTTGACAGGTAACGCCAGCATGAGTAGGAAGTCGGATGTCAGAAGATTGATGAAGTAAACATTAATGCACTTTTTAGCACTTCGGCTGGTTATGAAAGCCCACAGTGCCACCATGCTGGCAGCCACTCCAATCAGGAAGATGAGGATGTAGAAGGTGGCGAAGGGCACCATGTTGTCGTTGACCACGCAGTTGCTGGTATTTGGACTCGCCATTTTTTGGATCTGGACTGTGTAAGCTCTAAACAAGGCCTATGTACTGTAAATAAATCAAGGCTTTTCGTCACGTGTCTACTTTTTAACTCTTGTTAGACCACCGAGAAAAACAAGTACATTTGATAACAGTTCCGCCTTTCACTTCACTAGAAAGAAAAAGGTATTGGAGGAAGTGGTAAATCCCCTGTTTAAGCATGCAAAGGCATTTTCCTGTTTAGCACGCACAGAGATATGAGGTCACATGTCAGCATCAGATAGTAAATGGTATGTCGAAAGCCTAGAAAGAAACACAAAGAAAAATATAAGTATTTATTTATCCATGGTTCCTGTCTCAATGATGTTTCACAATTATATATGAACTATTTATACGGATATACAGTATGAACTTGCTTAAGCTGTTCTAAATTCAGTATAAACTTCTAGTTTGCTTGATGACAACTTGTATCAAGGCAACTGCAATCAAATCATCAAATCTAGCATATTAAATCAAGATAGGTGATCTGATTAAATCAAGATAGGAATCAAGAAGAGTGTTCTGTTGTAAATAGGTAACGCTTTGCAATAAGGTTTCATTTGATAACATTAGTAAACTACATTAGATTCCCTTAGAACTAATAACATAAATCCTTTTAAAGCATTTTTTTTCATCTTGGTTAATTTCAAAATGTACTAATACATGATTAAAATTAAAGACGTGTCTGTTCGCAAATTAATTAATGGACCTGTGCTAACATGAACTAACAGTGAACAGTTGTATAACGTTAACAATGAAGGAACACTGTAACAAATGTATTTATCATTGTTAGGCATTGCATTAAAGGTGCAGTGTGTGATTTTTAGCGACATCTAGCGGTTCGGCTGCGAGTTGCACTGAGGGTTCAGCCCACTGCTCACCCCTCCCTTTCGAAGAAGCTACGGTGGCTAACATGGGACAAACATATCGTCTTCTGAGACAGCAGAGAATAGCCTATCCAGAGTAAGCCAAGAGTGTGTAACATTGTCACTGTTTCTGTACCACAGTCCATTATAAACCACACCATGGATAAAGTTTACAAAGCCATAGTCAGGTGAGGATCAAGGGTCTTAATATATAATATAATAATAGTAATCAGCTGATTGTCTCACAAACGTAACCAGCACATTTCTCCCCACATTTCAAACCCATAATACAGCGAGGGACGAGAACCACATGAAACTATGCAACTATATATTTTTTCTAACAGGGTAGTAAAAGTTTAGCTGGCTAAATATGAGCTGTTACTGTGGCTGAGCTGGTTAAAGTGTAAAGCCTTGTTTAAACTTGACGCGTCCGCATGATCCCAAAGGTGCGCGCGGCAAAAATGACATGATTGTAACAGCGCGCGCGCCTCCATATCCCCTAGCCACCATTTACTACACACAATAGGCTTTTTTTCTCTGATTTTGAAAACTTGAAACTGAAATGAAACAATCCAACTACATATTTCACACCACTGACAAGAGAACAGTCACTACTCATGGTGTTTATGGCTAGCTTCTAGCTTTCTGCTGCTTCTCTTTCAAGGTAGTGACGAAACGCGCTCTGAAGCGTTCAGCTACGGTAGTAACATGATGTCACAATATGTCAACCTTCATAGAAGGGGGTGCCCGCGGTAATGTAGATATAAATGTCTCATTCAAAGGTAATAAACACATTACGGTTTATTAAGTAAGTTCTTTATACACCACTGAAAACATAGTTATGGATGTCATATTGCATTTCTGTTAATAGATACTCAAAATGTTTACACATTGCACCTTTAACTAACATGAAATAATGGGACCTTAAAAGGCCCCTATTATGGATTTTTGAAAATTACCTTTCATGCATTGTGTAACAGCTCTAAGTGAATGAAAACATCCTGCTAAGTTTTAAATCTAAAAAGTGCACCGTATATAAACTTTCAAAAGTAAGAGTCGACTCTGAGTCAACTTCAAGCAAGTCATAAGCTGTTTCGTTGTGACCTCAAGACGAAACATTAGTATATTGCCTGCCCACTTATTGCGCACTCAGACACCAGGGAAACTTGAAACCCCCTCAAACCAGCAACTGATTCCTGTGGATACTGGACAGCATCATGTCGAGGAGATGCTGTGCTCTAGTCTACAATAGGTAAAGCCAGTTTTTTCCCTGCCTGAGGAGGAGCATGTGAAGAATCAGTGGTTAAAATTAATCTTTACCACCATATCACAGCAGTATAATCCTAAACTTCTGCTGTGTTCCCTTTATTTTACTGACGACTGCTTCTCAAATATCGCTTGCTCTTAAAAGATGGTGTTCAAAATACTTAAGTTTTGATTTTCTATTGTGTAGGTCTCCTGCTAACTGGTTAACTCACATTACTACTGTCTTACCGAAATACTTCTGCTAATCAATTGTGGGTCACTATTACCTAAAATTGTTTCTATTAATTCAGATTGCCTGTCGTTCTCACTACTTTGAGGAAAGATTAGGCAGGGAGCAAGATTTGTTTTACCAATGTTTATGTTACATCAGTCATTCACGCTAGAGCTCGGCTAAATATGCACTGTTATTGATACAGTTTCCAAATTTTCACCACAATAAATTAGGAAAATACTCTGTAAATAAATAAGTATAGGTAAAATAATCGTTTTGTTGATGGACATGCACTTGTTAACGCTGATGGTGAGGAATTACAGTTGCAATATCTCATAATATGCAATAAACTGAGTAGTGTATCTCTGAGAAACGTTCTGCTCAAGTCGTCCTTGCGATGGATGTTAGGGTTGAATAACTAGTTCTTCCAATGTTTCATTATTGGATTCGTGCTTGGATTGATATGGTAAAATCAACGCCATCGTTCGTTATTGCGTTTAGTTTACGGTGTAGGAAGGCTCAGGAGGACACGCAGAGCTGACGTTGTTATGGCAATGGGCGTTTTTGTTTTCGACAAGCGCGCTGTTCACGGTAGACCAATCACAACAGGCGGAGCTGTCTGGCCAATCAGAGCAGAGTAGCTTGTGGAAAGGAGGGATTTAGAGAGATTGATTCATCTGACGAGTCGTTTGAGAATCATTGAAAAATTTACATAATAAGAAAATGAATTTTTTTTTTATCTTTTGATGCATATAAACGTGTTGTAGGAGACTCTAAAACAACATTAGGAAACATTAAAATAGCATAATAGGGGCACTTTGATGTAAAGTGTTACCATAAGTTTAGACCACCTGTCAATCAACTTGTTGTCTATTAAACCTTCTTGTTGTCAACATCCATAAAATCAGTTATTAAGGGGTCTTATAAGAATGCCCCACACTATGTTAATGGACATCCCATTAGAAGAAAAAAAAACTGGTTTCAGCCCCATTCTGTTTCATTTAATTAAAAAGAATAAATAAAATTACAACTGTGAATGCACTTATTTGCATAAGAAACATAATTAATCTTAAAAATATTCAAAGTTATATACAACAAGCAGGTATGTTTAGGTAATGTTTAGGATGTTTAGGCTGCTGCTTTGAGTTCAAAATCATTAATATCAGTATCACTTAAAAAATGAAATGAAATCTTGCTCATGTCACATCTACTACTATCGCATTAATAATACAATAATTGGGAGTTCTTAAAGTATATAATTTTTAATAGTTAAGAAGGGTTATGTGGTAATAAATTCTTAGTTGTTCGTTTTTACTTGCTATAAATATTACATAAATATCACCTATAATTTATTTGATACCGAATTACATTTTTCAACACCTGTTGCTCTCAAGAGATCACAATTTAAACACCCAATACCTCAAATGCCTAAAGCCCATATTTCTGATAGTCAGAAGGCTTATTCAGTCTTCTTCAAGTCTTCCTGAGCATTATCATTTCAGAGAAACAAAATACAACTGCATCTTTATCAAACTAATCCACAACTGCAATACAATCTTGTTTCGATCTTGAGTACCACTTAATTCCAAGCAGACCAGAACAAATAATTTTTTCTCTTTTTCTCAACAATCATCATTTGAAACTACAAATTGATACTGGATTATGATGGGCAGACAAATGTTATATAGTTTTGACAAACCAGGACTCTTTTTTTGGCATATTCTGCAAATGGTGATAAGAGAGGAAAACCTTGAATTGTCTGCATACATTTATTTTTCTTTAGGGAAGTGAGTCAGATTGTGGTCAGATAATGTGCTGAAAAAAGGGAAACTTATCTACATTTATGGAAAATAAACTACAAGTGGAACTTGGAATTACTGTATATCTATTATTAAACATTAAATATTATTTGTTTTTTATTTGAATTCAAACTGTTCTTTTATAGCCTACTTTTGAACAAGTCCAATTACACATATACACATATTCTTTATTGCTGCATTCATTAAAGGACATTTTTTATGCCATTACTCCCACCTGTCTCTCCAGGGTGAACATATTTTGCTGTGTACTTTGAGTACATTGAGTAATTAACAAATTAACATTTTTAGAAACCTCCAACTAATCAGATTAATTAAATCTCAGACGAGAAGAAACAGACACATGGCGCTTCATATCAGAATTAGAATTTGAGAACTTACCTCATGATACTCTCAAGAGACAGAGACATCAGCTCAGACGGTGGAATAATGCGATTCTGTTGTCTAGCTCTACATTGGTCTTGTTGAACCCCTAAACAGCTATTGAGATACTTGTTCGAAGAGTTACTGCATTGGTTCAACAACAGTACACAGCAAATCCAGCTTCCTTTTTTCTAAGGGGGTTTGGTTTTAATTATATATCAGCCAATGGTGGAAAGCACATAGTGCAATGACGAACCGGAACCCTGAACTTTCCAGATTCGCTGTCTGTAGAAGACCACAAACCACTAGACTAAAATGAATGTTCACACTCATTTGCATGCGCTCTCTGTGCTGTCAGTTCCTGGTTTGACGTTCTCGACTTGTTAAACATTAAAGCTGCACTGAGCCGGTTCACACAGAATGGGGCCTTGCTGTTAAAAACGCAAAGGCTGGTCAGCGGAACAAGAAAAAAAAAAGAAAAAGATGTAGAGCAGGGGTTCCCAGTCACGTTCCTGTTTAGTAACCATTCTTTTTAAGTGCAAACATGAGTGAAAATGTCCTTCCTTTTGACTGTCTTGATCTAATCCATAACAAACTGTTTGTGTGTCAAGTTAGTTAGTTTATCCTTTATTATCTCCCTTAGGATACATTTTTCTTGGGCAATCGAGAGAATAGGTTCAACACACAACAGTCCTCCATACAGTTACACTTCATCCATACAACACACAACACAGTTCTAATAATACACTATACCTATACCTAAGACATTACACAACACCCAAAACATTACACATCTGCCCACACACACTTCCAAGCATTATGTATTGTTCAATAATTTAATTTAATTGATAATGGAATTAGAGTGAATTTATACCTATTCAACTTAAAGGTTGGTACCCATATCTCTTGCCAGATCAGCTCATATTCCTTTATGAAGAATATGTTTTGGATCACCAATAGTTTTTAAGGGTCTGCTTACAGACCTCTCAAAAAAGTTGATTCGGTGAAATTAAATCACTTTAAAATCAGTTTATCCGATTTTATTTTGACCACCTACTGGAATATCAAAGGCAAAGAAGGATACATCTGCTGCCTTCAAAAATCGATCAGATGAAGGTATCTAGGAGGAAGGAAGTTAAACTAACATTGGATTTGGACGTGCCTTGATGCCTTCCTACGGTGGAATGCATCCTCCAAAGGCAGCATTTAGCAGCCAACATGTTTTGCATGTCTCCTTACAGTTACACTTCATCCATACAACACACAACACAGTTCTAATAATACACTATACCTATACCTAAGACATTACACAACACCCAAAACATTACACATCTGCCCACACACACTTCCAAGCATTATGTATTGTTCAATAATTTAATTTAATTGATAATGGAATTAGAGTGAATTTATACCTATTCAACTTAAAGGTTGGTACCCATATCTCTTGCCAGATCAGCTCATATTCCTTTATGAAGAATATGTTTTGGATCACCAATAGTTTTTAAGGGTCTGCTTACAGACCTCTCAAAAAAGTTGACTCGGTGAAATTAAATCACTTTAAAATCAGTTTATCCGATTTTATTTTGACCACCAACTGGAATATCAAAGGCAAAGAAGGATACATCTGCTGCCTTCAAAAATCGATCAGATGAAGGTATCTAGGAGGAAGGAAGTTAAACTAACATTGGATTTGGACGTGTCTTGATGCCTCTCTACGGTGGAATGCATCCTCCAAAGGCAGCATTTAGCAGCCAACATGTTTTGCATGTCTCCTTAATCAAACACACCTGATTCAGATCATCAGCTCATTAGTAGAGACTCCAAGGCTGTGTCTGAAATCGCCCCCTATACCCCTAAACACAGTAGTTGAGGGGACAGCCATTTGTAGTGGTGTCTGAACCCATAGCGGACGTTGGCTGGATCCCAAATGGCACACTTCATGTGGACTCGCGGTCTTGTGGCCTTAAATTTGCGCGTGCTCGCAAAGTGTACGAGTCTGTAGGGTGTCCCATTCGGCATTTCAGTGCTCAGAAGTTTGCACACGAGCGCTGCCTTTGTGCCCTCGATACGGACTGCGGCGAAGCCCGCACTTTCGCACCCTTTACACAAGTTACCTACCCAGGAATTGTTGCGAACGCCCAATCAGATAAATGAGGGGAGGAGTTTTGTGTTTGTTTGACTTTTGGTGGCATGATATCATCAAGCCTGTCCCAAAATACACTCTCGCGTGCCCTCGTGGACTCAAAGTGTGAAGGTCCACAAGGCCATTTGGGATCCAGCCGTTATGGAATTGCACATTCAATCCCACAATGCACCGCAATAATGAGTGTACAACCAATATACACTCAACAGCTAGAGAATACCAATAATGCACTGTGAGAGTCCCGGGTCGAATGAATTCCCATGTCTGACCAGAAGATGGCGCACGCAGATTAATCATCCATCCATTTTCCAAACTACTGCTCCAGCGTAATATCACGTATAAATTAGAGATGCACCGATGTATCGGAAAATTGGTATCGGCCGATAAAAGCTATTATTTTTACTATTGGCCATTGGCCCGATTGTTTAAAAACAGCCGATGATCAGTTCCGATAATATCCTGTCAATCAAAGGGTGCGGTAAAACCTGACCGACTGCAACTCAGACTGTCTGTGAAGAAAATCTCTCGTGTTGAGTTAGAGCAAGTTATTGCGACAATAACGCATTAACAGCTAAAAGCAGCTACATAAAGGCAGGCTAAACATTTGTAGCACGCCTCTCATCCAATAAGCACAAATAGCTCTGTGCTTTGTTACTTCTAAAAAGAAACAAAGTGTCATTTTTCAAATTCTGTCCATTTTATCACGGAATCCAAACCATAAATGTCTTTTTGACGCTCTTAAATGTGATGAGACAGATCGTTGTAGCGCATCAGTTCAAGCAGGAGCGCGAGTCTTTTCTTCCACTTCTACAAATTATATCCGTAGCCTATCATGTTTCATGTAATCACTCAATCAGTGTTTCAACCGTGGAAAAATGTCAATAAAACAGCTTGTGAACAATATCACTTAATGTTGCATTTACCTCAGGAAAGTCATCCGTTTGTTAGCTAGCTAAGCTTTAAAAAAAACAACCTAGAATGGAGCTTATTTACTGTTCATTATATATGTATGAATAAATTTGCCATGAAGACAAGTGCTCATGAAAACTACCTTATATGTGTAACTGAGTACAAACATTTCAGCTTTTATTTGAGTGTAAATATTATATCTGGAAAGAAATAGCAGTTATTATATATATTATTATATATATAATAGTTCTGTTGTTAATTTTAACCACTAATTTTATAGTGTTCCAAATGAGAGGGTTCTCATTTTAGTTCGCAGCGAGAGATTTTTTTTCCATAAGAAAAACCAAACTATCGGTTTCGGTATCGGCATCAGCCGATATCATTCTGAATAATCGGCTATCCGTATTGGCTGAGAAATTTCATATCAGCGCATCTCTAATATAAATACATTTTTAAGTTATTATTGAATTGTTTAAATCGAGCACAGCGTTCGTTCAGGAAGGCCACACTAAAAAATTGCTGTCAAATTTACAGCATCTTACTGGCAATTTTGGTTGCTAGTAAGCCTGTAAATGCCTGCGTGCCGCACAATAAAATAAAATTATACAGTTTAAAATTATACAGCACACCTGTAAAAGCAACAAAACAAGAGCAGCTGTGAATTTAGAGTATTTTACTGTAATCTTTACAGTATGTTACTGCTATTAATAATGCATTGGTTGCTATTAGCTGATGCAGTCAGCTGTCAAATCACTCCAACCACTACCATTCTCCTATTAGACCGCAAGCATTTATATAAGTGTCATTACTGCTTGGTAAGCATGTTCAAACTGCTCGCAACCCTCCCTCACCACTATAAGTATCAAGCATATTACTGTGCACCTTCTGGCTGTCATCTTCTTTTGTTTCAGATTACCAAGGCTTTCAAGTCCTAGCTGTCATGGACATCATTGTTGAGAGACACTCATCATCATAGCCAAGCTACAGTAAAAATGTCCCGGGATTTACTGCCACGACTACACGTTAACACGGTTTTTCTTTAAAGACATTACTAAAGTGTCTTAATCATCTGTATATCACTCAAGATGATGGTTCAATGGGGGGTTATGTATGCCATTAATCATGGAGCAAGAACCCCCATAAGGAACCATACCGCCAAAGATAAATTGTGTTTAATAAACTCAAGTAACTCGCCATAGTGGTCCTGTCTGAATTAAGGTTTATACATGCTAGTTTCCATGACAGAGTTAACAAAAAATCATCTTACTACTGGAGCTGACAGTTTGCTAAGTTTCAAATGATTGTTTAACAGTAAACTATGCAAAAACGACAGCCCTTCCGGCACACTCAGTGTCAGAATTCACTCACTCGCTTTCATTCACTCCTTCAAGTGCACTATATAAGTGGAGTAATGTAGGGAATAGTGAATGAGGGTAGGCTATAGGGGGCAATTTCCAACACAGCCCAAGACCTGAAATGGGTGTCAAACAAAGGAAATGTGCAAAATGTGCAGTGTTGGTGCAAACCCCCTTATGTCTTACAGTGACAGGTAATATGTACACTGGCACACGTTATGTCCATAGCCCAGTAGTATAAATCATTAAAAAAAAATAACAATTAATATCCACCAAACAGGGAATCCATAATCCATTTTTTTTACATTATTGGCAAATCATTTGGCCTTCAACCAGACATATTATCAAATGTGATTCTACCGTTAAAGAAACTGTTTCAAATTGGTTCACTTCATGTTCTCAAGATACAGTACTTCCATTTAAATGGCAATACATTTAAAAAACAAACAGAAAAGTAATTCCAAAGTGTTTTCCCACCATAATCAACCAGTTTGACACCTGTAATGCTTCATTATTTACAAAACAAATCCACCTTTTTGAAATAAAAATGCAATAAGGAATTAAAGTAAACAACAAGTAACAATAAAACAATAAAACAATAAAACAATGACCTTTTAGATAAAAGTACAGCCTTAATAGTTTATTATTATTCAAATATTAATTTTAAATGCTGTATTTTCCATAGCAAGCAAGCCACATGTCCACAGATCATATCATCTCAAATAACAATATTAAATACACTATTATTCAAAGGGTTTGGTAAGAATGTTTTTTTCACATCAAGGTTGCATTTATTTGAACAAAATACAGTAAAACACAAATATTTTGTGATATTTACAGTTTTAAATAACTTTTTTCTTTTTGAATATATTTTAAACTGTAATTTAATGCAAAGCCGAATTTTCAGCATCATTACTCCAGGCTTCAGTGTCACATGATCCCTCAGAAATCATTCTAATATGCTGATTTGCTGATAAGGACACATTTCTGATTATTATCAGTGCTGAAAACGGTTTGGGTGAAACTATGACACATTTGATTCCGTGATGAACTGAAAGCTCAAAACAAAGAGCATTTGAAGTAGAAATCGTTTTTTGTAATATTATACAATAAATATCTTTAGTGTCACTTTTGATCAATTGAATGCATCCTTGACAGAATCAGTTTGTGATGAATTTTCAACGTTAATTTCTGGCAACAAATTCACTATTAGATAATTTTGAAGCTGTAATCTAGGGACAGTGAAACTGAAAATTAAATGTTGTGTAAGATAAAAGGACAAAACCTATGTGCATGGTTTTAAGATAACTGCTGCTACATTGTGTGCAATCTAATGATCCTTCATCTACATTGCAATCATTTAGTTTGTGGTTTACCAAGTAAACTGTCATCCTTCCTGACAATTTATTGTGTTAAAATTCACACTTTCACGTCTGAGTGTGGATATCTTTGTCTCAATGTAGGTCAACATGTTGCTCATTCGTCTTTGCTGTCCTCTATCGTCACTGTCTCTCTTCGAATCTGTTTTCTTCTTGAGGCTGAGCTGGGCTCTGAAGGCCTTGCAGAAGATGAAGTATATAAGTGGATCCAAGCAAGCATTTAGCACTGATAGTAGGATGGTCAGCTCCTTCAGGACGTAGAACGCATGGGCTGTGCAGAGTTTCGTCTGAGGTTTGATAAATGCATAAGGCAGTCGCACCAAATGATAGGGCACAAAGCACACACAAAAAACAAGCACAAGAACCAGCATGTTGCGTTTAGACTTCCTGAACTTATGGCTGCTGGACGTGGTCTGTGTGGACAACTGAGCTTTTCTGACCTTTTGCAGAGTCCCCCAGTAAAGAGCAATCAGAGACACCAGCACAAAAATGAAGAGCACCATAGACACACTGTGAGTGATTTTGTAGACCAAACTGAGCGGAGGACTGTGATAAGCCTCACAGCCGATTTTCTCAGGCTTATGAATGCGACCCCAGGAGGTCAGGAGAAAGAGGATCAAGTAGATGGAAGACATTGCTAACAGCGAGAGCCAAGTAGCTGCAGAAATGTGGCGGGCGGTTCGAACCGTCTGCAGAGAATGAGTCTCCAGTGGCCGGACAATCTTCAGGTACCTGAGGTAAAAAAGCGTTTTTTGTTTTTAAAACAATCTAATATGTGTTCATGCTTGGAATTATATATGTTTATTTGTGAAGAAAGCTGTAGTATCATGGCTTGGGGAAAAAATTGCTCTCACATTTCTTGTAAAGTAAACTAAAGTTTGGAATAATTAAGATTTTTTTAACGGTTTTGAAAGAAGTTACTTATACTCTACAAGGCACATTTAAAATACATTAAAAAGAGTGATATTGTGAAATATTATTTCAATTGAAATTAACTTTTTTCTATTTGAATATATTTTGATCAAAGCTGGATTTTCACCATCATTACTCAAGTCTTCAGTGTCACAAAAAATTAATATAATATGCGGATTTGCTGGATGCAATATTCATTATTATTATCAGTGTTGGAAATAGTTGTGTTTACCTTTAAAAATTGGGCCAAGTAATAATAATATTCATCCAAGGCACATCAAATTGAACATAACAAATACTGTTCTTTTGAAATGTCTAGACAGAAATATTAGGTTTTCAATACTGATAATAATGAGAACCATTATTAATAAATGGGTACCAGTAATTATTGATAATAACTGAGCACCAGCTAATTTTTAAAAATACATTAAACAAAGAAAACAGTTACTTTTTTAATTGCAGTTAATTTGTCTGTTAATGTTGTTCCCTTTTGAGACGTCATTCTCTACCCCTACCAGGAAGTATAAAAGGGGTGCCAAGAGAACATGTCATGCTCTTTTCGTCTTCAGGGACTGCTTCACTGACACTGTGAGTTACGAAATGATGGCTGGATACAAACGCTTTAGAAAGTGTGCCGACCCGTGTGAGAGGTTTCTCACACCCTGTGACACTCACAACCTATGTGTGCTTTGTCTGGGTGAAGAGCACGAGTTTCTCAATGAGAACGCTCCATTCTCGTTTGTCTCTCTTCTTGAGGGAAGAGGGACAGTCATCTTTGCCTCACGGTTTTGGTCCTGCTCGCGCAGAGGCCGTGATCGTGGGGGTCTCAGAGGGAACTCGCCCGACGAGTTTGAGAGTGAATCTCTCACAATCGTTGGTGGGTGACGAGAATGAGCTGCTGGGGGGGGGGGGGGGGGGGGGGTATTGTGCTCTCTGATGCTGAACCTGCCCAGCCCCCCTACCCCGCGTATGCGGAGCTGGTGGAGGTGATGGAGCGCTCCACCGCAAGGCTTGAGTTGCCATGTTATCTCGGCTTTCTCTGGCGTCAGATGGGAAGCCGCTCGTGGAAGGCTTGACGAGCGCTTTCTCTCTGGCCACACCCCACCAGCCCCAGTGAGCCTTCCATTCCTTCCATTTGACCTCCATTGAGGTGGTGGTTTAAAAGTTCAGGGAGGCGAAGGCGTGCTCAGCAGCATGTAAGTCTTGCATACCGGGCCGGTCCAGAGCCACACCCAGATAGCCTGGGGGTCCTGGCCCGTCTCGTTCTGAGGATCGCAGACGGGGCCAGTGGGACTCCAGGAGGCACGAGTCCAGGAGGAAAATGCAGGTTGTCAGGGAAGTAGCTCAGGCCAGATGTGAGCGTCCTGGCACAAGCAGAGGCAGGTAATCGCCTGCTTGCCTGTGCACACCCTCCTCTTTCTCTTTTTCCCTTTGCCTATAACATCAGGCCCAACGAGCTGGACCGATGATGATAATCCATTCTGAAGGTCTGGCTCAGGCCTTTTTTGTGTGAAAAAAGCAACCTAAAACCAATCGATCATAGTGAGAAACAACCCCTGTAGCCTCAGAGCACCGTTGACAGAGTAGTTGGCTCTAGGTGCCTCCTCCAGTTAAAACGAACATAGCCAGACTGTTCCCAAAAAAAAGGTATATATGTATATAATTAATATGTTTTATAGACAGGGTTATTCGGTCTCCATTCCCCTCCTGGAAAGGATATGTTTCCCTATGGTGTGGTGAAATTGCTACAGGGACTCTGTCGCTACTTTGTTCACTGAGTCTCTAGTAGCCCAGATCTGAAATTGGTTAATATTGGAGTAGTTATAAGCACAGGTAGCAGGAAAGCCTTCCTGTGGGATTAGAGGCGTGGTTAGGCTTCCTCTCACTCCAGAGAGTTATCTGCTGAGGCCTCCACTCTCTAGAGCTTGACAGAGTGTCTATAAGTTAATAATCCCTTACTGATTTTTGCAGCCCTCCTCTCATGCGAGAGTCATCATGCTAAGGCTTCCGGCCTTAGAGCCCCATGCAGGCAGCCCGGTCCTGCTGCAGGTAGAGGTAGATAAGGGGTCTTAAATAGCAGAGAGTTTTTTTTTTTGGCCCTTCGCCTCTCGGGCTCTGATCAGGATTTATCTAACATAAATGTTTTTCTCACAAATAGAAACCTAGTTTAAGGCCAATTGGGTGTGAGTATGGCAGGCCTCCTCTTCTTTAGATTCTCCCTGCTGAGGCCTCCGCTCCCCATAGCCCTGTGGAGGTGCTATACATCTCTAAATTTGAGATGGTGGTTAGATCACCTCCTTTAGTATGGCGTCATGTGGTAAGGCCCAACTAGATCCTCCATGAAGTTGTTTTTCCAAGAAACGTAGATAGTACTCCCCTAGTTAGCAGAGTATTTCTATAGAGTATTTCCTCCTCCAGCGGCTCGAGGTGAACCAAAAACAACTGATACCAGCTCTCAGTGATATGTGTCGGGTCCCCGCTATGATAACAATAACTTTCTCAAATGTTTACAGAACAAGCGGGAACCCAGTGTGCCTGTATCTTTTTCTATTGCTGTTCAATTACATGATAGAAAGTCTAAGGCCTTCAAAAGCCGTACAGCAAACCCATCTAATCTGGTGCCTATTACACGACATACCAAGATTGCTGTGGGGACAAAAAGTAAGACTGTTAAGTTAGCACTTTTAAACATCCGCTCACTTAAAAATAAATCACTTTTAGTCAATGACTTAATAACCACATACAACCTGGATTTTATGTTGCTAAATGAAACTTGGCTAGAAGAAAGTTGCAGTGCAACAGTCCTCAATGAAACAGCCCCTCCTAACTTTACTTTTATGAGTGTCTGCAGAGCTGTCAGAAGAGGCGGAGGTTTAGCTGCTCTTTATAAAGATGTCTATCAATGTAAGCAAATATCATTTGGGAATTACCCGTCTTTCGAATATCTGGGTATTGTGTTAAAAGGTGCTCCACGCATTTTACTTATCATTGTTTACAGGCCTCCAAAATACTCTCCAGCTTTTGCTGAGAACTTAACAGAACTGTTAAGTTCTATTTCCTCAGAGTTTGACTGCTTTGCCATTGCTGGAGATTTTAACATTCACATAGATAATGCAGAAAACAATATGGCAAAAGAAATCAAAACTGTTTTAAAAACTTTTGATCTGACTCAGCATGTACATGGAGCCACACATAATCGTGGACACACTCTAGATTTACTTATCAGTAAGGGTCTAAACATTTCATCAATTGTTATTAAGGATGTAGCACTGTCTGATCATTTTTGTATTTTCTTTGATATATTGATCTCTCCTGCCATTGAAGCTAGATCTGTGTCTGTCAAGAAGAGATGCTTAAATGAGAACACTAGTGTACTATTTATGAAGGCTATATCTTTAACACCAAGCATATCTGCTGACTCTGTTGATTTTCTCCTTGATTCTTTTAACTCAAAAGTTAAGAGTGTAATTGATGATATTGCTCCTGTGAAAGTCAGGAAGAAGAGTGGCAGACAAAAAGCACCTTGGAGAAACTCAACAGCAGTGCAAAATATGAAAAGACAATGCAGAAAAGCAGAGCGCATGTGGCGGAAGACAAAACTTGTAGTCCATTATAACATCTACAAAGACAGCATCCATGCTTTTAATAAGGAACTAAGCAAAGCTAGACAGACTTTTTTCTCGAATATTATAAACAGCAATATAAACAACACGCGCACTCTTTTTGCTACTGTAGAGAGACTGACAAACCCCCCAAGCCAGATTCCCAGTGAAATGCTCTCAGTGAGAAAGTGCAGTGAGTTTGCTTCTTTCTTCTCTGAGAAAATCAATAATATCAGAAAGGTGATCAGCACATCCTTGAGTTGCGCTGGTGTCAGGCAGATCAGACAACAGGACGAGAAAGTAGCCACTATGTCTGATTTCGAAGAAATTGATGGCAAAATTTTGGAAGAAACCGTACAGCAACTAAAAACATCAACCTGCGCCCTTGATGCACTTCCCACATCTTTTTTCAAAAATGTGTTACACAGCTTAGAAGCAGATCTCCTAGAAGTGGTAAATGCCTCACTTCTCTCTGGGAGTTTTCCGACCTCCCTGAAAACTGCTGTTGTCAAGCCCCTCCTGAAAAAGAGCAATCTGGATAAGACCATATTAAACAACTATAGACCGATCTCAAATCTTCCTTTCATAGGCAAGATCATTGAAAAAGTTGTCTTCAATCAGCTGAACAAATTCTTAAGCTCGAATGGATACTTTGACCATTTTCAATCTGGTTTCCGACCGCACCACAGTACAGAGACCGCGCTCATAAAGATAATAAATGATATTCGCTTAAATACTGATACAGGCAAATTATCAGTGCTGGTACTACTCGACCTCAGTGCTGCATTTGACACTGTCGATCACAAAATACTTCTTGACAGGCTGGAAAACTGGGTCGGGGTTTCTGGGATAGTCCTAAAATGGTTCAGGTCATACTTAGGAGGCAGAGGTTATTATGTGAGTATAGGAGACCATAAGTCTGAGTGGACATCCATGACATGCGGAGTCCCTCAAGGCTCAATTCTTGCGCCACTCCTATTCAACCTGTACATGCTCCCAATGAGCCAAATAATGAGAAAGAACCAAATCGCTTACCATAGCTATGCAGACGACACACAGCTCTACTTATCCCTATCGCCTAACGATTACAGCCCCATTGACTCCCTTTGCCAATGCATTGATGAAGTAAACAATTGGATGTGCCAAAACTTTCTTCAGTTAAACAAAGACAAAACTGAAGTCATTGCGTTTGGAAACAAAGATGAAGTTCTCAAGGTGAACGCATACCTTCAGTCTAGGGGTCAAACAACTAAAAATCAAGTCAGGAATCTGGGTGTGTCTCTGGAGTCAGACCTTAGTTTCAGTAGTCATGTCAAAGCAATAACTAAATCAGCATATTATCACCTGAAAAATATTGCAAGAATTAGATGCTTTGTTTCAAGTCAAGACTTAGAAAAACTTGTGCATGCTTTCATCACCAGTAGGGTGGATTATTGTAATGGACTCCTCACTGGCCTTCCCAAAAAGACCATAAGACAGTTGCAGCTCATACAGAACGCTGCTGCTAGGATTCTGAGCAGAACCAGAAAATATGAACACATCACACCAGTCCTCAGGTCTTTACACTGGCTGCCAGTTACATTTAGGATTGATTTTAAAGTATTATTACTGGTATATAAATCATTCAATGGCCTAGGACCTCAATACATTGCAGATATGCTCAGTGAATATAAACCCAACAGATCACTCAGATCATTAGGATCACATCGGCTAGAAATACCAAGGGTTCACTCTAAGCATGGCGAGTCTGCTTTTAGCTACTATGCCAGCCGCAGCTGGAACCAGCTTCCAGAAGAGATCAGATGTGCTCCTACAGTAGTCACATTCAAATCCAGACTCAAAACACATCTGTTTAGCTGTGCATTTACTGAATGAGCACTGTGCCACTGTTCGTCCGACTGTTTGCACTGTATTTTATTTTATGTTTTAATTATTCTGATTTCTGTATTTTATCTTTTATTCTAAACTGTTTTAATTATTCTGATTTCTTTTGATTATTTTAATTTCTTCTATGTAAAGCACTTTGAATTACCATTGTGTATGAAATGTGCTATATAAATAAACTTGCCTTGCCTTGCCTTGCCTTGCCTATAGAGAGCTCCGTTTCACGGATAGCCTCAGAGTAAGCCTAGTACTCCCCTGATTCTCCTGGGTCGTTATGCAGGTGTGTTAAGTTGACAGGCTTCCAGTGTTAGCCTCCCTCATATGGCAAGGCCACCTCAAATGCAGACTCCAGTACTCCCCTTTAGTTTAGGGTCATTATTCTGACCAATTATCATGCTGAGGCCTCCATCCTCCAGAGTTCCATGCAGATAGATCTGGTCTTTGCATAGGGAAGAGGCCTCTCTCTTTAATTCAGAGAGTTGTGTTTAGGCCCTTCGCTTCTGTGTTGTGCATAGCTACAACTTAACTGGTTATTAAAAGGTATGGTAGGCCTCCTCTCCCATAAGCATTTCTGCATACTCTAAAATCTTGCTAGAAGCAGTATTTCTAACTGCTTTCTATGGGTTCATGCGCCCAGGGGAATTCGCTTCAGCGTCTAATCATTTTGATCCCGTCCGTGGTCTTTCTTTCTCTGACTTACACATCTCACCTAATTTCTTTACACTCTTTCTCAAATACTCCAAAAATGACTCTTTAGGTTCTGGCATCTCAATTACTATTTCTAAAATTAGTAATAATTTTTGTCCCTTCTCATCTATGCATAGATTTCTTAAAATCCGCCCTAAATCTTCAGATCACTCCCCCCTATTTTCTCTACCTAATGGAGCTCCTCTTTCCAAAGCTTGGTTCAGGTCTCATTTAGTTTCTGTCCTCAAAAAGTGCAGTCTTTCCCCTTCCCAGTATACCGGCCACTCATTTAGGATTGGTGCAGCCACTACAGCAGCTGAACGTGGTGTTTCTACAGCTGCTATCAAGATCCTGGGCAGATGGTCTTCCTCTGCATTCGAGTCTTACATAAGACCCGATCTAAAGATCATTCTCGAAGCTCAGCAAGCTCTGCAGTAACGATTCAGGTAAATTCCTATGCAATTACTGGTGGTGTAGTCATGCTTTATCTATCTGGCGATAGTCTCAGTTGAATAATTAGCCCTTGCGCCATCGCTGGCAATACGGTCCTCAGGGGCCCGGCTTCGCACAGCCTAGTGGTTTCTATGCGCGTTTCGTTCATGCGCAGCACTAGCGGCCTAGCGGCTCAGCGAACTCGTCTAAGCGTGGCTTAGCATGACCTTGTCTCTGCCTGGTTCAGCGTGGCCTTGTCTATGTGGCTCAGCGTTGCCTCGTCTCTGTGTGGCTCATCGTGGTCTTGTATATGTGGCTCAGTGTGGCCTCGTCTCTGTGGCTCAGCGTGGCCTCGTCTTTGTGTGGCTCATCGTAGCCTTGTCTCTGTGGCTCAGCGTGGCCTCGTTTTCGTGTGGCTCATCGTAGCCTTGTCTATGTGGCTCTGCGTGGCCTCGTCTCTGTGGCTCAGCGTGGCCTCGTCTCTGTGGCTCAGCGTGGTCTTGTCTATGTGGCTCAGCGTGGCCTTGTCTCTGTGGCTCAGCGTGGCCTTGTCTATGTGTGGCTCAGCGTGGCCTTGTCTCTGTGGCTCAGCGTGGCCTTGTCTCTGTGGCTCAGCGTGGCCTTGTCTCTGTGGCTCAGCGCGGCCTTGTCTCTCTGTGGCTCAGCGTGGCCTTGTCTCTCTGTGGCTCAGCGTGGCCTTGTCTCTCTGTGGCTCAGCGTGGCCTCTTCTCTGCGTGGCTTTGTCTCTGCGTGGCTCATCGCGGCCTCTTCTTAGCGCGACGCAGCGTTTAAAAATAATAAATAAATAAAAAATAAGCGATGCGTAACGTATTACGTAATTACAGCAGCAGAAAAGTATCTAGCATATAAAGTAAAGCATGCTCCACTTTATAGATTATAGAGTTACTGTTCCCACGACAATATCGACGGAACTCTATAATATCCTACTGTCTACGGAAATTGTTACATCCATGTCTACCCAGCTGTTCGCTAACTCTTTTTCTTTCTTTATTTTAAGAACTACATAATTTACGGCTGGTGGGTATACTTTTCTTTTACGTTCTTTGGGGGTGGGCTACGTCCAGTGGAATTATTCTTCCACCCATTCTTGGGGGTCGGCTGCGCCCCTGCCTTCATCTTCAGGCAGGAAATGCAGAATCCGTATCCTCGGATCGCGAGTTATGGAGGGGGCCTACGCCAAAGAACTTTATTGCATATATTGCTTGCTGGGCTGTTAATAAAATGCATAATTGTACAGTATCTTCTCTCCCGAGTCTTTTTGGTAGAAATGAAAGCGTAGCGTAAGTTCTGCCAGGAAGACTCAATTGTTACGACATTTATTACCTTCTCATCTATCCAATCGCGTTCTAATACGTGAAGTATAAAAGATCCTTACTTACACTCGTCTGAGTTCGCAGATGCTGACGCTTCACTTACCACCATCCTCCCCACCTCCACCAAGACTGTCTTCACTCCATCCTCCCCCACCTCCACCAAGACTGTCTTCACTCCATCCTTCCCACCACCACCAGGTCGGCCCCTTCCAATACCCCAAGGGGGTCGGCTGCGCCCCTGCCTTCTTCTTCAGGCAGGAAATGCAGAATCCGTACCCTCGGATCGCGAGTTATGGACGGGGCCTACGCCAAAGAACTTTATTGCATATATTGCTTGCTGGGCTGTTAATAAAATGCATAATTGTACAGTATCTTCTCTCCCGAGTCCTTTTGGTAGAACTTTTACTTGCACTGATATACAGTAGCGAGACTTTTTCTTTTAGTTGTCTTTCATAGACAGTTTTTTTCTTCTTGCTGTGTAAATTTGTTTAAATTCTTACTATTTTAATACTTTTATTTAATATTTTGCTGCTTCTCTCGTGCGAAATTAATCTCAGTTTCACTCTTTCTCAACACGTGATTGGCTGTTCGCTACTGATGTCACAACTAAACTCCTAAACTCAGGATCAAAGTATGAGTTGACAGAGAGGTACCAACAAAGCCTGGTTGGATTGGTTTGGTTTTGTCAACTCTAAACTAATCCTGTAACCCTGAGTTTGTTCAACTACCATCATGGTACAGGCCCCAGGTGAATCTCAGACATAAACAAAACAGGGAAACCGATCAAAAACAAACATAACCCTGACAGCAATCTCCTGAGTGTTCCTTGTTTATTTTATTAAAGACTGTCTTTGTTCTCTAGCACTTTCGTTGTGTGCTGCATACGGCCACAGATTGTGACAATTTCGCAATATTACTGTTTTTACTGTATTTTTAATCAAATGAATGCAGCCTTGGTGAGAACAAGAGATTTCTTTTAAAAAGACTATAAAATCTTTATTATTCCAAACTTGGAGGTCAACGCAAGTAGGTGTTAGTATGTGTTGTATACCTGTTTGCAGCAATAAAATCCATGAAGAGAATGCTTGCATACATGTTTATATAGAAGGCTGTTGCTCCAAAGCTGCAGTAAATATTACGCATTATCTCTGAACTGCTGGCATAGTTAGCAATGCGCAAAGGCAAGCAAAGACAAAGGAGGAAGTCAGCTGCGGCCAGGTTCTTCATGTAGACCGTGACGCTGGACTGAACACACTGATGAGTGCAGAAATACACACGCATCGTGATGCAATTCAGCACCAGACTGACAAGAAACACTAGTGAGTATGTAACTATGAAAACAGGATGAGCTCGGATCCTTGAAAATTCACAGGAGGTGTTTTCTTCTGTGCCAGTCGTGTTTGCTGTGGTGTAATTCAGGCCAGTGGTGAAGATGATTGGTGGAACTGCAGTACTGATAATTTGTGAAACTGCTGACTCCATCTAGATGCACAAGAGATACAGATTAGTCACCAAATGTAGCAGCTTAGCAAATTTAAAGACATTTACATTCATTGCATGGATGAATTTGTTAATTTGTTCATTTTGTTCAGTGCATTTTCAAAGTGAAATATGTTGTAACACATCATTCATAGAATGCAAAATCTTCACAAGTGTAAGATTATGTCTATAAAGCATTAAGATTTATTTTTAAATATACAGCTTTCTGGTGAGACAAAAAATATTCTAAACCATTAAACATCTGAATCGTTCCCTATCCCCTATATCCCCTAGTGCATTATGTGCCATTCACCTTGTAGAAAATAGTAAATTTGTGAACAAGTGACGATTTTAGCTGCAGCTTCGGGCGTCTATTTATAATGTAGGGGGCGGAGCTTCAGATTCTAGAGAGCATTTGATTGGACAGGAAATCTGATTAGAAGCTGAAGTGCAGAGGGATGTCATCAAAATCATTCATCCATATTGGTGGAAATGAGAGACTGGAAGATATATCTTCTAAATTTTGTTATTGTCTCGGAGCGTATTAGCTTATAAATAACCTTAAGGCTAACATATTCATACTGTACAAAAAGCAACAACAAAAAAAACCTTACATTTTGATTTCATGAGGACTTTAACCATGAAAATGTTACTGTGTAATCTCTTATTACGCTGTCACAGAAAACACCTGTGCACAGGGGCGTAATTTGTGGGGGGGATGGGGGGGATATAACCCCCCCAATATTTAAATCTATGCATTACAACCCCCCCATTATTTATACCATGATCACAATATCAGGAGGCATACCCAAACTTCAACCCCCCCAATGTTCAAACCAAATCTACGCCCTTGCCTGTGCATAATTATGGGAAAGTAAGTGTATGGTAAAAAAGATAGCAAAAACTAAAAAATTACATTAGGGAATGTTCTATACTGTTCTACACTGCAGTGTTCTGTGAATGTTAGTTTAATGTTATACAAATAAAACCTAAAAATAACATTTAGAGACAATTCTGTAAAGGTTCTCTCAAAGCTCAATTTTCATACCTCTTTCCCTGTGATTTCTTACACTGCACACACACATTTTTTTTGTAGCCTAAATGCGGTTGTCAATACCTGCATTTTTCAGGAGTTAATTCGGCTGTAGAATGCAGTTGTCACTCCCTAAAATTGCTGAACAGTGTGTGTACAGAATGGGATTCAGTTCTTAAAGGTGAAATGACAACCGAATTTAACTGCAGTGTGTAGTGTCATCCACTAGTGTCATCCACATAAAATACAGAATTCAAAAATTACACATGAGCCTATTATTTAGTATTCTTGGAAGTTGTGCAGTAACACTTCAATGAAGAAAGAGCTGTATTTACACAGGATCCAGTATGTTCTTGCACTTAAAGACATAGCTAAATATAAAGCGCATCAGGTGTACAGTGCTTAGCATAAGTGAACACACCCATGATAAAGTTGACTAAAAAGAGGAATAAAAAAAATCATCTTTTGGTTATTGATCTTAATGCCTTAATTAAGTAATAATTAATACCTAGAGATTGGCATGGGGCACTTTCCAAAAGATCATCTCTCAATGAAAATCAAACCAGCTATTAGGTAACTGAAATAACACCATGCCAATCTCATAGGGTTAACATAGGGTTGTCCTGACTTATGCAACCTGTATTTTAAGGAAGAACATTATTTATGATACATTATTCATTCACAAAGAAAATTGGTGTCCTTAAAGGTTGGATTTTTCCTCATTTTTTTAAATTAAGGAATCAAGATCAATTTCAAAAAGATGATTTTTTATTCCTATTTTAAGTCAACTTTAGCATGGGTGTGTTCACTTATGCTAAGCACTATAACAGAACACAAGGCACTCGAGGCACACGCTTTTATCCTGATAAAAATCTCACCACTGTGAAATATGAAACATATCAGCTTAAGACATCAGTCTTCACGTTGCCCCTGACCAATTTTATAAATCAGTGTCTATTTACACCAAATAATTAATTTTACAGTGTAAATTCGGTACATAGCATAATTCTGTTTGTTAGTTTTTGTTGCTATTTACACTGAGTTTAAATAGCATCAATTGCAAATAGCTGCTGCCTTTCAAAATAGTGCGATAGATGCATCCTGTGCAAACATTACCTAAGTCCTTTGTTCAGCCTTGAAACTATTTGTGACCGATCACGGAAACTAGGGACGCAAGCAATGGCTTCATGCCCATTCAAAGTGAGGGGGCACGTGCCCCCTCAGATTTTTCCTCCCTGAAAATTTTTTTGCCACAACTTTATTCCTATTATGCTGCATAATTACCAGAGCCTATAACGACTCAAATGTATTCTTCTGGATGTGTAATAAATCGGTCAGCATCAGCCCGCCCCTTTTTCCTAATATGTTGTCTGTGTTTATCAAATCTACGCGCGTAGCGCTCTAGAATCTTTGCTGTGTATGTTCAAGCAACTCGCTCGTCTCGCACGTTGAGCTGGAAATGTTTTACAGATGGTCTTGAAGTGGTAAGTGGGCAAAGCAACAAATCGGCATTGAATTAGTTATAGGATGATATTAAAAGGTAGTGAGATTACTAAAGTAATGTTACATATTACATTTGATTTGATTACTTTTTTACATTTCTGTCAAATATTAACCATTTTCAAATAAACGGGGTAGTGTTAACCTTATTCAGCACTGAAATCTGTCAATCTTCTTTCAAAGTCCTTCATCACATATTGATATTAAAATAACTTAATATCAGAGCACCACAAAGTCATACCTCAGCACCTTTATGTACCTTTAATGTAAGATCGTTCTTAGGTCACATACCAATTTAAAATCATAACATAAAAACTGCAATGGTAATGTTTTTAAAATCATGTGTAGTAGGCCTAAATGTACAGTAAGTGTGTGTGTAAACATGCTTTAATGAAGTAGACTTCAAAAGCTTTTGAATTTGAGCTTACTGTTCTTTCATCAACCTGTCTTTTACATAAACTTGCAAAATAGATACTTTAACTTAGTCCTCAGATAGAGGAGGGTTGCTGCTAGCTCCGTTAAGGTATTTCTGTCCCTCCCAAACTTCATTGAAATGGTATGTTTAGCAGCCAGAATTTAAAAATTTTCAGGGGTAGTGTGACGAACAGGACGGCCGAGGGACGTGAGAGAACGGTGCGAGGCCGGTGGTGCGATTGCTAATGAGCAGCACCTGTGAAGAACACCGGTCTCGCATCTCTCACGGAGGAGCGGAAGCATAAAGGAGGAGCGACGACATTGATGATCGAGAGAGGAACAGGCCTGTATTTTAGTTGTGCTTTGTTTTTGTATTTTATTTTAGCTAGCAGTCGTCCGTGAGGGGCTGCTGGCAGTTATGTTTATTTTCGGTAGCCGGATTGTTCGCCGGTTCCCGCCTCCTTCTTCCCTGAACATTGCTACAGGGAGAAACCCCCTAACCCCTCCTAACATGATCCATATCACCCGTCAGAAAACAATTGCAACGTCTCAGATTGTGCCCCCCCAGAATTGTGGCTGGCATGACACCCCTGGACACAAGTCGGCAGCACAACTTTCGAGCAAAATGAGAAAGAAGCGTTTTTTTTTTTTTCAAAATTTGTGAATTTCAATTTTTGGCAGAATCTGTTAGCTGAAATCACGAAAAAGCCTCTCCATGTTTGAGACAGCAGTATTGGTATATTAAAAGCTTACATTTTGAGGTTGAAATCGGCTTGTTTTCGGAGATTCTAGCATGCAGTAGGGGCGTGGCATGTCATTGTCTGTGTGTATTTCCACACTGGATAAGCCAGCTTTTGCCCCTGCCCTCCAAGTGAACAGCGTGTCTACTTATTATGCTGCGCTCTGGCCGGCTCTATCTGATATCAAAATTCAATGAAGATGGACGCCGCAAAGATTGTTGCAGATGAGCTGAACCGTGGCAGTTACACCGCCGAAAATGTTTTGAAGTACTTCTTCAACAAGCCGTGCTGAAATAGCGAAACTGTTGAGCAAAGGGGCCATAGAACCGGCTGTAAAAGCCTGACTCACTCAGAGAAGGAGGTTCTATGGAAGGAGGAGTACCGGTTCTATGGGCCCTTTGCATTCTGATATCCCTGGATCACTTCCCATGCTTTTACATGTAAAGCTAGGGGCAGAATTGCCTCCGGGTTACGATCGCCGCACTTCGTGGGCTCAGGAAACTGAACCGGAGGTATGGGCGCGGCACGCGCGCCCTCGGTGCTTGAATACGGCAACTCGCTGACAGCGGTGGCTGGCTGTTTCATATGTGACGTCCCGATTGCTTTGAATGGGGAACATTCTGTGAACAGGGAACAGACTTAATGGACTAGCAACAATCTCCATAGAACATGAACTGGCACAGAGAATCGAAATAGAGGATGCAGTTAAAGGTGCTCTAAGCGATGTCGGGTGACATCACTTCTTGTTGACGTTTAAAGTATTGTCAAACAAAACGAAGGCTAGCTAGACCCTCCCTCCTCCTCATCTGCGCACTAACCCCCCAAACCCCACCCCCAAACCCTTCTTATCGGTTATTGGCTGGAAAAAGTTTGTTATGTTTCGTGGTGCGGGTAAGCCCAGTTTGTTTGTTTTTTGCCGTTTGTGGAGCCTGTGGTGTCTGCAGAGACCGTGTTTTTTTACAGTGTGTTCAGGGGACAGGCAGCTAGCGGATAGTGAGGAGATGTTTGTTGTATGTGACAAAAATGTTTTGGCCTAAAAAACGCGTTACATTGCTTTGAGCACCTTTAAGACCTTTGCTGCGATGAAGGCCCGCCGTGCGCGCTTCTGAAGCGTAAGTTATGCTTCATTTGCTCTTTAGTCGTTATTTAAGATGCTGAACCTGCTGATGATATAATGTGCTTGCAGACATTTCATTTGTGTGTGTTTTACGCTTATGTGCGGTGTAAAAAGATTTGCAACAGTATTTTGAGGAGGTGAAATGTGATTATTTAGAAAATTCCTGTCATAACTGCTTAAAGAAAAATGCCGGCAGGCATTTGCCTCCTGCATAAACTTTAATATTGTTGACATTTTGGGCACACGCGCGTTGCGCACTGTTTTCGTTATATGTAGGCTTATGGCTTATTGGTCTTTGTGTGTTGTTGCTAGTTTTGCGTTGGCATATTGGTCTTTGTGTGTTGTTGCTGGTTTTGCGTTATATGTATATGGCATATTGGTCTTTGTGTGTTGTTGCTGGTATACGTTGCAAATAGAGGGGCAGCACAATTGTTTTTCGCCTAGAGCGGCAGAAGTGCATTCGACGGTCCTGGGGGTGAGTTTCCATAAATATCAAAGTTTGTCGTTTTGTGTTCATTCTAAGAACACGTACATGTTACTCATTTTTAGTCCATGTTTAGACCTTCCCATACCTACCTATTGCTATTAGCTAGCTCAGGAAAGAAAAAAAAGCTGTGAAGCACAGGGGGAGCTTTACAGGGGGTATGGCTGATCTAAATGAGATGTAAATGAGGCCTATTGTCACTCCTAGCAGCAGAGAGAGGTGAGAACTGCACAATCTTTAGAGGCCGTTATCTAACCTGTTAGCTTTTTTGAGTGCCTACCTTCATATGGCCACAACTTCTCCAAATATTATCAGATTTCCATGTGTTACACATCGTTGGAAAGCTCGGAAGCTACACTTTCAGAATCTATGAATAACTCAAAATGCCCCAGAACCGACTTGTGTCCCTAGTTTCCGTGAACGGTCACATTTGACTTTAAAGGTGGGGTATGTGATTTGGAAAACGACCGGGAGATTTGGAAAATACACAATTCAAATGGTCGTCCCTTCTTTCCTCCAACGCTGACTCTGACTCCACCCATTCGAAGAACATGGACGCGCAATCATGCACGAGTGAAAACTCAGATGCGCGAGAGATTGTAATGACGATTTACTACTAATCATGGAACCGGCTTTACTGACAAGATGCGCATGCGTCACGAGCTTTGAGTATGCGCATGAAGGGGGTCACGCGCGCTGGGGGGAGGGGGGTGTGGTACGACCGTTTGATTGACGAAATTACTGTCCAATGATTCCAGGTGGTCTTGGAAATGATTGGCTGGAGTTTTTCGAGTCCTGCCCGTTCCACATATGATTAAATTGCTTAATTTTCATTTCAGTGATTCTAACTCAGTGGCTGTAAGTGGGTTAGGAATAGGATTTCAAGTTATTTTGAAAAAATGGACAAAAAGAGAATCACATACTTTAAGGGGACATTTAAGACTTAAAATGGTTTGTAGACAGTGCTGTCTACCACTTTCATTGGAAAGTATAGCTAAAGTATAGCTAAAGCCTGCTCAAAAAGTCATTAAATATCTCTGGTTGATATCACACGTTGATTAGCACATTCATTCCATCATTGTGCCTCGTTTGCATGTGTTTGCTTCTCTCCTACTCTCTGTGGATACATATTGTATTATTATAATACATCTGAATTCACAATAAAGCGGTTCACATTTACCTATTTTTTTGGTTTAAAAGTCTGATCTATAACTTCATCTGACAAAATCACCATACTCATATGACAAAGAAAATGTCTGTGCTGTGAATTTGGCTATATTTTCATGTAAAATTATTACTCAAAGAGAAAGTTAGAAGTGACAGAATTTTTTTTTTTTTTCACAACACACATCCTCTGTCTGGGTAACAAACCACAAGGAGGATATTCACTTTTCAGTCTGGGATGATTGATCTAATCTGAGCCTTATCTGCCCGTCAGTACCGTGCGGATAACTTGTGATATGTCTGTTAATTGTTAAAAATCGGCTAGTATATGTATATGTGTCCAAAATAGCTCTGTCACAGGCGGTTGCAGGAAGGCACACGTAGAAGAATAGTTCCAACATGAAGTTTGATAAATATCAAGCAGGCAAACAGGCAGAGCAACACACACTAAATGTGAATGTAGACCGAACAGAGAATGAATGTGAGGGATCAATTTATATAGCATATACAAACGAGGATTATTAGTAGAAAACAGCTGAGACCAAACACATAAATGAGGAGCGAGAAAACTGAATTAAGGAACAATGATGCGAACGAAAACAAACTAAATAGTCTATGATAATGATGATAATGATATGATAGCCTAATGTTGTTGTCTTGCAGTGCTGAGAGCTGCATAATGTGACATTTATCAAGTTTAATGACTGGTAAAAACAGTCTCTTTAACAACGGTCAGTTCTGTTCACAGGGGCCAGTTGAAGGTGTTATTATCTGTGGTACAAAATGTTGATGCTGACACTGACACTGTTATGTATATTCCGACGCATTCAACAAAATGTTTCATTAGCAGCATAACGTATTATCACGTACATATCAGACAAAGTAATCTATCACTCAAAATGCGACAAGATGTCGTTGAAGGAAGGACAAATAAGCATTGTAATCTACTCTAGTTTACTCAAGGCTAAATTACTTTTCTTGATGTATTATTTTACAGGGTTTATTGAACCACATAACCCAAAATGTTAAATGTAGTATGTTGCGATTACATTCATACTATACACATTCATTCTGCACACAATTTATAAGTTGTGTCATGGTAATTACAAATGTTACATGATGAATGTATTAAAAACGTTAAGAAGTTTCCGTCATCATTATTGAGTACAATGAGAAGTAGGTAAATTATGTAAAATAGAGACATCAAAATGTTTTGTCTTAACAATTAATGCATGATAATAAAATAATATGCAATATACTTGTGTAGCAATTGTAAGTCGCTTTGGATAAAAGCGTCAGCTAAATGAATAAATGTAAATGTGTATTGAGAAATTACCAACCTTTCCCTCAAACTGACCCAACAACATGTTTATGGTAGAACCTTAATTGCAATTAACAAATTAGCTGATCATATTTAACTTACTTGAAATCCACTTGTACCCAGGCTGTCCAGTGATCTTTGATCTAGATGTTTCATTCTTTTCATTCACTTCCTTTATAACTTCCTTCTGTATCATGTAAAGAGGAAATGCAGTTTTGTATGCGTGTGTGTGAGATAATCAGTCTGAAAACATGAGAAAAAAATGCACAAACAGGTGGTTGGGTTGTGACGTTTCAGGGCTATTTTGTGGTTAGACATGCATGACATTGAAGATACAGGGTCGGTTGCAGAACTAAACTACGGAGAGCTAAACTAGAGAGCTCAGTGTGCTGCAACTGCAGAAAACACATGCAAATAGAAAAAAACACCAGCAAATTAAGAAAACATACTCAGCAGTTTTACAACACATGTGTGCTCCAAAAGTTCACAACACAACCATATACAGAAACGCACTGCAAATAACACAGAACACAACGTAAATGTTTCCAGGGGACCCCGATAAGTGACAAACCGGACTGGGATGTGCTTACAGCTCAAAGTCTACTTTTTTATTATTGTTTTAACTTTTTTTGTGTGCAAAACATACAGAGATGACATGTTTATGACATATAACTTTGTATAAAATATACAAAATGTATTAACAATAATGTTCAATGTCATTTGAATACAAATGAGAAAAGAAGAGTTAAGAATGAGCTGAAAATAATAATAATTATAATAAAGATAGAGAAAAAGATCACGAGGGTAAGATATTGATCTATACATCAGTTACATACAAATGTTGTTATATTATGTTTAAATAAGTTTTAGCTATAAGAAATGCTAGGTAATGCAGAGTCCAACGAACGTTTTAAAGCTGAGACACTCACGCACAGATATACAACGCATATTTAAAAAACATTTTTTTTATAAAATGTATATTTATTTGCAACATTTATGTTAACAGCAAGAAATTTATGTCGTAAGAAGCTATTCGGTGCTGCGTTGTCATGGGAACATCCCAGGTGAAAATAATGTAGGGCATAGGGATGCTCACGAGCAATAAGCACATCCCAGTTTCATCCAGTTCATCACTTTTGGGGTCCCCTGGAAACATTTCCGTTGTGTTCTGTGCTGTTTGCAGCGTGTTTCTGTACTTGGTGGTTCACACATGTGTTGAGAAACTGATAAAGATGTTTTCGTAATTAGCGGTTTTTTTTCTATTTGCATGTGTTTTCTTCAGTTGCAGCGTGTTGAGCTCTCTTGGTCCAACTTACTAAAATGTGTACTGCAGTAATATTTTTATATTAATTTTTTTTGTCATTTGCAAGTCAAAGTTGTTTGGTTCTTATTTAGTTCTCAATATGCAAATTATTTGCTGTAGCTGTGGGGCATCCTGAATAATAAGCGACTGTCAGTGTCTCAGTCTCAGCCAAAGAACCTCACACTGAATAATGTTCACTAAAATGGCAAGAACTGGATACAATCTGTCAGTTCCAATCTGTTTAAAACCTTCGAGACTGTTCACTTGTGAGAGTGTCAGTGACATTGCTTAGGGGTCCAATAACTTCTGTTGTATACATATTGCAGTGCTGATTTGCTGCCATCTGTTGGAGTCTCTTTGAAATTACACCACTGACTGGAGCTACAGTACTTTAATGTAACATAAAATTAACCCAGCATGAAGAGTAGCCATTTAAGTAAAAAAAAAAAAAAAATCAATAAAAAAAGTAGCCATTTAAATGGTTATTTTGGCCTGGACGATCATGGGTCTTGAGCTTAACTGTATCCAACAACTGGACTCTGAAAAGGGAAAATCAGCCTATTTAATGTGCTTTTATTACGAGCTAAGAGATTTGTATAATACCTCCCGAAGGGGCCAGGGCCAAGCTCCAGGAGGGAGGAACAAATAGTAAGGGTTGCTACTGGAGCCCCCATCGTAAAGATAGGAGGGAAGGATGTTCAGTCTGTCCTGGCTGCCCAAGGCGAGATCAGATTAGAAAGAGGTGAACTCAGAATTAGACATTCTCTTAAAGGTTCGCTGAGATCATTTCATAAAACTTGGAGCCCTGTACTGACTACTATTGAAGGCCGTATCGGGATGTCAGGACCTCCTGATTAGACTTCTGTGGGGGGGGGGGGGGGGGGACTTTTCTTATTTTGTTTACGTACTTTCTTGCCTATGTATTACTATATCTATTGTTTTACTACCTACTTGTGAGTGCTACGAGCGGCTTCAGGGAGGGGCAGGGGTGAGGTTGGGGCGGGGTAGGGGCGGGGCGGTTGATGGGTGGGGGTCTATATTGAAGTGTGGAACTGTTCTGTTGATTTTCTTTTTCCTTCAGACACCTTGTTTCATTTTACTTCTATTTTAACACCGTTTATATGCCCGCAGAAAACTTAAAGGACAAGTTCGATATTTTACACTTAAAGCCCTGTTTTAAGATAGTTTCTGATGAAATAGAACGGTTAAGATTGAAATTTGGACAAATGCTGCTGTCCCGAGAATTTTTGGTTTCTGTATTTGCACCCCCCCACCTCCAAAATGGTTTCATAGGGGCTCTGGAACAATCATTCATAAAACGCATTAAACTTTAGTTTACAAAGACGTGAAACTCACCGAGTGGTCTGGGGTGTTCACTGATATGCTCACACAAAAATCACTGCAAAAGATGCTTTCCAACAGGTTTTATAGTAGTTTTTGTCCTGACTTAAGTCAATGGAGTTGGACAAAAACTATGATAAAACCTGTTGGAAAGCATCTTTTGCAGCGATTTTTGTGTGAGCATATCAGTGAACACCCCAGACTAATCAGTGAGTTGACCTGAGGCTACATGCTGCGTTTCGGCGCAGCGCCACCTACTGGTTCGGAGATACAGAAAATGGCTATTTTTGCTTATAACTCCTGAACGGTTTTATAAGAAATCATAAAAGTGAGCTCGTTAGATTCAGGGCGTCATGTCAAGTCGACTGATATCCAATTTTCCCAGATCGGCCATTTTGGCTGTCGGACATTTTGAATTATGTGCTAAAATGCTGTATTTTCTGAACGCATGAACGAATTGTTACGAAACTCGGTATGGGTCATCAGTACAATGCCCTGAAGGAGCCTGAGAAGTTTCAAAACAGCGCCACCTAGTGGTAAAATGTATTTTTCAAATGCTTATAACTCTGGGTGTGGTTGACTTATGCTGAGTTCAGACTGCATGATTTTCAAAATAATTGCGTCACTGTTGTTTTCACACTGCGTGACTATCTGGGGTAACATTCAGTTGCTGGTGTGTTCACACTGCACGATGGATCGGCGACAGGATGTTTCACACTGCATGACTTTACAAAAGAAAGAATCGCCGACAACTTCTCCCTGGTCCGCAAACTACGTTTCACAACCAAACAAACGCGAGAAGTGATTAGGAAATAACGGAAGATCACGCGTGCGTGAGACCGGAGTTCTCGCGCGACACTGAATTTGTAATTAAAAAGGATAGCCTACAAGAAGATTGCGATCCAAATTGTCTGTGCGCTGATTTGCAGCGAAAATGAGAAAAATAAACAGTTAATGCAGGAGGAAATGGTTGGGAAGAGGAGGGGAGCAAGGACTGTGTTTTACAAAGAGAGTTGGGGTAAATAAATAATTTTACAAATGTCCTGCTGTTGCTTCTGGTCATGCAAATGTTTGTGCTTTTTTTTTCTGTTTGATCTAATTGTAAATATAGGCCTACCTATTAAAATACTGATATTCTGTTCTATAACTCCTCCCTGAACATACAGCTGTCCTGTATCTTGCTCTCTCATTGCCTGTCGGTCATCGCCGATGTAGTTTTCAGTCAGAACACTTTTCACACAGCAGGATTGTGAATCGGCGACAGGTCCAGATATTTAGCATGCCAAATATCTCACAGGCGTCGGTGACTCGTCGGCGACTCTCTCAGATCGCATCTTTGCTCATTCACACTGCGTGTTTGTCACTCGCGCGAACGAGCACCGATTTGCCTGTGATTTCGGGCATTTGTCTGCGATTTCTCAAAACCTGTCGGCGAGCCAAAATCAGGGCTAAAATCGTGCTGTCTGAACTCGGCATTAGTTTCACGGGAGTGATCTCGTTAGGTTCCTGAATCCTTGCCGAGTCCACAGATAACAAACATGCTAGGTTTCATCTTACAGTTTGTGTAGCATTGTGATTTAGCGCTTAAAAAAAACATTTGCCGATATCTTCGAAACCGCTAGTCCGATTGAGACGAAACCACCGTCAGAAGTTTGGAAACATAGGTCGCTGGCTATATACCAATGCCCAAATGCCAAAATATTGATAGTAGTAATGGGGTAGTAATATTCAATCAAAGACACGTGTCAGTCATTTTTGACGTTTTTTTTTCATATAAATGTCTATAACTCCAAAGCGAATTGAGATATTTTCACCAAATTTGGCACACACATGTATGGGCTCATTCTGAGGACACATGAAAACAATTGTGAGATTTTACCTCTTGGTGGCTCTATAATAGAACAAAACATGAAATTCCCATTGACTTCAATACAGTTTTGTGCTGTAAAATGCTATACTTAACAAATGCATTGCTGTAACATGATGAAACTCAGAATTTGCCACCAGCACCATCCCCTGAAGGTACTCAAAAGATTGAGACAGCGCCACCTGTTGGTCAAAAGTTAAAATTAAATTTCCAAAAATGCTAATAACTTTGGAAAAAATATGCCTATTGTAATGACACTGGTCTTAATAGATTTATTGGGTCATGCCGAGAACAAAGATACCAAGATTGACGCATTTGGACAAACTTCCTGTCCGCCATCTTTATTTACTTTCAAAACCTTCTTTTTCAAACTTCTCCAAGACCATTCGTCCGAATTTCACCAAAATCTAATCATATCATCTCCAGAACATGCCGACTAAAAGTTATGGATTTCGTGACGATAGACGAAACCATTTTCGTATACCGCAGCAGCAAAGTTGAGGCATGCTACCAAAATGACTATTAAGTCTTTATCTCTGCAATGCCTTCACATTTTGACACCAAACTTTGTATGTGTAATTGTCACCTCACTCTGACCACATCAAATCGATTTCATAACTGCGCCACCTATTTGTCGAAAGTGATAAACCATTATATCATCTTAAAAGTTACTGTATATATGATTTTTCAGCCATTTTGCCAAAATTCTCTTAAAATGTCTTTAACTGCTCCTTGGTCTGCCACTCCCACCCATGATGGCATCTGTTGCCGCTTCTTGCGCTTGGCCAATGGCTGCTTGCAGCTATATTTTCTATTAATATTGAAGGCTATATGCTTAATATGTTGCTCTGTTTGACACCCTGCTCACTTAAGAGGCCCTTGCCCCGAAAAACGTTGATGACCCCTTCTTTAGAAGGACCTTCTGTTGGGAGGCACCCATTGGTCTTTCTGACATGTCTTGAACGGACCATTTGATTGGTGTATTGCACTGTTCACACAGTAAATCCCACCTCTCGTTTTTTGGCACGTTCCGCATTTGCAAATCAGTCTGAATAAATAATCGTGTTAATGAGAAGACTGATTAAAAAGAAAGTAACATCTCACCCACCTGATACCTCCGCTTTGTCATGTCACATTCAAACTTGAAATAACTTGTAAACGTAATCTGTGAGGATTTTTTTGAGCAATCAATCAATCAGGTGAAATTATGAACATATATTTCATATACAGTACAATAAATATGAAATTTGTTACTGCGTTCTCATGTTTATTATTTTGGAATAAATGTAAAAATGATGAGAAATCTTGATGAGAAATATACTTTGTTTTTGTCACAATCACATTAGTTTGTACTCATTCGTCATCGTTCCGGAAAGCTCCGCCCTCCCTCAATCGCTCCACCTCTACCCTCCGGATCCCCACTCCGGATCCCCACTCATCGCGGCAGACTAGGTCTTCGGTCACTCTCCACCCCATCGGCTGTCCTTTTGCCGGTGGGCTTCACCTCTATCACCGTCGTCGCCTCCATCCGTCCCCAAGGTGACATCGCACTTCCTTACACCATGGCTCCTCCCTCCTGCGATGCCGCCATGGAGCGTATTCCTGGCTGTGGTCTGGGTCTCCATCTGCATGCCCCTGTTCAAGGCCATTCCTTGGCTAACTCCACCATCATCACTACCCTGGACTTTGTACGTCCTCCTCCCGGTCGTCCATCCACCTCCAGGACCTCCTCCTAGCTGTCTGTGCCATTCCTTCGCCAGTCCTCTTCGCAATCTGGTCACCCTCTTCGTCTCCTCTTCTCCACGGTGTCAGGTCACGCCTACCAGGAGGGGGCGTTCTGTCACAATCACGTTAGTTTTGACTTAAGGAAAACCTATGGACTTTGGAATTATGGGTAACACTTTATTTTGATGGTCCCTTTTGAACATTCTGCTAACTATAAGTAACTTTGCAACTACATGTCAACTAACTCTCATTAGATTATTAATGGACTATCTGCTTCATATCAGAAAACTCTTAATTGTGATGGTCCTCCAACAGACACTCTACTGACTATAAGGAACTTTGCAACTACATGTCAACTTATTCTAACCCTAACCCTACCAGTCTACTAATACTCTAATGAGAGTTAGTAGACATGAAGGTACAATGTTACTAATAGACAACAGAATGTGTTTAGACTACCCCTCTAAAACTGGGTAGTTCCGCCCCTGCAATTTGAAATTATGAGATTTTCTATATGAGATTAATTTACAGTGTATCAAACATACTTATATCAATCCAGGCTTGGAAAAACATGCCTGTGGTGATGTTTATGCATAATGATATTACGTTGCTTCTTGCACTTATAACGACATGTCCAGTGAGTGGCTCTAAGCACATCTAGGTTTATCCAAAACAGATGAACTTGAATCTGGCAACATTCTGGCAATTAAATGTCCGGTGAGTGGCAATAAAAGGTTAATGCTCTAAATGTACTATCTACAATCAACCTGACCCTACACCTTACATATAGTTTTAACAAAAGCATATGTGAGATAAAAAGGCATTTGCTGAAGCAACCATGTCATTTTTATTTTAACTTGCTTCTACAAGTCTTTGAGACTATTTAGAGTGACTTATCACGGGATTCAAGCTCTCCACATCTGAATGCCGTACCAGGTGAGTTACCAAGCAAGTTCACAGCATCTGAAAAACCATACACATGGAGCTGGTTATTTAATTTAACAATCATCCAAAATGGTAAGTGTTTTGAGGTCATAACATAGAATCGTGCAAGTAACAGGACAAATCAAGTTGTTGGTGTTTTACTGCCACTAGAGCTCATTTAAGTAAATGGTATAAATGCTTTTTGAGTTTTGCCAAAATGTAGGTAGAGGCATGTCTTTTTTTATGTGCCTAGGTTGACATATCTACTTATTTGATTGCCTTTAATTTTACATTGAACATCTTGAGTAAATTGGAATAATAAAAACCACCAATGATTTTTATAAGTCCTTGAATGTGTCAACCTCACTGCCATAAGTCATTACTGTGTGGTTGCAGAAGGTGTTCTGGGTGTTTTTTGCAAATTGCGATGTGGTTGGCCTTAATGTTTTGGGTGGTTGCTAGGTTACTGGCTCAAACTTTCTAGCCAAATCAACATTCTTTGCTAAGATAATTATTTGTTTCCCTCAATGTTTTTAAAATCTGGTACATTATGGAAATTTTAGTTAACACTTTTGTGTGATTAAGTGTGATCAGATGCATTTTAGAGAATTGGGGTACTCTGTCCAAAAGTTTTCATTCAAAATATCTTCATTTTTGTTTTGAAGATGAACAAAAGTCTTAGGGGTTTGGAATGACATGAGGGCAAGTAAATGACGACATGAGTTTCATTTTTAGGTCAACTATCCCTTTAAAGGCTAATGTCCACTCTTAAATGTAAGTGTTTAGGTTTTTTTTTTTTTTTACTCAGTTTTCTCATTCACCAGATTAAATAAGTGAGTTGCATACCTGTTTGCAGCAATAAAGTCAATGAAGAGAATACTTGCATACATGTTTATATAGAAGGCTGCTGCTCCAAAGCTGCAGTAAATATTTTGAATCTTCACGGAATAGTTAGCATTGTTAGCAATACGCAAAGGTAAACTAAGACAAAGGAAGAAGTCAGCTGCGGCCAGGTTCTTCATGTAAACCACAATGCTGGACCGGACACGCTGATTAGTGCAGAAATACACACGCATTGTGATGCAATTGAGCACCAGACTGGCAAGAAACACTAGTGAGTAGCTAAATATGAAAACAGGGTGGGCTGAGGCCTCTGTAAATTTACAGGAAATGTCTGTTCTGTTGGTTATATTTGGTACTGGGGAAGTGGTGAAGATGGTAGCAGTCACTGCAGACTCCATCTAGACACGCAAGAGAGACAGATACCAATGAGAAAACATTCAAATTTTCAATGTCATATACAAACGTGGCAATCTTGTCATGATTCTGCCATCAGGTCTGTGAGTTCTAGTATTTTGGCAGGATCATGACAGACCCATGTTCTGTGTGCAAGCACATGGCCTTGTGTTTTGGTCATGTGCTTGTGTTGTCTCGTCTCGTTACCCCGCCCCCTTGTTATCCTGATTCTGTCATTAGTGTTTCACCCGTGTCACCTGTTATGTTTGATTAGTCTTCCTATTTAATCCCCTTGTGTTTGCTGTCTTGTGTCGGTTCATTGTTATATGTTGATCGTGAGTACCCTGTGTACATCTAGTCATTGTTAGCATCTCTTGAAGTCTTGTTTGTTTTCTTGTTCATTTGTTTCCCAGTTTAGTCTAGTCAGTCTGGTATTCTGTGTTCCATCTGTTTTGCCCCCTCGTGGGTTTTGTTTTCCTGTTTTTGTCATTAAACCGTGTCTTATTTTATACTGTCTGCGTTTGGGTTTATCTCCACATCTCACCGTGACAGAATGAACCGACCCATTCTGAACCCAGCGGACAGTATGTCATCCCCACTAAAACAACAATCAGCTGACCAGGAACTATGGTGGCAGTCAGCTATCAACGACAGCAAGTTGGGCAAGCTTCCTTTCCCTCCCCAGGGAGAGAGGTCCCTGAGAGGATATGCTCAGGCCGTGGAGGCAAAGAGAAATTTTTTACCGGAGAGCCTGGTTAACCGTTACCTCATCGCGGGTCTCAAAGTTCCTCCACCTCTGGCGGAACGGGAGAGGCTGGCCCACCGCCCGTTCCGGGACATGGTGGACTGCTTGGTTCGTCGGGAGTCACAGGGTCCCATGGTGTCGTCACCTCCTGCCTGTCTGCCGGTGATCCCGGAGGATCTGAGGTTAGGCTTCGTGAGGCTTGGAGAACAGACTCGTCCCAGTTCGACTCCCGAGGCATCATCGGCTCCGCGAATCAGGAGGAAGAAGAGGAGGAGACCTGCGTCTGCCCAGCCAGAGCCAGTTCACGTCCCGTCTGTCCAGCTAGAGACTGTTCACGCCCCGTCTGTCCAGCTAGAGACTGTTCACGCCCCGTCTGCCTTCCTGAGCTGGGACTATCTGGAGCGTCTGGCTCGGATCTTAGAGAGGCCGGTGTTCGGTGTTTCGGAGCTGAACCCAGTGCCCGTTCCAGAGCCCGCTACGGCGAGCGCTGTTCCAGAGCCCGCTACGGCGAGCGCTGTTCCAGAGCCCGCTACGGCGAGCGCTGTTCCAGAGCCCGCTACGGCGAGCGCTGTTCCAGAGCCCGCTACGGCGAGCGGTGTTCCAGAGCCCGCTACGGCGAGCGGTGTTCCAGAGCCCGCTACGGCAAGCGCTGTTCCAGAGTCGGTCGCCGTGAGCGCGGCACCCAGTCCTGTCCCATCACCAACCATGTTCCCCGTCAGAAGTCCCCGGACTGTCTCCTCGTGTGTCCCTGTCTCTACTGCCCCCGGACTCCCGTTTGTTTCCCCCGTCATGGTTCAACCTAGGACTGTTTCTCCGTCTACTCACACCACTCCACCCAATTCCGTTCGGGTCCCCCGTCCTAAGCCCACACCCTGTAGTTCCAAGATCACCGTCCCGCCCACCCACCCTGGATTCTCGCTCAAAGACTCCCCTCCCCTTCCTTGTTTATTTTTTCTGATGTTTCACCCCAACCCGGTCATTGTTCACGCTTGTATGCCCCTGTTATTATTTGTCATGTTTTGTTGGGTCTGGTCTATGTCTCTGTCAGTCTTGTCCCGCGTTTAATGTCTCCTTGGGGAGCGTCTGGTAGCCGCTCTTTAAGGAGGGTGTACTGTCATGATTCTGCCATCAGGTCTGTGAGTTCTAGTATTTTGGCAGGATCATGACAGAACCATGTTCTGTGTGCAAGCACATGGCCTTGTGTTTTGGTCATGTGCTTGTGTTGTCTCGTCTCGTTACCCCGCCCCCTTGTTATCCTGATTCTGTCATTAGTGTTTCACCCGTGTCACCTGTTATGTTTGATTAGTCTTCCTATTGTGTTTGCTGTCTTGTGTCGGTTCATTGTTATACGTTGATCGTGAGTACCCTGTGTACATCTAGTCATTGTTAGCATCTCTTGAAGTCTTGTTTGTTTTCTTGTTCATTTGTTTCCCAGTTTAGTCTAGTCAGTCTGGTATTCTGTGTTCCATCTGTTTTGCCCCCTCGTGGGTTTTGTTTTCCTGCTTTTGTCATTAAACCGTGTCTTATTTTATACTGTCTGCGTTTGGGTTTATCTCCACATCTCACCGTGACAAATCTACTGTAGTCTACACTGTAAAATAAACACTGTAAAAACAGCCACATTCTTAACAGTAACAATGTTTTACATTGTAACAGTAACATACTGTACTATAGGAAGCAATGCATTCCGAGCAATATTTGCAATTTACTATAAAGCAGCCTATTGTAATTTACTGTGAACATCTACAGATGCACTGCCCTACAAAGGCAAAAGGCCTTAACTCGCTAAAGTGTGGAACTGAGAAAAATGACTTTAAAGATTTTTAGTTGTCCCGCCAAATTAATTATAGGTAGGACACTGAAAATCGGTCAATTACATGTTTAAGTAATGAAATTTATCTAAATAAAAAAAATCTTGAGCTCAAACTTTGCTTTTGACCACTATTTTAAAGTTACTGTATTCTGCTTTTGTATTGTCAGCAAAAAGTGATAAGTCATGCCAAGGCAAAAGGCAGTAACTTCCACATTATCAAAATGTGGTTGCTGATCACCATTAACAAAATCATTATAGCAACACCTGTTTAAAATCTAGTGATCATTTCATTTATTTTGTATGATTTACAATTACTTATAGCCATCTACTTATTGCTATTCTGTGCTTTGGTTGCATTCCGGTGGCCCTATATTAATAGCCTATGTAACCCATACAAGGTTACGGAAGTGCAAACCTTCTAATCCGCCAGGGGGGTGGTGCGTGCACTCCAGGGAGTTTTGAAAAAAAACACACCTTTCTTCCGGTGGAGACGTTGTCCGAACGCATCAAGGACTGGTATGGAAATATCCTCTCAGAGATCGAAATTCAAAGAGAGAGAACTCGTACCAGATATTGATATATTGTGTCTCCATTAGGTTAAAAGCTGTGTGAGAGAGAGAGAGAGAGAGAGAGAGAGAGAGAGAGAGAGAGAGAGAGAGAGAAATCGCACGACTTTGCAAGCTCTTAAAGATACCTCCGGTAAGAGTGTTAATATTAGGTGTTATGCTGACTGTGTAAGATCCAGCATGGTGAAAAAACTGTTCTTATAAAACCAATCGGAGTTGTGATCCTGATTCTTACTATCTGATACCATATAGACACAGATTCAGATTGTTTTATGCTGTTTAAGATGCTCAGAAAAGATCGCTAATTTCGCTATCCGCGTGCTAATCACTAGTATTTACAATGTGAATTTGTCCTGATTTTAGCTCTGCTGTTAGCTCAGCTAAACTAGTAACTATTTAGCAGATCTTTGAAAGTAGTCACAACGTTAAGGGTGTTTTTATACTCTGTTTTGTTGATATAGAACCAATTTGATTGAGGGAGTATTTATTTTTGTTTGTTATCTGTAAGATGTAAGGGTGATTTAGTTCATTTAATTGCCAATATACATATTTGATATGTATATGAAGAACATAATTTATCTTAACTGTTACAAAGTATGAATATATTAAAATGTGATGTTAAAATGTCATTAAGATGCATAAATAGATTTTTTTTTTAGTTAAAAGTAAGTATCTGGGTTCAGAAATCTAATGATTCTATTTTATGCTGTGAGATGGAAGTACATACATGATTGATTGATTGTTGTTTATTGGAACTGACCTATCTTATATGGCGTGATGTGTAGCTATTCATTTACATAATGATTAGAGTGTTTATATCCTGTACAATTGGATATATTGATTTGACAGTTGAATGGAGATAAGTTGATTGGATTTGAATGAAAATGAGGCAATAGTAAAAAATGTATTCTGTACTGTATGCATAGATTGTTTTTTTAGAGAGGAACAAATCATCTGAATCTGACCTGCGGTCAGTGGCGAGCCAACCAAAGAAACCATTGATCGGACCGAGAGCCAGATGTGGCCAGCCATGGTATCTTCGGAACCATCTCCTGTGCCTTCTTTACATACAGATAAGAATACATAAACCTACCAGGGTAGTGAAACGAACATACATACTTTGAGGAACACACACAAACACTTTCACGGACTCTTTCTTTTGTTTGAAATTGTTTATTTTGGGTTCAGTGTGCGATTGTGCACTCAGGAAGCCAGCTTAGGTAGGCAGGGAATGTAAATAACTGTCATTAACTTGTACATTACATCTCTTGAGCTTCACCTCTGTTGTGTTTTCTGTTTTCTGCTGACATTTTATCATTTCAGGCTCCGTAGTCGTACCTAGAGTTCTGATATTAGCCCAGTTTGATCCACAGCTAATCAAATTAGTTGTCAGGTATATTTACAAAACCATTAGAAGGGTTACAAGTGGCGAGCCAGCCAGGAGTCTAGTTATGTTTTAGCAGTGAACTATTTCCACAGTGTGTAAATTCTGTTATCTGTTTAGAGATCACTCCCTACAAAAGATGGAATTCATAATGAGCTCAGGTATCAAAGTCCCCAAAGCAGTAATGGTGAGTGGTTTGCTTGAATCACCAGAAGATGAGGAAATCATAGACTTCCTTAAGAGATATGGCTCCATGAGACTCGTCCCAGTTACTGACATTAACTCAGAATGTTATAAAAACCTGATTATCGAGAATCAAGATAGTGTCGCCATTGAAGCCTTAGCCCCTCTTCTGCCCTACACACATGTACTTAAGGACCATTCAGATGTAAAATACTATGTTCAAGCTCTGGCAAGTGTGTACACCACTAAAGTTGGCTGCAGTGTTACCAAAGCCTACCTTGATGAAATAAAACAGTTAGCGAAACTGAGTGGAACGAGGCTTCGAAGAGGTGCTAAAAGACATGATGTCAGAGATCAGTGAGACAATCGAAACTGATGGCAGTGCTGATAATGAGTTTGGGCCCAGACAGCCCAACACGTCTCTTGACACATTTGAACCCCTACATCCCCAGCTGCTCTCAGATCCTCCACAGGAAAGGTCCATTCATAGTGGCGGTGAGCCATGCCCACCAGCTGACGTGAAGCGAAGTCTGTCCGTTGTGGAGAGCGACCTGAATCCACCTGAAATTCAAAAGGTCATTGTTGAGCACATTGTGAGGAGAGACGAGTTAAACACACATTCACACTTTCCCATCAAGCTTCGTTCATTCTCAGGCAAGCTCCCCAGACCCAATAGTGAGACAGATTACGACACATGGCGTTCACATGTCGAGCTTTTCAGAAAAGACCCCACACGGTCTAATCTTCAGAAATCACGGAAAATCTTTGAAAGTTTGCTCTCCCCTGCTGCAGATATTGTCAAAAGACTGAGCCATGAAGCCACTCCTGAAACCTTCCCTCAACTGCTGGATGCAGCCTTTGGAACTGTTGAGGACGGCGAGGAGCTTTTCGCCCAGTTCATGAATACTCTTCAGGATCCTGGTGAAAAGGCCTCTACCTACCTCTGCCGCCTTCAAGCTGCCCTGAACCTTGCTGTTAAGAGAGGAGGAGCTACTGCTGGAGAAGCAGATATTCATTCATTCATTCAATCATTCTCAAACAGTTTTGTCGCGGGTGTTGGGACAACCCCTTACTCTCTGACCTCAACCTCGAAGAAAAGAAAAGTCACCCACCAACATTTTCAGAGCTCCTGTTATTAGTTCGCACTGAGGAGGACAGGCAGGCAGCTAAAGCCACACGTATGAAGAAGCACCTTGGCAGCGGGTTATGGCAAGTTCTCAGAGTGCATGTGTCTGCAATCAACAAGCAGCATTCCAGCCTGAGTCCGATCCAATGACAGAGCTTAGACAGCAGGTTGATTCCTTGCAGAGCCAACTCACCACGCTGATGTCTAAGAAGGCCAAGAAGATGCCAAAGACCAAAGGGAATACTGAGCACCCATCAGGTAGGCCAGCATCTAAACTTGACCCTAGAGCACCAAGCTGGAAACCTTTCGACTCAAAGACAAGTACCCAGCCATGACCTTGGTATTGTTTCAACTGCGGTGAAGACGGACACATCTCCTCAGCCTGCAGCAACACTCCAAACCCCACTCTCGTCAATGAAAAAAGAGATCAATTGAGAGAAAATCGGCGCCTCTGGTAGACTAAAGAACACTCACCAGACAAAAGGGATTTTTAGATGGAGTCTCAGTTGCAGGGCAAACTATGGCTGGAGCAGTTCACCAACGCCCTGCTAATGATAAAAGTGATGCCAAACCCAAGTTCAGTGCTGCCATGAACCAATCTACTGTTAGAAAACACCCCTTCCGAGTCCCGCAAGAACTTATAGGCACAGAAAGTACAGGCCAAGTTACCATCCGGGGCAAACAGTTCAGCTGTCTCCTTGACACAGGTTCACAAGTAACCACAGTCACCAAGTCTTTCTATGATGAATACCTACATGAACAGCATATCGAACCACTCTATAACCTTCTGGAAGTTGAAGGGGCCAATGGCCACTCTGTGCCCTACCTTGGATATATTAAAGTCACAATCACCTTCCCAAAACAGTTCCTTGGAGCTGAATATGAAGTCCCAACATTGGCTTTGGTTGTTCCAGACAGCGGTACTTCAGGGTACCAGATACTAGTTGGTACAAATACACTTGATTTTAGCATATGGTATGTGCAGGGAAAAAAGTCCAGCAAACTACCATCCTGTCTCGAACGGCTACAGGACAGTGCTGAAAGTACTTCAACTGCGACGGGAACAAAGTCACGACAGTAACATCGGACTGGTGAGGATGCGAGGCAGAGACAGAAAGCTCATTCCAGCTAGAGGAAAAGTTGTTCTGGAGGGAGTGGCATCAGTTAAAGAGTTCCATACTGAGAGGTCTGCTATCATAGGGTACCCTTCATCCTCTTCTCTGCCTGGAGGGCTGCTAGTAAAGCCCTGTCTAGTTGATCTACCAGGCCGACTACCAGTTGTGGTCTTAAACGAGTCGGAACGCGACATTATTATCCCAGCTAAGAGTGTGATTGCTGAGCTCAGTGCAATCCAGGCTATCCTGTCTCACAAACAGAGCGTGACCCATCCAGCTGAACCAGAACACTCCAAGGCAGCTGATCTAGCCTTTGACTTTGGTGAGTCCCCGGTCCCTCCGGAATGGAAAGACAGAATTACTCGAAAATTAAATAGTATGCCTGAGGTCTTCGCCCAGAACGACACTGACTTTGGAAGGACAGACAAAGTCAAGCATCAAATCAAGCTGTCTGATGAAACACCATTCAAACTCAGAGCTCGGCCGATACACCCACACGACGTAGAAGCTGTTCGTCAACATCTTCAAGAGCTGTTGGGGTGATTCGTGAAAGTGAGTCCCCATTCTCCTCTCCAATCGTTATAGTCAGGAAGAAGAATGGCCAGGTACGCCTCTGTATTGACTACAGGAAACTGAACCTGCAGACGGTGAAAGACGCCTATGCACTTCCGAGGATGGATGACACCTTCACAGCACTCTCCGGTTCCAAGTGGTTCAGCGTCCTCGACCTAAAGTCTGGCTACTATCAGATCGAAGTCGACGAGGTTGACAAGCCAAAGAACTCCTTCGTATGCCCACTTGGTTTCTGGGAGTTTAACCGCATGCCTCAGGGCGTGACAAATGCCCCAAGTACCTTCCAGAGACTGATGGAAAAATGCATGGGAGACATGAACTTGGAAGGAAGTTGTTGTTTTCCTGGATGACTTGATAGTCTTCTCCAGAACGTTAGAAGATCATGAAGCCAGACTCACCAAGGTTCTCAACCGCCTGAAGGAGTATGGACTCAAGCTGTCCCCGGAAAAGTGTAAATTCTTTCAGTCCTCAGTCCGGTACCCTGGGCATGTAGTCTTAGAGCAGGGAGTGGATACCGACCCGGAAAAGATTGCAGCGTTAAAGACCTGGCCAGTTCCTCTGCATCTAAAAGAGTTAAAGGCTTTCCTCGGATTCTGTGGGTATTATAGGAAGTTCATTAAAGGCTATTCAAGTATAATGAAACCCCTGAATGACTTAACATCTGGCTACCCGCCTCTAGGGAAACACCTAAAGTCCAAGGAAAAGAGTGGCCAATACTACCACCCCAAATAACCATTCTTGAACCGTTGGACTCCTGCCTGCCAACAGGCATTCGATATGATCATCGGGAAGTTGACAACGTCCCCAGTTCTGGCTTTCGCAAATCCTGCACTTCCTTACATCCTTTACACGGATGCAAGTACCACCGGCCTCGGAGCGGCCTTATATCAGGAGCAGGAGGGACAGCTGCGCGTCATCGCCTACGCGAGTAGAGTGTTGTCACATAGTGAGTCCCGGTATCCAGCTCACAAGCTTGAGTTTTTAGCGCTAAAATGGTCTGTAACCGAGAAGTTCAGAACTACCTCTATGGCAATCAGTTCACAGTAGTCACCGACAGCAACCCTCTCACCTACATACTAACCTCAGAATGGAGATGCTGACGCACTATCGCAACGTCCCCATGGCGACCTGCTTGACGACCCCTCATCTCAAAAAGAGTGGGACAAGATCCGCCAGTTCACGCAATACCATCTATCAAATCCAGATAACATTGAGGCGGTGGATCAGGGGGTTGTTCGTGCCATCTGTGAGAGACAACTTGTTTATTGTACCAATGATGGAATGGGCAGCGGTGGAAGTATCTCCCTCGTTGAGAGGCTTGCCATCTCTGGAGATTCTGTACCTGATAGTTTTGAGCAGGAAGAAGAGCTTGGATGACTTCCCATCGTCCCACACTTATCAGAAGCCGATCTCAGAGACAAACAGAGGGTGGACCAGTGCATTAAACATGTTATCTCCCAGATTGAGTGTGGCGAGAAACCAGCGCCCACAGTAAGAGCTGTGCTTCCAGACCTACCTCTGTTATTGAGAGAGTTGACCAGGCTTGAACTGCGGAACGGCATCCTCTATAGAACACGCCAAGAAGAAGGCCACACACAGTATCAGCTAGTTTTACCTGAAGAACTTTGTGAGACGGTCTGCATGACAACATGGGTCATATGGGAAAAGACCGCAGACTGGACTTGGTCAGAGCCAGATTCTACTGGCCGAGGATGGCCTCTGACATTGAGAGGAAAGTCAAGATGTGTAACAGGTGTGTGCTCAGGAAAACCTGAGAGGGCAGCACCTTTAGTGAACATCATGACGACAAGACCGCTTGAACTGGTCTGCATGGACTTCTTGTCCATTGAACCGGACAGAAGCAACACGAAGTACATTCTCGTGATCACAGATCACTTCACAAAATACGCAGTGGCTATCCCAACACCAAGCCAAAAGGCTCAAACGGTTGCAAAGTGCTTATGGGACAATTTCATCGTCCATTATGGTAATCCAGAGAAACTGCACAGTGACCAAGGTCCCGATTTTGAGTCGCGGCTAATCAAACAACTGTGTGAAATTGCAGGCATACGGAAAATTCGAACAACTCCGTCCCACCCAAGGGGGAACCCGGTGGAACGTTTTAACCGCACACTTTTAGACAAGCTTGGCACTCTGGAAAACCAGGATAAGTCGCACTGGAAGGACTTTGTGAAGCCTCTGGTCCACGCGTACAATTGTACCAGGAGTGAAGTGACTGGATTCACGCAGTATGAGCTAATGTTCGGACGCCAGCCATGCCTGCCGATCGACCTTACATTCGGCTTACCTGTCAAAGAAGGGCAACAGAAGTCACACTTCCAGTACGTAAAGCACCTCAAATCCCACCTCGAGGAGAGCTACAAAATAGCTACAAGGAGTGCCGCCAAGGTAGCTGAAAAGAACAAAACAAGATTTGACAAGCGTTTGACCCCTTCTGCTCTGGACATTGGAGACAGAGTACTTGTAAGGAACGTACGTATTCATGGAAAGCACAAGCTCGCTGATAAATGGGAATCCACTTTCCATGTGGTAGTGCGGAAAGCTGGAGACCTTCCCGTCTATACAGTAAAACCAGAGACTGGAGAAGGCCCTTCGCGCACGCTGCATCGAGACCTCTTGCTCCCATGTGGTTTCCTCCAAGTAACACCAGAAGAACAACCCAAAACACTTGAGCGCCGCAAGACACGCCAGAACATTCGTAGTGACCCAAGAGAAGTTGATCAGTCCGCAGATGAGGATGATATCATTCCTGTTACATGGTCCCCAAAAGAACCAGTTCCAGAAGTAACCAGATATATTGTCTCGCGAGATGTTCCAATACATCATGGTCAAAGTCATCCTAAAGAGAATTTGATGACAAAACTCAACAAGGTGACTGATGATGTCCCAGCTAATGCGAATATCTTACCTGACATCCCTCCAGTCAACCGAGTAATGCTGGACATGAACTTACCTGGAAATAAACCTGTGGTAAGAGAAATGAACTTATCTGGAAATGAACCTGCGGAAAGAGAGACGAACTTACCTGAAAGTGATGACCTTGCGGAAGGCTCGTCGGAGAACTATCCTGAACAACTTCCAATCCTCTCCGACATGCCAGAATGTGATGAGACACCTGTCCCTGAAAAGAAAGGAGATTAAGGAGCTGGAGAAACCAGCAGATACTGATGACCTGATAAGGAGATCTGAGAGGAATCGTCAGCCACCTAGGTGGCTGGACTACACTGAATTGGGAACTCCTTTAGTTGCAGTGGTGAAGTCACTCTTTCAAGGGCTGACTACTGTGTGGAATGACGTCATAAGTGAGAGTGATACGTCAAAACATTCCCCTGTTTTGTCCCCTCCGGTGATAACCGTTTGAACACTGCCATGCACAGGGACGTGCATACGTTTGGAGGGGAGAGTGTTACCCATACAAGGTTACGGAAGTGCAAACCTTCTAATCCGCCAGGGGGGTGGTGCGTGCACTCCAGGGAGTTTTGAAAAAAAACACACCTTTCTTCCGGTGGAGACGTTGTCCGAACGCTACAAGGACTGGTATGGAAATATCCTCTCAGGGATTGAAATTCTAAGAGAGAACTCGTACCAAATATTGATATATTGTGTGTCCATTAGGTTAAAAGCTGTGAGAAAGAGAGTGAGAGATAAATCGCACGACTTTGCAAGCTCCTAAAGATACCTCCGGTAAGAGTGTTAATATTGAGTGTTATGCTGACTGTGTAAGATCCAGCATGGTGAAAAAACTGTTCTTATAAAACCAATCGGAGTTGTGATCCTGATTCTTACTATCTGATACCATATAGACACAGATTCAGATTGTTTTATGCTGTTTAAGATGCTCAGAATAGATCGCTAATCGTGCTAGCCGCGTGCTAATCACTAGTATTTACAATGTGAATTTGTCCTGATTTTAGTTCTGCTGTTAGCTCAGCTAAACTAGTAATTATTTAGCAGATCTTTGATAGTAATCACAACGTTAAGGGTGTTTTTATACTCTGTTTTGTTGATATAGAAGCAATTTGATTGAGGGAGTATTTATTTGTGTTTGTTATCTGTAAGATGTAAGGGTGATTTAGTTCATTTAATTGCCAATATACATATTTGATATGTATATGAAGAACATAAGTTCATCTTAACTGTTAAAAAGTATGAATATATTAAAATGTGTTGTTAAAATGTCATTAAGATGCATAAATAGATTTTTTTTTTTTAAAGTTAAAAGCAAATATCTGGGTTCAGAAATCTCATGATTCTATTTTATGCTGTGAGATGGAAGTACATACATGATTGATTGATTGTTGTTTTTTGGAACTGACCTATCTTATATGGTGTGATGTGTACCTATTCATTTACATAATGATTAGAGTGTTTATATCCTGTACAATTGTATATATTGATTTGATAGTTGAATGGAGATAAGTTGATTGGATTTGAATGAAAATGAAGCAATAGTAACTAAAGTATTCTGTACTGTATGCATAGATTGTTTTTTTAGAGAGGAACAAATCATCTGAATCTGACCTGTGGTCAGTGGCGAGCCAAACAAAGAAACCATTGATCGGACCGAGAGCCTGGTGTGGCCAGCCATGGCATCTTCGGAACCATCTCTTGTGCCTTCTTTGCATACAGATAATAATACATAAACCTACCTGGGTAGTGAAACGAACATACATACTTTGAGGAACACACACAAACACTTTCACGGACTCTTTCTTTTGTTTGAAATTGTTTATTTTGGGTTCAGTGTGCGACTGTGCACTCAGGAAGCCGGCTTAGGTAGGCAGGGAATGTAGATAACTGTCATTAACTTGTACATTACATCTCTTGAGCTTCACCTCTGTTGTGTTTTCTGTTTTCTGCTGACATTTTATCATTTCAGGCTCCGTAGTCGTACCTAGAGTTCTGATATTAGCCAAGTTTGATCCACAGCTAATCAAATTAGTTGTCAGGTATATTTACAAAACCATTAGAAGGGTTATACCTACATTAGAGATGACAAAATACCTCCATAGCGGTAAAGAGTATCTTCAAATGGTACGGAGTGGCATAAGACTTCTTAAACATGCGTTCAAAATAATCACGATAAAACAGATCCTCGCGCACATTCGACCCGGAGAAGGGTTTATAGCAGTGGATCTGAAAGACGCATAGCCTACTTTCACAGGCGCTTACCAAGATTCGCGTTCGAAGGTGTCACGCTCCTCGTCCGTTCACGAAAAGTAGCCTATGGAGTGCTTTCCCCCTTGAGACCCTTGTAACAGCTGGTCTAATGTTGTATGCACCAGCACTTCTTGCTTCCTTATGTTGTATTAGGGATGGGACGGTATGAAAATTTCATATCACGATTATAGTGACCGAAATTATCGTGATTATCAATATTATCACGGTTTTGTTGAAACAAGATGAAAGTATTAAAAAAGAACTGATGCTCACACTGAAAACATTTCAACAAGTTTTATATTTGAGAATCAACAAACAACAAATAAAACGAGCAGCTCTATGCACTTTTTAAAGCAAGATTCTATTCTGTGGCATTTCCTTCCTTATAATGACCGTCGTCAATAGCAACATATTATAACCATAACTCAACGCACATCCATGCATCACAACGGGCGCGCTCATTTCATTCAAACACAATTTGTCATCTCGCGTCTCCCTTTTTAGATTTTATTGAAAATGAAATCAGAGTTGATTTATTGTTTACAGAATTTGATAATATTGTTGTGATTATCTTGTCTGGACGAGTTTTGTACGCTGTACAAAATGGGTTTAACAGGTAAGAATAGAGACATTCATCTCTATTCAATATGTACCCGTAATTATGTGATAAAAAAAAATCGATGTAATAAGTATACAATGAATATACATTATTATCTCTTAAATGTCACTCTTAATAGTCTTGTTTGAACTTGTTTGTTTGTCTTTGGCTAAAAGCCAATTATTGCTGCAAACTTTTCTTCGCGGAAGCTTCAAGCTTATTTCAAGTGAGTGAGATAAAATATTTCAACTCCAAACAACATTTTGTGACAAAGTTAACTTGCCTTGCGTACGCTACAACAGTGGATGATGGTCACACAGAACGGCTCGGCAGATTTGAAGTGTTTACCAGTTTATCACAGCGACTTTTTTGAGCATGTTCTGCAGACAGAGTGACCATCCTCCATTAAGTTTCCCTCAGGATTTTTGTAAATGCTAAAGTATGACCACACCTCAGATTTGGTCCTCTTAAAGGGCTGAAAAATCTCCCGAACACAGTCACCGCCTTCCGCCATTCCTTCTCGAAATAAAAAAAACAACAACATTGCGCGCCTGCGTCAGACTGTTGCTGGCTGGACAGGATTTATAGTGAGTTATTAAAATCGTGATAATCAAACACGGTTTTTAATGATATTTGAATTTTAAACGATATTACTAACCGTCAGTACATTTTATCGTGGTTTATAGTGTAACCGGTAATCGTCCTATCCCTATGTTGTATGCACCAATATACCCTTGTTGCTTCATTATTATCACTCCCTGTGATATATTAATCACGCGTCGGCTCGACCGTGTTAGGGTGGTGCGCCGGCGAAGTTTTGGCACTCTGCCAGATACTGTAGATGCATGATTGTTTCAACCAGGTCCGGTATCCAAACTGGGTGAGGCAGGGCTTTAGTTCTTTGTTGTATTCACCTGCTACGGGATGTGTAATTTCTGTCATCATATATCCTTCGCTATCGTTATCGCACGTTTGTCGATGCGGGTTCAGACCGTACTAAATGTTCTGACCGCATCAGTGCAGGACAAAGCTCTGAGGACATCAGAAGACAGGGACTGATGGCAGCTGTACAAAGTAGTTACACAGGCTGAATCGTAATTTAACTTTTAATGGAGAGTAAAACAAAGGCAGAACACCGTATAATCTGATAGGTAGCATTATTTGATAGAACGCTGGCACAGTAACTTCATATTGACGCGCGGCTAAACAAAGGCAGAGTGGCGTAACTCAAGCGTGAGCATTCCAAAACAAAGCCAAAGAGCCGTAACTGGTGTTACGGTGTTCTGCCTTGGTTTCTCATGGGCTTTTGGAAGTTAAGGTTAAGACAATCCATTCATTTCTCGAAAAAACAACGGATTTGACTCAAGATACTTATCCATTTGATAAAGGAGGTTTTAAATGTGCCACAAATATCAATAACTCATTTTCGACAAAAAACGAAGTTAGGTATTTTGCCTTTGCACGGTAGTGCAGGTCATATAATTACTGTAGAATATCATCAAAGTTGATTTATTTCAGTAATTCCATTCAAAAAGTGAAATTTGGATCATATATTCATTCATTACACACAGACTGATACATTTCAAGTGTTCATTCCTTTTAATTTTGATGATTATAACTGACAACAAATGAAAACCCCAAAATCAGTATCTCAGAAAATTAGAATATTGTGAAAAGGTTCAATATTCAATGAAGACACATGGTGCCACACTCTAATCAGCTAATTGACTCAAAACACCTGCAAAGGCCTTTAAATGGTCTCTCAGACTAGTTCAGTAGGCTACACAATCATGGGGAAGACTGCTGACTTGACAGCTATCCAAAAGACGACCATTGACTTCTTGCACAAGGAGGGCAAGACACAAAAGGCCATTGCTAAAGAGGCTGGCTGTTCACAGAGCTCTGTGTCCAAGCACATTAATAGAGAAACAAAGGGAGGGAAAAGATGTAGAAAAAAGTGTACAAGCAATAGGGATAACCGCACTCTGGAGAGGTTTGTGAAACAAAACCCATTAAAAAATGTGGGGGAGATTCACAAAGAGTGGACTGCAGCTGGAGTCAGGGCTTCAAGAGCCACCACGCACAGACGTATGCCAGACATGGGTTTCAGCTGTCACATTTCTTGTGTCAAGCCACTCTTGAACAAGACACAGTGTCAGAAGCGTCAAAAGACAAAAAGGACTGGATTGCTGCTGAGTGGTCCAAAGTTATATTCTCTGAGGAAAGTAAATTTTGCATTTCCTTTGGAAATCAAGATCCCAGGGTCTTGAGGAAGAGAGAAGAGGCACAGAATCCACATTGCTTGAAGTGTAAAGTTTCCACAGTCAGTGATGGTTTGGGGTGCCATGTCATCTGCTGGTGTTGGTCCACTGTGTTTTCTGAGGTCCAAGGTCAACGCAGCCGTCCACCAGGAAGTTTTAGAGCACTTCATGCTTCCTGCTGCTGACCAACTTTATGGAGGTGCAGATTTCATTTTCCAAAAGAACTTGGCACCTGCACACAGTGCCAAAGCTACCAGTACCTGGTTTAAGGTCCATGGTATCCCTGTTCTTAATTGGCCAGCAAACTCACCTGACCTTAACCCTATAGAAAATCTATGGGGTATTGTGAAGAGGAAGATGTGATACGGCAGACCCAACAATGCAGAAGAGCTGAAGGCCACTATCAGAGCAACCTGGGCTCTCATAACACCTGAGCAGTGCCACAGACTGATCGACTCCATGCCACACCGCATTGCTGCAGTAATTCAGGCAAAAGGAGCCCCAACTAAGTATTGAGTGCTGTACGTGCTCATACTTTTCAGTTGGCCAACATTTCTAAAAATCCTTTTTTTTAATATATTAGACAGTCCAACATATTTTAACCTACATGAACTTAAAGTATAATAACCTATTTTCAAACAGTAAATTCACATTAAACAAATACTGCTAACCTAATTGGTCAGAGTACCCATTTCCCTCTAATTAGCGAGTAACAGCATAAATCACTGAAGAGGATTTAACAATATATTATATAATTCCCCTTTTAGCAATATGCTCCTATAATTTTACTCATTATAAATCATAATTTGATGATTTTTATCATTTGAATTAATCAATCAAACTTACTTGAAATCAAAGCTGTCCACTTTGGTGCATTAATAACTGCGCACATATATTCAAACGCACATAACTATAGAATCAATTCTTAATGCGCATGTGAACGCCATCAGCGTCTATCACAGGTTCACGTTTAAAGTCTGTTTAGAGAGAATGGTGTCTTCTTAGCGGCCCCTAATTTAATAACAAATGATCATTTAGACGGAAGTGAATCAATCAAAACTAACTTTAGCTGGAATTTTTTTTTCAAGAACCACTATAAAACCAAACCAATCTCTGTTACCTTAAATTATATGTTTATCTCTGTAAAGCTGCTTTGAAACAATCTACATTGTTAAAAGCTCTATACAAATGAGGATGACTACTGACCAATGAGAAGATGACTAGAAGGTTGATGGTGAAAGGTACTAGGGAGGAGATGATGGTGAGAGGAGCAAGAGCAGAGACGGGAGGAGCCAGAGGATGACCCAGAGCAGAACTATGATGAAGGGCAGTGGTGGAGCCGATGGAGGGAAGAGCCATGGTTGAGAGGCCAGACGGAACCAGGGGGATTGCTGACTGAAACAGAACAGGTGGAGGTGGAGACCCAGAGCAACATCGCTGGTCTGGAGGCCCAAGGCCGGAGTTTCAGGCGGGCGTGACCAAGTCAGACATGTGGGCTTGGCAGACCTGGGCCGAGTCGAGGTAGCTGAGGATGATTATGGAACCGGAGGGAAGGAGAAGCCCAGCGGAGCCATAGGGGTGGAATGTCAAGGTGCAGCTAATGACTGGAAAGCCTGAGGAAGAGCCAGAGTGACGATAGTCCAAGGTAGAGCCAGAGGGACGAGGAAGCCCTGCAGAGCCTGAGGGATGAACGACCATGGGGTAGCCGAGGTAGCATTGAGCCAAGGTGGAGCCAATGGGTCAGAGGGCTGAGGTGGAGTCCGGGGTTCATATGCTTGAAGTGGAGCGGAGGGATCCACGGGCCGAGGCGGATCTGATGACTTGGAAGCCCCGGTCAGATCCGTGTAGAACCACTGGAGGAGCCGAGGGGCTGAAGGAGGACAGCGGAGATGTGACTGAGGAACTGAATGGCTTAGGCAGAAGAGGAGGGAGAGGAAGGCTAGGTGAGACCATCCATGATGAAGGAGACTCGGAGCTGGACAGCACTGGAATGGTGAAGTGCCATATTGAAATATTCTTTTCACCGGAAAGGGATAAATTTACCCGTTCAACAGACATTGCTTGTTCCGAGTCTCCCATCTGCTGAGACACTAACAGTATGAAGGTATTTTAGGTGCAAATCAACTGAGCGCCTGTGACAGTGGAATTTGTAGTTGTAAAGAATAGCCACACATGTGTATCAGTAAACTTGAAGTCACAGAGAAAAATGTTTTAAGAGTTGCAAACTTGTAGATTTTTTTTCTCTCCCACAAACACAGCACAACAGTTACACCTTCTTAATTCTTCATTGCAGGTACACAAATTCTATTCTAGAAATCACAAATTAAGAAACTCGTACACTCACATATTTGCTAAAGTTGCTGCAGTGAATATGGTGCAAAATGCATCCACACAACCGCATCAAAAAAAGAAGTCACAGACAAATTTTGCTCATCCACAAGACAGTTTGTGAATTCATCCAATGAGAGTTGCACACTTGTAGAATATTTTCTCACAAATGTCTTTTATTTTTTATTTTCTAGCACAAACACAAGTGCAGTGGTGGTCAGAATTAATGGCACCCCTGGTAAATATGATAAAAAAATTACTTTAAAAAATAAATCTACATTGTTTATCCTTATGATCTTTCATTCAAAAAATTCGCAAAGATCTAACCTTTCATTGAAGTAAAATAATTGAAAGTGGGGGAGAAATCACATTATGAAATAAATGATTTTCTCCAAAACACGCTGGTCATAATTATTGGCTCCCCGTTATTAAATACTTTTTGCAACCTCCTTTTGCCAAGATAACAGCTTTGAGTTTTCTTCTATAATGCCTGATGAGTTTGGAGAACACCTGACCTGAGATCAGAGACCATTCCTCCTTACAGAATCTCTCCAGGTCTGCAGATTCACAAGTTCATGTTGGTGCTTCTCTTCTTCAGTTCAGCCCACTCATTTTCTATAGGGTTCAGTTTAGGGGACTGGGCAGAAGCTTCATTTTTTGCTCAGTTACCCATTTTTGTATTGATTTTGATGTTTGTTTTGGACCGTTGTTCTGATGGAAGATCCGACCACGGGTCATTATAATATTTCTAGCAGATGCAGTCAGGTTTTTGATTTTTTTATCTGTTGGTATTTGCTAGAATCTAAAATACCATGTATATGAACAAGAAGTCCAGGACCTCCAGCAAAAAAATAGGCCCACAACATATAAGATCCAGTAGTATATTTAACCATACTTTTTATCCCTTTTTGTACCAAACACATCTGGTGGGTTTGCTGCCAAAAAGGCCTTTTTTTGTTTCATCTGACCATAGAATCCAGTCCCTTTTAAAGATCCAGTCGTGTCTGAAAACCGAATATGCTGGTGTTTTTTTTTGGACGAGCGAGGAGGATTTTTCTTGAAACCCTCCTGAACAACATGTGGTGATGTAGGGGTCTGTTTGATATATTTTTTTAGGCTCTCTGACCCCCAAGACTCAAGTAATCTCTGAATTCTCCATCTGTGATCCTTGGAGAGTCTTTGGCCACTCAAACTTTCCTCCTTACCGTGCATTAAGACAATATAGACACACGTTCTCTTCCTGGCAGATTTGTAACACCTTTAGTTGATTGGAACTTCTTAATTATTGCCCTGATGGTCAAAATGAGAATTTTCAATTCTTTAGCTATTTCCTTACAGCCACTTTCTCTTTTGTAATGCTCAACAATCTTTTGACGCTCATCTGAACTATATTCTTTGGTTTTACTCATTCTGATGAATGATTAAGGGAATTTGGCCTTTCTGTTTCCTCATATTTAAACTCCTGTGAAACAAGAAGTCATAGCTAGACAATTTCATGTTCCTAGTCACCCTGGTGTGCTAAAAAAGGTAAATATTAATGGGAATACACTTTAGAGATACTTTACTCGAAAAAAATTCTACGGGTACCAATAATTGTGGCCAACATGTTGTGTAGAAAAACATTTATTTCATAATGTGATTGAATTTGATCTTTCCTAGGTCATGGTAGCCGGTATTATGGCTTTATAGTCATGTGAGTGAACATTAAATGTGTGTAATTCTGCATATGAATGTAACTTTATGTTTCTTCTACTCTTTCCGGCCATTCTTGGTACCTGTTTGGCCGTCTTGTTTTGAGTAAACAAGTCATACATAGGAGATTACAGTAAAATGTATTGTTCTGTGTGTACAATCTTTCTGGCTAGAAATGACAAAATGTTATACCATCATAAATTATCCTGACAAGACAAAGAAGAAGTTTTCCCGCTCGAGATGCTCTAAGATGATTGGTTCACATACGCGAAGCAGGCGTGAACCCCTCCTCTCTATAAGAGACTGACACAGAAGTTTCTTAGAGAGCACTTTCCCTGTGAGAGGTTTCCGTTCCCATGGCTCCTTAGGGAGCTTTACACCGCGTTTCTTTTCTTTTCCTTTCTTTACTAAGTTTTATTTTCATTTTCGCCTCTCCCTCCCGAGGGAGATGAACTCTGAACTATTTCCTTGGTAACTTCACGTTCGGTGAACCTTTAAAACTTCCCGCGAGTCTGCTCGCCCCGGAAGACACGAGAGAACAAGCCTATAGCCCCGAAGGACAAACACGCATACGACTCTGCGTTCTTCAGCTCACACAAAGAGAACCATACGCAAGTATAGGTTATTGATTTGATTTGATTTGATTGATGTGATTTCTTGTTGCCTCTCTAAGGGTTATTGTCTGTGATTTTTGCCATGCTGCGATCACCCCGGTGATCTCTCTCATCCTGACCATTAGTTTCACTTTCTCATCCTCTATCTCTCTCTCTATATATATATATTTCTCTCTCTCTCTCTCGTTTTCTCTCTCTCTCTCATCCTATTGTAAATTCGTGTTTGTAATGTCTTCCGTTCTGTCTGCCCTGGTTGTATATACATATATATTATGTGTGAATTGTAGTTCGATGTATTATTAGTCCAATTATTAAAACCATTATATTCTTGATTGCTTTCTGTCTAAAATGCTCATTTTTACAAAGTCAATGAAATGTTTGGTCTAGCTACAAAGCTTTACAATTCGTTACTATTTCAGTAACCTAAATTTTATAATAACAAGAAGGTGATGTTTCATGGCCAGAAAATAGCTTTTTTGGAATTATAAGAAAGAGATAATTTTTGTTGAAAATTGATAAGTTAATCTTACGGCCGTTTGCTGGACAAACAGATTGTTCGATAACTAAATTAATTCCATTTAAGGTTATCTCATATAATCGATCTGTAATAAGACTATTGATATATTAATGACCAACCATAACCCATTATGGTGATCATTCATATATACAATCGATCTATTTTCAGCTTCGATAATGGGTGTGCCTGTGGTGCCTCTGGTCCCCCTGGTCCGGTTATTCGAGGCCTTGAAGGTGCTCTCCAACCCGTCCAGCTGGCTCCTCCGTACCATCAGGCTCGGCTCAGGCTTCACGGCTTCACGATTCAGTTCCGCCGGAGTCCGCCCTGGTACAGTGGCATTCGCCACACTTCGGTGTCGAGCAAATCTGCTCCTGTCATGCGCGCGGAGATCGCTGTCCTGCTGGCGAAGGACGCGATAGAGCCGGTGTCTGTAGCCGAGATGAAGACCGGCTTTTACAGCCCGTACTTCATTGTACCCAAGAAAGGTGGTGGGTTACGACCAATCTTGGACCTGCGAGTCCTGAACCGGGCCCTCCACAAGCTCCCGTTCAGAATGCTAACGCAGAAACGCATCTTCCAATGTGTCCGTCCCCAAGATTGGTTTGCAGCGATAGACCTGAAGGACGCGTACTTTCATGTCTCCATCCTGCCGCGACACAGGCCATTCCTGCGTTTCGCGTTCGAGGGTCAGGCGTATCAGTACAAAGTCCTACCCTTCGGGCTGGCCCTGTCACCCCGTGTCTTTACGAAGCTCGCGGAGGCAGCCCTCGCTCCCATGAGAGAGCGTGGCATTCGCATTCTCAACTATCTCGACGACTGGCTCATACTAGCGCAGTCTCGGGAGCAGTTATGCGAACACAGGGATTTGCTGCTCCAGCACATCAGCCAGTTGGGTCTTCAGGTCAACTGGGAGAAGAGCAAACTCGCCCCCGTGCAGAGGATCTCTTTTCTCGGTTTGGAGCTGGACTCGGTCCAACACACGGCGCGCCTCACAGAGAATCGCGCCCGGTCGGTGCTGAACTGCCTGAATCTCATCAAGAGCAGTACAGTGGTTTATCTGAAACAATTTCAGAGGCTCCTGGGGCATATGGCAGCCGCAGCCGCAGTTACGCCGCTCGGCCTGCTTCATATGAGACCACTCCAGCACTGGCTTCGCGACCGAGTCCCGTGGTGGAGAGCGTGGCAGAGAGGCATGCTCCGTGTAAAAATCACCCCGGCCTGCCTCCAAACCCTCAGCCCATGGTCGGACCTTTCGTTTCTTCGGGCCGGTGTGTCCCTAGAACAAGTGTCCAGGCATGCTGTGGTTTCCACAGACGCCTCCAACACCGGCTGGGGGGCCACGTACAATGGGCATGCAGTAGCTCGCACCTGGACGGGGTCCCACCTGCATTGGCACATCAACTGCCTCGAGTTGTTAGCAGTGCTCCTTGCTTTGAGACGCCTCAAGACGACGCTGCTCGGCAAGCATGTACTGGTCCGTACGGACAGCACGGCGACCGTTGCGTACATCAACCGCCAAGGTGGTCTACGTTCCCGTCGCATGTCACAACTCGCCCGCCACCTCCTCCTCCTATGGAGTCAGAAGCATCTGAGGTCACTTCGTGCCGTTCACATCCCTGGCCTGCTCAATCGTGCCGCCGACGAGCTCTCACGACAGATTGTGGCCTCCGGGGAATGGCGACTCCATCCCCAGGCGGTCCAGCTGATTTGGGACCACTTCGGGGCAGCACAGATAGATCTGTTTGCCTCTCCGGACTCGTCCCATTGCCAGTTGTTTTATTCCCGCACCGAGGGGACCCTCGGCACGGATGCACTGGCTCACAGCTGGCCCCGGGGCCTCCGCAAGTATGCGTTTCCCCCAGTGAGCCTCATGGCACAACTACTGTGCAAAATCAGGGAGGAAGAGGAGCAGGTTTTGCTAGTTGCCCCTTATTGGCCCAACCGAACCTGGTTCCCCGAACTTTTTCTCCTCTCGACAGCTCCTCCCTGGCCCATTCCTCTGAGAGAGGACCTGCTCTCTCAGGGACGGGGCACCATATGGCACCCGCGTCCAGACTGTTGGAGACTCCATGTGTGGTCCCTGGACGGGACACGGAGGTTCTAGGTAATCTACCACAGGCAGTCGTAGACACCATCACTTCAGCGAGAGCTCCCTCTACGAGGCTTGCTTACTCCCTGAAGTGGAACCTGTTCGTTGAGTGGTGTAATTCTCACAGAGAAGACCCCCGAAGGTGTTCGATCATTTCCGTGCTTTCTTTCCTGCAAGAGGCTTTGGAGCATCGGCTGTCCCCCTCCACCCTCAAAGTGTATGTTGCCGCTATTGCCGCACATCACGATGCAGTAGACCGGAAATCCCTGGGGAAGCACGACCTGATCGTCAGGTTCCTGAGGGGAGCGAGGAGATTGAATCCGCCTCGCCCCCCCTCTATACCCTCTTGGGACTTATCTCTGGTGCTAACCGCACTGCAGAGACCGCCCTTCGAGCCTTTGCAGGTTGCAGAGTTAAAAATTCTGTCCCAAAAGACAGTCCTCCTGCTTGCTTTGGCCTCCATCAAGAGGGTAGGGGACCTGCACGCAGTTTCGGTCAGCGAGTCGTGCCTGGAATTCGGGCCGGCTAACTCTCACGTTGTCCTGAGACCCCGGCCTGGATATGTGCCCAAGGTTCCTACCACCCCCTTTCGGGATCAGGTGGTGAACCTGCAAGCGCTGCCCCCGGAGGAGGCAGACCCAGCCCTGGCTTTTCTGTGCCCCGTTCACGCTCTGCGCTTATACGTGGACAGAACGCAAAGTTTTAGGACCTCAGAGCAGCTCTTCATCTGTTACGGAGATCAGCGGAAGGGAAAGGCTGTCTCCAAGCAGAGTTTGGCCCACTGGATAGTGGATGCCATCATCTTGGCGTATGAGTCCCAAGGTGAACCCTGTCCCCCAGGACTACGAGCTCACTCCACAAGGAGTGTTGCCGCTTCTTGGGCGTTGGCGCAGGGTGCCTCGCTGACAGATGTCTGTGGAGCTGCGGGCTGGGCAACACCTAATACGTTTGCTAGATTCTATAGCCTACGTGTCGAACCGGTTGCTTCCCGTGTGCTCTATTCTCATAGAAGCCAGTAACACCGTGAGCCCCGGTTCACTGTCGGCTTGCTGCGCCATTCCCCTCCTACGGACCGGATACGTGCACCATTTCTGCTCCAGTTGAATTCCCTTATCCGGAAACTGTTGAGCTCCTCCGCACCCCTCCAATGTCGGACGTGGCGGAACGTCCGGTGTTATGCCTACCACTCGTATGCAGTGTGGAACCCGTGTTAGGCTGGGTCCATATGTTGCGGTCCCTACGGCGACCCCATATGTGTATTCTTCCACGATATGGCTCCCCAAGGTGAGCCCGTGTCTTTCCCTTGGCAGAGTCCTACCGTCACTGTAAATGGGTGTTGTCTCCCCCCTCTCTAGGCTGGGGCCACCCCAGTGATACTCCATATGTTGTACTGCCCGGTCCTCCGCCCAGTTCATTTGCGTATTTCCCCCCCCCGTTTTTGGGGTTGGTTGGGCTTCCGCAGCGTCCCTTCCTTCCGATGTTGGGCACGCTTTCCCAGTGTTACCAAGTCTAACTAAGTGGGTCTTGTGGAACAGCAGCGACTTCCTGGCCTAAGCCCTGTCCTCTTCCGCTAAAACGTCGGGAGGATCAGAAGGCTTTTGTCTAGGCACTGGAAGGTGGCAGCGTTAGTGGCGTGTTCAAAGGGTGATCCCATTCAGTCGACGTCGACTACGTCCGACGTTATTGACTGAAAGGGAACGTCCTGGTTGCGTATGCAACCCACCGTTCCCTGAAGGAGGGAACGGAGGACGTAGTCCCCTTGCCACTACCGCTGGACCACCGCTGAACTCCGAGTTACGCTCGGCTCCTCAGCGAAAAGCAAATGGTGCATGCATCCACTTCCGTATTTATACCCGCGCTGCGGGGCGGAGTGTGAGATGCAGATCTCGCACGCCAATGTGTATTGGCTCGTTCAATAATACTCAAAGACAATAGGCTCCCTGGCGTGATCCCATTCAGTCGACGTCGACTACGTCCTCCGTTCCCTCCTTCAGGGAACGGTGGGTTGCATACGCAACCAGGACGTTACAAACATACACATATACACATACATACACACACACACACACACATATATATATATATATATATATAAAATAATAATCATATTGTGTGTAGCTGTCATTTGTATCAAAATGATCATCCATCAAATCTTCCTTATTCCAGAAAATGTTCTTTTTTTCTTTCCAAATCCCTGTACTTGTGACAATGACAACAATGCTGACATAAATTATTTCAGTGAACAAAAAAAAACAACTCAAAACTCCCTCAACTTTGTCCAAGTGGTCAACAAAAGCCTCGTTGCTGTTTGCCACTTGATCATACATATTATATAGCACAGATCTTTAAAGAAAGAGAGAGAGATGTGACCCTAAACACAGCTTCCATGTCACCCAGCAGATGTAACTATAGCTTGTATGTCTGACAGCACAGCTAACATGAACATACATGAATGGTAAAAGAAAATCTATTTGTTTCCATGATAAACCAGCCTTATTGCATAAGTCATGTTTTCCAGCTTCGAGTCATTTATTGTGCATGCTACCTTATATTTACCAGTTGTTATTTTACTTTAATAAAATTGAGATATGTCATGCATGGGATTGGTACCATAAGGTTTAACCAAAATCTAAATGTAGATATCAGCAATATTATTTTGCATTAAGTTAGCAAACACTTGCTGTTAACATTAATATTTGCAAGCCTCCAAGCTTGGTAGCAAAGCTACGCATGATTCCATGGTAAACCAGAGATATTGCATTAGTTGTTTTCCAGATTCTTGTCACTCAGCGCTCACGCGCGCGCCCCCGCCCGCTCGCGATATTACCCTTCTATGTCAAAATAAATTCTATGATGGAATATTATGAGGGCGCCGGCGCCTACTCTAGCCTGTTAGTCCTCTAAAATTTATATAACTTTTTTTATATTTAACTTGTATAACTTTTATATAAATGTATATAACTTATAAAAAAATAGATTTTTTTTAACCATCGCTTTGGCACCCAAATGATGCGGCGCCCCTATGCGCCGCATATAGCGCATACCCACTTTTTGCGCCACTGCTTAGTTGTTGTTGTAAAATATTATATTGTAGAACGATATTAGGGTTTAAAGGTAGGTAAACATGCTTACAACATCCAGAACTGATTTTATGTAAGCATGCAATTTCCTTACCTGAAAATAAGGTCCTATCCTGTCAACTTAACAAACACGCACACGCAGCAGTCATTGTAAATCCACAAGACCGTAAGTGCAAATGAAGTGTGCCATTTGGGACAAAGCCATAGTGAACATTCTGGACTTCTATCCCTCACAGCCTCATTCTGGAATAAACATGGCGACAGGCTGAATAGGGTGTATACGCAGTGAAAAAGAACTGACTTACACAGAACCCGAGCACAGAAAGCCGCCCCTTGTGAAAAGAAAATATGTTTTCCTATATATAAATAATCAATATATTAAATGGTTTAACATTATATTTGAAAATATACAGAGTAATATCTTTTGTTAATATGTGTGATCAGATATGGTACTGCATGTGTAATATATTGCAGATATATGTACTCATGCAGCATAATCACATATATAGAGAAATATTTAATGAAATATGTTTATTATATTTTTTAATTATTTACATTATAAGTGTTTCATATTTTGAAGCTAGTTATCAAGCACTACTGCATGTACTAAAGTATTTACAACTATCACTGTGCTGAGAAGGACACAGCCATTACCTTAAAATATAGTAACTAATTATAGTCAACCGAACCACAGGCTCTACTCTTCAGCACAATGGTAACCCCAAAAACTCAGACATACCAGAAAACCTTTTAAATTCCAAAATAATAGAACATGAAACACTAACAGATCTCCCCCTATATTAATATTGAGCAAAACACATTAAATAGCACTTAATTTTAACATTTGCTCTCCTTTAACAATCAGAACCATAGCATGCTTGGAACTAGAAACCTGTTGTAACTCTTTCCATGAATGTGTGTGTGTGTATATATGTGTGTGTGTGTGTGAACATATACATGTTCCCATATGAATGTGAATGTACTGTGTGTAATATATGTGTTATCCACAATAAAGGATACAACGTTGTGAATATGACATGTAATGCTATTGTTAGTTATTAATATATAGCCATACATGGTCAATGTATATATTACAGTATATTGACAAATATAAGCACTAGTTTCCTATATATGGAAATGTATTATGAAATATATCTCATTATATTCTGCAGTATATTCCCATATATTTTTGTTTAATTCTTATGCTGTCCATCGATTTCGAAGATGATGTCACTTCTAGGATGCATTATTGGAGTGTTGGTGCAACCGCTGCGGACGGCGGTGCCATTGAAGGTGACTGTGAAGCCCAATCAGAGAGCCACATGTCCTACTGCAGTAATGACAAGTGAATGCTGATTCTGGGTGTGGATATAGTTGTGGCTGTGCGCGTTTAAGTCTGCGCAGATGTAGCTCGGTTCTATGTTGAGCACGCTTTAATTCGATCTGTCGGGCCCCTAGATCACATACAGAACTCCATGCCTGACGGTTGGCAGCTTTTGTTTCCAGAACTCCAGGGCTGATGCCACAGCTTTTCAGGGTCTCCTTGAGATGATCCTTGTATCGACGCTTCTGACCCCCAGGTCTCCTGTTGGCTGCATGTATCTGTCCATAGAGGACTTGCCGGGGAAGGCGGTGGGAGGGCATGCGGATAACGTGTCCGATCCATCGCAGTTGCCGCTTAGCAAGGATTGCTTCCATGCAGCTGGAGTTGGTGCGCTGGAGGATGTCCGTGTGGGAGATTTTGTCTTTCCATGTGACACCTAGTATACGCTGCAAACATCTGATATGAAAACCCTCAAGACACCGAATATGCCTGCGGTAGGGAGTCCATGCTTCTGCAACAAACAATAGGGTGGAAACGCAGACTGCCTGGTAAATGGCCGCTTTGGTGAAAGTACGGAGATCTTTATTACCAAAGACTCGAGCTCGAAGTCTGCCAAAGGCAGAGGAGGCGAGATTAATGCGTGCCTGGATCTCGCTGTCTATGAGGCAGGTGGGTGTTAAAATGCTTCCAAGGTAGCTGAAGTGCTGAACAACCTTTACTGGTGAACCATGAATATAGAATTCAGGGGGTGTGGGGGTAGGGACCATGATCTGTACAATGATCTCTGTCTTTTGAATGTTAACTTGTAGGCCACAAGCTTGATAGACTGCGCATACAACATCCAGAGTGTGCTGCATTGCGGTAGGGCTGTGGGCTAGGAGGGCACAGTCATCGGCATATTGCAGTTCATGAATTGTGAGAGTAGTGCACTTGGTGATGGCTTGCAAGCGGCGAAGGTCAAAGAGGTTCCTGTTCAGACGAAACTGCAGGCAAACACCCTCATCGGGGCTGAGGGAATTGCGGGAGAGGAGGGTGACTGCTGCCAGGAAGAGGTTGAAGATCACTGGCGCCAGTACACACCCCTGTTTCACTCCTACCTGCACAGGAAAGGAGAGAGATTGAGATGTACCCACAGTCACACAAGCCTGCATGCCAAAATGAAACTGTTGTAGAATGTACAGAAATCTTGGTGGCACCCCAAACTTCTCCAGAATGAACCAGAGGACTTGACGGTCAATGGTGTCAAAAGCCTTTGCCAGGTCGATGAAGGCAATGAACAGGTCTTTGTTCTGTTCTCTGGCCTTCTCTTGCATTTGGCGCAGGACAAAGATCATGTTGGAGGTGGAGCGATCCTTCCTGAAGCCGCACTGTGACTCAGGTAGGATCCTTTCTGTGATGCTCTTGGTAAGACAGGACAGCATGACCCTCGTTAATACTTTCCCTGCCACAGAGAGCAGGGATATGCCACGACTGTTACCACAGATGGACTTGTCACCTTTCTTCAATGTGTGAGTCTTTCCAGCCTTGAGGAACAGTTTTTGTGCCCATACTATCTGGATAAGTTGGTGGAGGGTTTTGGTGAGCAGGTACCCGCCTTTCTTTAGAGCTTCTGAAGGGATTCGCTCAGGACCAGCAGACTGATTGTCCTTGAGGCTTCGTACTGCTGTGAGGACTTCTGAGAACTCGGGTGGGTCATCAAGCTCATGTACAAGTGGAAGCATTGGGAGGCGCTGCAGGACAGTGGGGTCGGTCGGATTATTTTGATTGAGAAGGGTGTTAAAATGCTCAGACCAACGCACAAGAATTTCTTGTTTGTCCTTATGCAGAATTGTACCATCTGCAGATCTGATAGGGGTGATTCTACGTTTTTGGGGTCCATATAGTGATTTTATTGCATCGTAGAAGGCTTGAGAGTTGTTGGTGTCCGCATAGCCTTGGATTTCATGGGCTTTCCTAAGCCACCAATCATTCTCCATTATGCGAAGCCGGCGTTGCACCTCAGCACGGATATTACTCCAGTGTGAGCGCAAAGAGGGAGATTGTGGATTGGAGAGGTGAGCAGTGAAGGCTTTACGCTTCTCCTCCAGAAGGACCAATATTTCGGGGCAGCTATCGTCAAACCAGTCCTGGTGACGCCTAGAAGTGAAACCAATTGTGTCAGTAGCGGCTTGTTGTATGGCTGAGCTAAAATTAGCCCATACGCTTTCCGCTGTATTGTGTAGGGGATGAATGAAAACAGAGGAAAGGTTATTAGCCAAGCAGCGACGAAACGTAGCAATGACATCAGGGGATTTTAGGGCTCGGAAGTTGAGCCGCCTTTAGGGTTGATGCCTAGTGTGTTGGGGTTGGACCTTTAGGTGTATCTTGGATCTGATCAGCCGATGATCTGTCCAGCACTCCGCACCACGCATTGCTCGGGTAATGGAGATTTCATGTAGATCTTGTTGCCGGGTAATTATGTAGTCGAGTAGGTGCCAGTGTTTGGATCTGGGGTGCATCCGTGATGCTTTATATTTGTTTTTCATTTGGAAAATTGTGTTGGTTATGACCAGTTTGTGCTCAGAGCAGTGGGAAAGGAGTCGCAGACCATTCCTGTTTATTTTGCCTAATCCATGTTTCCCAATTACCCCAGACCAGAGCATGTTGTTGGAGCCTACTCTGGCATTGAAGTCTCCCATGAGCACAAGTTTATCAGTGTGAGGAACTTTAAGGAAAGCTGCGTCGAGAGACTCGTAGAAGACGTCTTTGATGTTTTCTTCAGCAAGTTTCTTCATCAGCCGCTCACTGATTCCCACAGGAGACTCTGGAATGTTCAGGAGCAGTCTGCTCTTGATAGCATAACCTACTCCATGTAGACGGCGGGTATCTTCTGAAAGACCCTTCCAGAAGAAGGTGTATCCTTGCCCGACTTCTATTAGGGAGTCCTCTCCTGCGAGCCGGGTCTCACTCAAAGCTGCAATGTCAATATTGTACTTTTTAAGCTCGCTCGCAACCAGGGCAGTGCGTTTGCGGGGTCTGTCAGTTCCGATCTTCACATCAAGAAGTGTGCGTACGTTCCATGTAGCCAGGTTTAGTAGTTTAGAACTATATTTATATTTTCGACCGCGTAATGGGATGCCTTGGCGACTGCGGTGGGCCGCCCAGGAGTGTAGGGAACAGGCAATGTTTGGGTCACCTTTTCTAGACCCTCCCCCTGGCAGGGGGTGAGGAGTGCGGACCCTAAAGAGGGCTGCTCAGTCGCACAAGAAGCTGCCGAAGGTGGACGCTGTTCCAACCCGTCCACGCAGCGACCATCACGTTTGTGCCGCCTCCGTGCAGGGCTCAGGCTAGAGGCAGCCAGTCTGATCCAAGACCTGCCCCCGTCGCATTTGCCCTGTCGCCGAAGGACTTGTACGGTGAAGTGACAGCATGCGCAAAGAATGGATTTAATGTGAAGAGAGGGGTGCGCAGACCCTATCTCCACAGCTTCACTCCAAAATCCATTTTCCAGTGGCAGGAGATGAACTCTAGACTACCGGATGGACGGTGGAATTGCAGGGGGCTGCCAGGTCTCTGTCCTTTGTTGAGCCTGCCTCTCGCGTGTCCCCAACGCGGCCTTGTCTTGAGGAGATGAAATGCTCACGGAAGACAACCCACAGGGCAGTGGGGGCAGCAGTCTTAGATGATGGCGGACTGAACTCGCCATGTCGAGGAGTATCATTGGCATAAATGGAGTTTTAACAGCGGATCTAGTGATGCCACTCGACTAGTCCCTCCATACCTGATAGACCTCCGCTGTTGGTCCACGGCTACTTATTCGACTGGGGACCATCACACGGAGCCCCCAGCTTATTTCGTAGCTTACCTTCATATCTGAAGGGTTGTCCATTATCCGCCACCTATGGACGTGGTTGGTAGCAGTCAGCTCTGCCCCAACTTTTGTTTAATAAGGGCTGTCTCTCAGCATGCGATTGCGAATTCAGGTTTTTCTTCACATTTATTTCTCTTGAATGATCGAATACACGCGCAATTATTTCAAAATACCCATCATGTGGAGTATTTATGTAAACATAACCGGTAATGTCTAAAGTGAAAGTACAGCTAGGTGTAAACTGGATGTGTAACAGTTTAATGGATCATTGTGTCTTAAAGTAACAACAGTCTAATAAACCTATAACTGCTGTTGTCTGTGTCTAGTGTGAAGCAAACAAAATAGAAACTGGCTTACCGCTCTTGACTGAATAACTTTTTTTAGCTTTAATAGGAATACATGTATGTTTAATTCACAAAGGGAAGACTGCAATGTTTTATTTTCATATTTGATTATTACATTTCTGTACTAATTCTAACTAAATGTTAAATGAACCTGTTAAAGCTGCAGTAGGGAGTTTTGAGAAAATGTTGACTTAGCCTGAAAATTTGAAGAAGCACAACTTACAGGTCCAACCCCCTTGCTCTCTGCTGCGGAGCCTGCTGTGAACGTGCAGGCTAGTAAGCAGGACCACCGATGACGGCGGATTATAAACAGTTATGGAACATTTACTAATAGGGACAAAACATCAACAATATGCTTTTTATTGACTATGGCCTGCCCATACTTTGTCTACAAACTTGGTCCTCAAATCATTATGTATTTTGCAATACATGTAACTTTATAAGGTTGCACTCTTTCTATAAGTTATAAATAGCTACTAAGATAACGTTAAAGGATTAGTTCACTTAAAAAAAAAACTTTTGCTGATAATTTACTCACCCCCATGTCATCCAAGATGTCCATGTCTTTCTTTCTTCAGTTGAAAAGAAATTCAGGTTTTTTGATGAAAACATTCCAGGCTTTTTCTCCATATAATGGACTTCAATAGGACACAAACGTTTCAAGGACCAAATGACAGTTTCAGCGCAGCTTCAAAGGGCTTTAAAAGATACCAGACGATGAATAAGGGTCTTATCTAGCGAAACGATCGGTCATTTCAAGAATAAATAAAAAACTTTAAGTTTTATAAGCACAAATGCTCGCCTTGCTCTGTTCTGTGATGCACGTTCGTGATCCTGTTCGAACTCGTTCATCCAAATGAACAAATCTTTTTTCGAGTCATTTCGTTTGTTGAATGAACGAAATAAAGATTCGTTCATTTGGATGTACGAGTTCGAACAGGAGAGTCACGAACGACGGTACGCGCTAGCGCTGTGCAAGAGAGGGGTGATCAGCGCGTACACGAGCGTGATTGACACTGCTAAGACATTCCTCCTGACTCTGATTGGTTGTTTCTGACCGGGAGCGGTGTATTTCTGCAAATGGCAATAGGACCACTGGGAGGAGCCAGAGGAGCTTGATTTTTTTCACAGATTATCTGTCTCATACTCTACTTTCAGGACATAATGACAGTTTTAACAAATATTTGTTTACAAAAGCTACCTACTGGAGCTTTAAATGTCCACTTTTATTTCTCCTAAGGAATTTTAGAAGAAAAAAACTTTTGAGACACTGTTGATTCTAAAATGTATGAGAATTACAATAAGTCTCCTGAGCTTAGAAAGAGCAACCTCTGAGCAACAAAATGTTCCTATTATGGAGTCTTGAAAGAGATTACAGCAAGACAATAAAGAGATGTTCTATGTTTCTTCCACTACATTCTCAGATATTTATTGTCTGATTTGTGTTTACTTCTATTCTCCCAAGGAGTTAATCTAAGTTAATTCTATGTTAATCTCTGAGATGAAACATCAGGACACACAAACAGCTCTTTTACTGAACATCCATTTATTATTATTCTTTCCTCGTTCTCCTCAAAACCTAACTGAACAGCAGTGCCCCCGAGTGTCCAGTTGGTTACACTACATCCTCCCCCTTTTAGTCTGAACATCTCTTGTTACTATTCTACATACTTATATTCCCATAATTGTATATTTTCTTTTCTCAGGGAACAAACATCTCAATAACATATAAAATTGTAATTTCTTTCTTAAGCTGGAAGCCAGGGTAGACTGCCTGGGCATTCCTGTCTCTGCTGAAGGGATTATTCTGCCCTTTTTCTTGACAGCAGCTCTTCCTATGCTAATTCATCTTATAAGTCCATTCTTTCTGGTGGACGGGAAATCCTACCCGACCTTGTCACTGTACCATTGACAACTTGCTGAGTGGGTTCTGGGAAAACAGTAAGATGAGTTCTATTCCTTCTCAGTGTTCCCATCTCAGTCTCTACCTGATACGATCTGGGCGATGATGCTTCTCCCCGGACCGTGCCAATGGTCTTTGATGTCCTGATCCACACTTTCTGTCCAGGTATGATGACTGGTAGGTTTTTCGCTCTGTGTCTAGATCTGAATGTTTCCTGTTGTTTCTCTTTTAACATCCTATCTTTCCTTCTGAACACTTTCAGGTCAGGCCATCTTGGCGTAAGAGATTTAGGTGGAACTGGGACCGTTGACCTTATTCTCCTCCCCATCAGGAGTTCTGCAGGTGTGAACTAGAGGCTGACATTTTTTCGGGAATCCCACGGGTCACGGGATTCCCGTGGGATTCCTGCAGGATGGGAGTCATCTTTGCTATTAATCACGGGATTTGGACGGTACAGGATAAATGGTTAACGGGAGCAGACGGGAGCGGGAATCAACCAATAGCAAAGACGACAAAAAAAAGAAAAAAGTAAATGCACCATTTTGTAGTTTCCTTTTAATACGCCTACAATGTAACGAATTAAAAAATAACTACACGACCCAGCCGTCCCAGAAGCCATCAGTGCTTTTTGTCACGGCTTACCGCCGAAATTCAAAGAGCAGTGATGGAGGGAGCTAACAGCCGCGGAGAAGCCGATGTGGCAAAAAATGATTTACAGCGCAAAGTCAGAAGTAATGACATATCTATTAAGTTCACAGAACTGGTCGGAAAGTCTGAAATATTGATTAAGTTTATGAGGGTAGAATGTGACGGTGATAGCACGATGTACGCTGCTTGTAAGACATGCTTAGTCTTAGTCAAGTACGCAAGTGATTCAGGGACGAGCGGTCTGAAGAGGCACACTTGCAAGGCAAATTCGGGGAAGAAACAGCCAAGCGTCGCTTCGTTCATCAAGCGAAAATTGCCGTCAGGTGTCAAGTCTCGTCTGACCGACAAAATTGCTCGCATGTGCAGCCAAGATCTCAGACCCTTTGCTGTGGTAGAGGGGAAAGGCTTTACCAACGTAGCACAGGAGCTGCTCGACATTGGAGCCAAATATGGAAGTAACGTGCAGGTGGAAGACATACTGCCATGTGCACGCACAGTTTCCCGTCACGTAGAAGGGGAGTATGAGAAAATAAAACTGCTGGTCATGGAGGAGCTCCGTCAGGTATGTCACTCTGCACTATTTTTATACATAAATTGTACCTCTCACGCTGTAGTCTGTGATCTATAGATTCTAAACCCTATACACCAGATTTTCCTTACAATTGTTAAACGCCATAATATCTCCATATTCTAAACTGGTAATCTTTTTTACATGTAAGATATTTTGTGGCCCATTAAAAATATAATTCCTCCTTTCATGCAGACTAGAGACCATGCTGTAACCACAGACCTTTGGACAGAGGAAAGGACCAACACACACTACATCACTGTTACAGTGCATTACATCCTTGACTGGAAGATGGTAAACCGGATTCTGGCCACAAGAGAGATGGAAGGTGTTAAATCCAGTGACCACATCAGAAGGACTGTGGAGAGAATCCTTCAGGTATCTCTCTCCGTGTGTCTGTCTGTCTCTCAAATCAGATCATCTTTATCCACAAGGCATATGTAATTAATATTGCTAATTAATGATAAAATTGGGAAAAGTATGAGAACAGAGTGCAACAGTAACGACAACAAAAAACATGTTTACAAGAAAAATTATACAATAAGAGAAATATATCAATAAATACAACAGTAGCCATGTGTGTGTCACTGTCCCTTACTGTACTGCACATCAGTTTGTTGCAGGCAGCTGCATTTGCTGCTCTCTGTGTCGGAGGCAGTTTTACTTTTTTGATAGATTAAGGAAAACGTTTCATAAAAATTTCAAACTTTTAAAAATAGTTTTCATATTTTCATATCTTAGTGTCCTCCTGTGCTGATATGCATTAGCATGTGTAAACACTGTATGTTTTGTCCTAATATAAATTTATTGTAAATTTATATATATTTATTGAAAAGTTCTCTGTTCAGTTACAGGACCGTTAGTCATTCTGTTTTGATGCTCTTATATCTGGGCTTCTTTTTGCAAAGATTTTGTGTTAGTCTTTTTTTAATCTTTTTTTTTTTTTTTTTTTACCTCACACAGGAATTTGGCATCCTGAGCAACGACACCGCTTTTGTAACGGATAATGGCTCAAATGTGGTTGCAGCATTCAAGGATTATGTCCGACTCTCCTGTGCTGGCCATAATATCAACTTAATCTTAAAACATGTATTTGACCACTTGGACGAGAACAACCCAGTGCACAGCAACATCATCAAGCTGTTTAAGGACACAAAGACCCTTGTCACACACTTCAAAAGAGCAGGGTAAAATAGCATACAATTTTATGTCTTCCTGGTAAAGCTGCTTATATAATTTGAAAGAAATTAAAGTGAAATAAATAAAAAGAAGCTACTGTAATTTATACCTGCACAGGTCTTTGTTTTTTTTACTCAATTTTAAATAAATCTCTTTTTTTTAAATAAATGTTGTTTTCCCAAAATAGAGGCCAATAAATTGGAATTTATGTCACCGTAACATCCATTTTTCTTGTGCAATCTCTTTATATTTTAGGTTGCAAAAAGCACTGGACCAGTCACTGAAGCAATCTGTGGAGACGAGGTGGAATACCAGACTAGCAATGCTCCAATCTGTTAATGATGCTCTGAGATCTGGGAGGCTGCATGACATCCTGCTTCGCCGAAACGAGCTCCGTTACCTCAACAACATAGACTGCGAACTTCTTGAAGACATCATCCAACTCCTGAAACCTTTCGATGAGGCAACCAGGCATCTCTCCACTGATCAGACACCTACCCTTCACCTTGTCCTCCCGACCAAGGCTACTCTACTGAGGGGTTTGTCGATCCAGGATGGAGACAGTGTGATTGTAAAAGAGGTAATACAATACATTTCTGATTTTCATTTAGTTGGTGGTCATTCAAGTAGCAAACATAAGCAGTGCAATGATGTTGCAAGTATCGTCATGCTCCTCCTCCCCTAGCTGAAAGGGAAGTTAGCCCAGGCAGTGGAGATGAAATTCAAAGTCCACCTGTACCATAAGGTAGCCACAGCTCTCTCTCCAAGCCTGAGGAGTTTCTTGAGGAAAACTCTCAACGATCAGGAGTATGAGGAGGTCATCAGCACCCTGACAGCACTCACAGAAACAGCAGGGACAGATGAGAGAGTGAGAGGCCTTGTGGAGAAAGAGGGTGAATAACACTAGCATCAACAGCATTTGCAGAGCAAATGACAAAATTTATTTTAATTTATTTAGAGTGACACACACATACAGGACAGGTGTGAGGATTACCTTATAGGTAATGTTTAATATAGGTGTGTTAGACAATTGAGTATGTTAGACTACAAAGAACTAGATTGTAAATGACAATGTTCTATAATAATCTGTCTTTTTTCCTGAAGATCCACCCCCAGAGCAAGGAGCTATGGAGGTGCATAACTTTTTTGCAAGTTGTGTAGAAGAGGATGAGAGGAAGGAGGACAGTGGTGATATGGAGTCACATGGTCGCCAGTTGGTGCTGCAATACATGAGTGACACTAAGTTGACACGTTTCCAGTGTCTTCTTGACTTCTGGCGGGAGATGTCAGGTGGGCTCGTACCAGTTGCCAAGAGGCTGCTAGCTATCCCCGCAACAAGTACTCCTTCTGAGCGTAGCTTCAGTGTTGCGGGAAGACTGATAGAGGAGAGGCGTTCTACCCTCAATCCAGAAAATGTAGATGCACTTTTGTTCCTACACAGCAACATATAGCTAAGATGGACTCATTATGCAAGAGCATAATTGATGAAAATTCAATTAACATGTAATAAAAAATATATATAAATATAAACTATAAATGTATTGTTTACTCAACAATAAATGAGTAAAATGCAGCTTTATGTGCTGTTTGGGTTTATTTAACTATTGTAGACATGGTGTGAACTATGTACTGTTTTTCTTTTATTTGCTGTCTTCCATTTTCTGGAGAAAATCTAGAAACGGGCTCAGCAGCTGGTCTAAAACAGGATGGAGAGCAGATTAAATCAAATTCTATGTATTAACTAAACACTAATTGAAGGAAAAAATATATGGGAGCGGTACAGGAGCGGGAGTCAGTTTAAACAGGAGCGGGATGGGAGTGGGAGTCAATTTACCAGGAGCGGGATGGGATGGGATTATTTTTTAAACTTTGGTCTGGGAGTGGGACGGGACAAGATTTCTTTCTATGGGAGTGGGACGGGACAGGAGTGAAAATCCACTCCCGTGTCATCCTCTAGTGTGAACCCATGAGCTAATGGAGTCGTTCTGTAGGCCAAAAGAGCTCTCTGCGGGTCTTGGTTCTTTCTCAGCATTTGTTTTACTGTACGCACCGCTCGCTCTGCCTCTTCATTGCTCTGAGGGTATCGTGGACTGCTTGTGACATGTTCAAAGTCATAGTCTTGGGAAAACTCTGCAAACTCACAATATACAAACTGTGGACCGTTATCTGTCACAAGTGTTTCAAGGATCCCAAACCTGGCAAAAGCTTCAGCCTCTCCTCTGTTGTTGCTGTTATGAGTTTTGGTAAGTTTGCAACCTCTATGTATCTCGAGAAATAGTCAACCACCACCAAATAATGGCCTCCTTCCCATTGAAAGATATCAGCTGCGACTCGTTGCCAGGGTCTCGCTGGTAAAGGTGTTGGCATCAATTGCTCCGTTTTCTGCTGTGAATGCTGACAGCAGATGTCGCATCTCTCCACTAACTCTCTTATAACTCTCGTATACTGTTTTAGTTGTTGGCAGGTTAGATCCTCATTCTGTATTTCCTGAATCTGTTTCAGTTTTGTTTTTGTTGCAGGGATTTGTTGAACTATGAGATCCACAAAAACTCTGCACTCGTCCTCCAATGTTTTGTTTTCTGTTGTATTTTCGGGTCCAGATGGCACTCGTGACAACGCATCTGCAGTAACCAGTTGTTTTCCTGGGACATATGTAATCACATATATATCCTGCCGGATTCTCCTTTTATCCTTCCGCAGGCATGCGCTAAACCTGCCCTTCACTTTCAAAGGAGTACTGTTAGGTCCCAAGATCATCTTTATAGAATCTTTGAGTTTCCCTTGCTTTTCAGCTGAATACATAGATGCTGGAATCGCTGTAACTGCTGCACCTGTATCTATTTTAAAGGTGATTGGTTTATTATTCACCAGGATTTCCTGTTGCCACATATTCTCTTGTTTTTTGGTCTGGATCGTTCCCAAGAAAGCAGACTCATCATATGAACTGTCAACTATCGCTTCAAGTCTTTGAACTGACCGGCATTTCCTTTCTTTCTACATTTTCTGCATTCCGATTCTCTGGCTGGACACGATTTCCACGGGTGTTGTGGAATTTTTCCGCATCTCTTGCAGGAATCCGTCTGTTTTATTTTATGAGCTGCATTATAAAAACTTTGCGTTCTCTGAACTGTCCCCTCTGCTTTTTGCGATGTCATTCTTGCTTTAGATGTTCTCTTTGTCACGACTGCATCAACATTCCCTTCTTTCACTTCCGACTTTTCTCTTCTTATTATTGGCTGCTGACGTTTTATTTCCTCATTTTGTCTGACCTGAGTTATCGTTTTATCCAATGTCAAATTTGGATCTAGTTGCAGTCTTTCTGAGAGCTTTGCATCTCTTATGCCCACTACAATACGGTGTCTGATCATTTCCTCATGGAGGTCGCCATATCTGCAGTGTTCCGCGAGCGTATACACGTCCGTTATAAAACTCTCTGCTGACTCACCAGGCTGTTGAAATCTGCTGTTGAATTTCACTCTCTCATAAATAACATTATGTCTGCCAATAAAGTGCTCACTTAAAGCCTTCTTGACTTCTTCATAACTTTTTTTCTCTTCCTCGCTTAGGGGTAACATATTTAATATGTCTTCAATTTTCTCCCCCATAATGTAAAGAAGAGAGTTTACCTGGTAGGCGGAGGGTTTTTCTGCAAGGCCCGTTGCTACTCTGAATCGCTCAAAGCGGCGCATCCACTGTGGCCATGAACTGGGCTCGTTCGAAATTGAAACTTCCCAGAGGTATCAGCGAAAATATCTGATCCATATTTTGACTATGTTCACTCACTCTTAATCTGGCGCGCACTGCTCCGCTGTTCCTTTTCTTTTCTTTTCACAGGCCAGTTCTCAATTGCACTCGTGCACTGTTTAAATTATTATTTTTTTTTTTAGCAGTCCGTGTAAAACATCGCTCTTTTCTCTCACTTCTTTGTTTACTTCTTTTCAGGTTGTGAAAATCACTTCTGACACCATGTAACAGACGTTTATATGTTAATCTCTGAGATGAAACATCAGGACACGCAAACAGCTCTTTTACTGAACATCCATTTATTATTATTCTTTCCTCGTTCTCCTCAAAACCTAACTGAACAGAAGTGCCCCCGAGTGTCCAGTTGTTTACACTACACACTGTTGATACTAAAATGAGAGGTTTAAAGCAACCACTGTGCAATACATTTTTTTCTATGAGATAGAATCTACTCAGACTAAAAATAAATAAATTCATAAACAGCATAGAAGATTGGAAATGTGTTTGGAATCAATTAAATTGACATTTACATAATAAATGGTGTACATGTACATCAGTATGGCCTTTGAAAGATTGTACCGTATTCTAAAGTCCAGTTTCTATAATTCAGGCTTTTCATTATGGAAAGAATTGTTTAGGTTATTATCAGTGTTTAAGTTATACCCCGTTCATGAGCACAAGACCTTTTCTAATGCATCTATTTGCACCCATAATCTTTCGACAAAGATCCTCATTCTCTGGCAATAGTAACAAAATAGGGAAGAACATCACAAACACACTAACAATTTAGCCCTCATTCATGGACAGTCTTGGCAGCTGCTTAAATTAAACTGGGCTCTGAAGGCCCTCCCAGGAGAAAAAGACGTACTATTAAATGTATTAAAAATGTACTTGAGTATGTTTTTAGTACAATACAAATATACTTTAATGCATTTTTAATACATTTAACAGTACGTCTTTTTCACCTGGGCTGGAAAACAAGAAGTAAATAACTGGATCCAAGGAGGAATTTAGTACTGCGAACAGGTTGGCCAGCTCCTTCAGGATGTGGAACACACGGAGTACTGAACAGTCATGCAGCAGCGGTTTGATGAATATGGAAGGCAGTTTCATCAGATAATAGGGCACAAAGCACACACAGAAAATGACTATTAGCACTAGCATGTTTCGCTTAGAATTTCTGAATGTTTGGCTATTGAATGGGGTCTGTGTAGAGAACTGAACTTGTCTCAGCTTTTGAAGAGTCTTCCAGTATAGAATAATCAGAGATATCAGGACAAAAATGAAGATCACAAGGGCCCCACAACTGATGATTGTGTAGCTCAAACTGAGCTGGAGACTGTGTTTGGATCCGTAGGTAAGTCGATCAAGCTCTTGATCGTGACTCCGGGAGTTCTGAAGAATGAGGATCAAGTAGATGGAAGATATGTGTAAGGACTGGGCTAAGTGGGTGAATCTGAATAACTAAATACATCCTGCTAAAGACCAAAAATCTCTGAATGTAAATTAACCCAACACACACACACACACACACACACACACACACACACACACACACACACACACACACACACACACACACACACACACACACACACACACATTCACCCACCAGTGAAGACCACACTCAGGACAGAGCGTGGTGTCCGATTACAAGACATTTTATGACTGATCGGAATGTCCCAAAGGAAGTGGATTCCAAAGCGAAAAGAAACTTCTTTTCTTTAAAAGACATTTAACCAGATATATTCAATGTGTTTTTATGTGTGTCCATTTGCCCATGTCACATTGGAATGACTATGATTTTATCGTAGCTTAAAGTGAATTATAAATACCTTCATTATGCATTTTAAATATAACTGTCTATTCCCATAACTTGTACACATAGTTCTGGACACCTCCAGAATGCTTTCGGTGTGATCAATCAGAACACGTACAGTAATATCCAGTAAAATATAGTTTACTATGTTTTCCATCTTTGGAGTGAAAAGAGACCAAAACTAACATCACTGGTGTTCTTAGATAACAGCGTTTACGACCCAAAGGAATGTTCACAGAACTGTGGCTCTCTCTGAATTCTAACCAAGGAGGAGAAATGAATCCTGTATTCATATATATATATATATATATATATATATATATATGCTATTATATATCCACTTGAGAATTGTATGAACAATGTATCTAAGTTTCCTATTTCATGAGTTGCCTTTTTGTGGTATGGTCTATGTTTCTCGACAACTTTAATGCGATAATGTTTTAAACTTTGCCAACTAATGTTTAACCAAATCCATTTGTGGCAAGTTTGGTCTCGATAAACTCCAATCTTCATTCCCCATTTGTTAATTGACATTACATTTTGCTAAACTTTGTGACACATTAGTATTATAAGAATTGTGAAGATTCTTCTCTTAAACACCCAATGAAACTAGAGATTTAAATGCCTGGTTATAACACAAAGGGTCATAAAATCTCCCTCCAAAGGGACAGCTCCTGATTGGACCCTCCTCCAAAGAAGGCGGAAACGTCAGGTCTTCAAAAGGACTGAATACCAGTTTATCGCTCTCTTACTTCTCTTGTCCTCGTGTCATAATGTAACGTCTCGCCTCCGGGCGAGCTCTTCGCCTTTCTTTTATTTGTTTCTAGTTTAGTTTGTGTTTTTCAGTCTTAGATAAGTCTCCGTGTTTAATTCCAATCGACGAGTGAAAAGAACACCGCGTGACATATCTCTTCAGCAAATCTATCTACAAGGGACCTTTAAACGAGCGCGCGCTCGTTTTGAAGGAGAAACACGCGCACGTGACCACGTGGCGAGAGACGCACACAAGCTTCTTCACCAGCCATGCAAAGATGTGACGTTAACTCCGCGTGATTTCCCCGTAGAGATCTTTATTTCTTTTCTTTGTTAGTCAAAGTTTTGTTTTCCGTAGTCGACTCTGTTCACTTCCACAAAGTGAAACGAACCAAGCCGAACTATTTTCCTTTGGTAATGTTACCCCAAAGACTTGGAAACTCCGTTCAACACGCGCGCCAAGCAGCACCCAGTGACGCTTCCTAAAGGACTCCGCTCACGCACGCGCAGGAATGCCGCGACACAGAGAGACCCAGAAACTTAAGTATATCTCTTTATAGAGCTTCTAAGAAGCATTAAGATGATGTTTTCGTGTTGTTACAGACAGGGGACTGTCAGGGTGAATGTTGCCAATGCTCTCTCTCTCTCTCTCTCTCTCTCTCTCTCTCTCTCTCCCTCTTCCCCTCTCACACGTGTTTCCATTGTCCACACTCTATGCATTTCTCGTTCATCGATGCCTTATCGTGTTTTGTTGTTTATTATGTTTGTAAATACATATATCCCATGTAACCGTAGTAAATACATAAGTAGTTCTGCCTTATTAAATTCATTATATTCATTTGATTGATGTACTGCCTTTTTGCTCATTTTCACCTCCCTTAAGTGTCAAAAGATCTTATAGCAACAAGCTTACAAATTAAAGATACTTTAAAGAGTATGTGTTTATAGGGCAGGAAACCCAATTCTTGTGGCCACAGAATTGCTTTTCCTGAAATCCTATAAAGTAAGATGATATTGTGGATTCCCACAAATATTAGTCTGACAATTGAGCTAATTAATTTAGCCTGTTTTGTAAGACGTGGTCCGTGTAGTTAATTGCAATCAACTTGTGGTTAAGTGCAAGGATACACAGACATGCATGCAGGTAAAATGACATATCATCCCTTATCGGGAGTTTTATTAACATGTAAGACTGATCTAATCCAAACATCTATGAATAATTATTAATTACCAATTATTAATTATGATATGCAAATTCCCCACGGATTAGATCCGCCCCAGAGTCTTTACATAATTGGTGGAGAATGCAGGCACATTTTAAACTTGTTTTTGAGCAATTTAGTTTCAATCGATGTCTATATTGTGATTTAATATTGTACGCGCGCCTCGAGTGAGCGAACGCAACGCGAACTCACTGGCTGACTGATTAAAGGCACAAAGCCGAGTCCATTTCAGCACATTAACAGCTGCAAAATAATGTCTAACATTCCTTTTGCCATTGTTAATAACTAAAAGTAAAACTACAGTTTCATAGTATTAAATTTGTCCAACAAAAGACGAAGAAACCTCTTTTGAATTGTGACATTTTAATGTTAAACTCCCCTGTCCGAACGAGATTCTTCTGTCAGGGTAAAGACTAGATTTAGTGAAACGATGCTCTTTCACTATTCTTAAGAAAGGCCTGATATTATAATCGTTAGATTAACGATGAACTCCTGGTTAAACATTGACGTAGCTACTCAATTGTAAAAAATCTTAAGCATATTTAATCATAAGTGCTATTTGATAATATGTCATGGGAGTCGAAAAAACAGACGAATATTTCCTGTTTTATTTTGCACGACGCAGCAAACCAATCCCGCCAGACGTGTTTGTTAAAATATAGCACCAAAAAAATCCAAAACCTAAAAACATTTTTAATCATAAGTGCTATTTGATAAATGTTATTTGGATCCGAACGACAGACGTATAATTCCTGTTGTCCATATTAGTGTGTGGAAGCGAAGAAATCCTTCCGCGCACACGTGTGTCGAATAGAAAAAACCCGCCGAGGTTTAAATTTCATAAGCGAACACGTGTGAATCATAGCGCTAATTGTTGTATGTGGGAATCGAAAAACCGATGCCTAATTCCTGTTGTCCCTATGTGTGTGTGTAGAAAAAAAATCTATTGTGTTCCTCTCGCCCACAGTGAAGCCAGTATGTTCCGGTCCTACAGTCCCACAACCCGCTGGGACAACCTGGAGACATGGCTGAGATTCATGACACCTCCATTCCTGACCAAGGTCGCCAGTGACTCAGAGCCCCGAGCCAAGAGCATCGCAGACGTGGACAGGCTGATGGCGCACAAACCAAGCCAAAGCTCCCACGACAAAGACCGGTCAGACACGTCAACCTCACTTGCCAGCTCATCGCACAAGCACGTCTCCACGAAAGGAGCCGCATCGCCCTGGAGCACGAAGTTGCAACGCTAAGGATGCAAGCCGAGGATGACAACGACCCCGAGCGACAGAAGGAAGTGGAAAGACTTCAAACTGCCCTATCTGATCTTCATCTGCACATAGACCAAAGAGTGCAGTCAGAGAAAAGAACCAGAGAGGAACTCAACGAGAAACTCCAACAAAAGTGAAGCCCCTTGCAAAGAGCAGAGACTGAACTTAAAGAGACTCGAAAGCCACGGCCTGCGAAAGAAACTCGCAAGAGGCCCGTGCTACCATCCACAAGCTCGTTTAGCAGAGACAAGATCTCGAACACGAACTTCACACCGTTCACACAGAGTTGAAACCCTCTTATAGACTGCAGAAGGACCGGGAAGGGGAAACGCACACCACAAAGTTTCCCTGACCAGCCAGTCTGCACCTTTCAGCCAAGAACCCAGAGCTGTACAGGGGGGTGAAAGCCCACTGTTCAAAACATCACCAGCCAGCCCACAGGAACCCCCATCAGCAGCGAGGGGGGGAAGAGCCTTTCCAGGAGAGCCCCGGCCACTAACCACGGCATGGCTCCCAAAAGACTTAACAAGCTGGCCAGAAACATCCCTATGTTCACTCCGAACCATGCAGGAGGCCACAACGTGCACGCCATCCGCAGGACATTGACTTTCACTTACAAACTGTTACCAACGTCACCGCGTGGGACAGATTGTACCTGCTCAGAATCACGTCCAGTCGTGATGCGCGCAGCTTCCTCGACCTCGACCAGAGACAGTCAAGTCGGACTACCAGCCGCTGCGGCAGGCCTTCACTAAAGAATTCTCTGATCCAGAATCAGACCAAAGACTAATCACAGCCATGGACCTCAATCAGTCCGGCATGGAGGATGATTTCAACTTCAGAACTTTGTCTCTCCGAAATCTGCACCCCACAGTGAGTCATCATCTAGACATCCTGGCCTGACCACATAGCATGACTACTCAACAGCTAAAAGAAGCTTACACAAAGCAAAAGACTGTGTCCGAAAAGACTTTGAAAAATCCCACAATCTACTCTTTCTCTGAGCCCTACTCAGAGCTGCCTCTAGAGGGCGCCCCACAACACCATAGCCCTTTTTACAGAGAGTCAAGACCGTTCCAGGCCAATGGAGGGCAGCACTACTGCGATGGTGCTCGTCCAAGACACCAGAGCGAGGGCTTTGACAGATTCTGGGACCTGCAACAACCACCCGACCACCCAAAAGGTGGAGCCACATGGGAAACCGACCAATGGCCCAGAAAGAGCCGCGCCCCATCGACCAGACCATCAAGCCCAGACAGCCCAGAGCGGAACCCCTCTCGACATGCCACTGGTAAGCACAAGTCTGAACCCACATCAGAAAAAAACAGTGCCGCCACATCTGAGACAGCTGAGACCCTGAAGTCGCTGAAAGAGCTTCTTCACAAAAGACTTTCCAAAGGAGACAAGAGGGACAAGACAGACACCCAGCCACCACAGCTGACAGCTGCACAGCCTGAGCGACACAGCACAGTTTCCCACAGCTGGGTCCAAAAGCCCAAAATACCTAGAAATGCTGCTTGTCTGTCTGTCTCCGCAGAGAACTACACAAGACCGGCCCTAACCGCCCATCGATCACCACACCAGCCCCTGCGCTAAGACTCCTGGGGAACCTGATCGAAAAGGGGGTGGCCCGGAAACTCTACCTAGCCATCACTTTGGAAAATGAGGTGAGCCTGGAAGCCCTGGTAGACACCGGCTCAGACCTCACTTTAATGTCAGCTCAGCTCTTTGAAAGACTCAGCGCTAAAGCTAAGAGCAAAGATTGAACTCTTATACCCCAAACGTGTGAGCTGAACGTGCAGTCGTACAGCCAGAACAACATCCGGCTTGAACAGGTAGCTCCCATTCACCTGACAGTCTGGGCCCAAGTTCAAGAACCCCTCCCCCTCCAGTCACACGGGTCACCAAAGCCAGACTGGCCGGTCACAGAGGTCACGAGAACTACAACAAAGCCAGACTTCAAGGTCACAGAGTTCCCAGGAACTCCAGCAGCCATCCATGGGTACACAGCCTCAGCACCAAGTCAAGATTCAAGTTCGCTACCCTGCACCTTCCAGCTCGCCAAAGACCACGCAATGCCCACTCAACGATGCGTGACCTAATGCAGAAGGCCTCTAACACAGAAGGCCTCCTCAGAAAGAATTCCTAAAACCCCAATGATTTTGAACTGCAAAACCAGAAGACACTGCACGAACACAGTGCACGACTCTGCTAAAAAGGTCCCTGATCAGCATAGGACATAGAACTTGTAAAAGTAGATGAAAATGTGTGCTCAAAGAGTTGCAAAACTCTGCATTCGTAAAATTAGAATTTTACTGATTTAAAAGAATCTTAAATGGACGTGTAAATCTCAACGGCCAACAGACTATGAACGACTCTTTTGAAACAAACAGTTTCTAGATGCTGGTTGAATTGGCACTGCTAAACATTAGTTTCCATGACAATGAAGGGTTACAGAAAACACTAGCTCCAAATAAGGCATACGTCACCTTGACGCCATAGTGTAGGAAAACCACCTGAGTTTAAACTACTGTAAACCTACAGGTGTGCATTTGATCATTGCGATCCAAACGGAACACAACATGCGATAAGCATTTTGATCACTGGTTGCTGGCTTGTCTAAATGCAGATAAAACAATAGCTGGAATTGACATCTCTACTGTAAGTGAAAGAGTCTTAGATTTCCAACTAATATAAGTAAGTTCAGCAGTAAAGCGTAAGTCTGTTTGACAAAAAAAAAAAAATCTCATCTCAGCAGCTTGTAAACTGTACCGATATCTATCCTGCTTTGGTTAAAGAAATCCAAATTGCAGTATTGCTAAACCTGTTTCTGACAAAGAAAGCTCAGGACAGTGTTATATATACGTAGACCTGGGTGATGCTCCCCTTTCTACAATGTAAAGGCCTTACAAATTATTGTTAGATTGATGTAATTCACCTAAAAATTTTAGCTGCATCTACAAGCAGAGAGCTACCTAGCGATCAAAACTGTTCACTCACTGAAGAGCCAGCATTTATGCATGAGAGGGACGTAACTATATAGGCTTAGACAAGCTTTGACTTACAGCAAATCTATTTCCTTACTCTGTAAACAAATAGAATAAGTTGTGTAAAGTAAAGAGAAGAGTTCCATGAGTAAAATTAGCAAATGCCAAAACACATTTGCATTTTACTAAATGTAACATCAAGTTCTTAAAAGACTTAAAGTATAGGCGCCCCCTTTTAACCCGTTTAAACATGCATAACTCAGTAAAATGTGCAGACATTCTTCAGGTACTGTTGAATTGTTCTGACATGCTCTGGTTCCCATGACAACAACTGGTCACAGGAAGTGCTAACTTGTGATGTCACTTTGTAAACAAACCAGCCTAGCTGGCTAAGCTAACCTAACCTAGCGTCCATCCAGCTTAGGCTAAGCTAACCTAACCTAGCATTCATCCAGCTTAGGCTAAGCTAAATAATAACTTCTACAGTTAGCAGTTAGCACCATTCACTTGAAGCCTTAATTACAGCTTTTGTTTACACAGTGCAAAGTATTCTAGAATACTTTCTTTAACCCCAGTTAGGGTTTCTCATTCTTCACTTTCCGTACTTTCAATTCTTCTCAGCTAAATTGCACCTTCACTAGTTAGGCGTAGTCCTGGCTGAGCGCTGTGGGCAAAATTTGCAGATTCCCTGTCAATTAAACTTAAGTTTAACTACATGTAAACTGTGTAGCTAGAGAAGAATTCGTATAGTAATGAGAATTTCCATCAGCATGTTGATTAAACCTTTGGAGGGACACACACAGTGTGGTCTTAAACACGCAACCGCTGTAACCCACTATGGAGTGTTGGTCCAGGCAAATCCAAAGTTTAGTCACTAGTACTACTGACTATTCTCACATTCAGATCAGTCCCGCTGTTCTGACCACTCACTTAAGTTTTAATTTTTGTTTTTTTAGTCTAATAATAATAGCAGTCAGCTATTACCTTGTCTATTCGGCCATCTATTTGACTTAATTCATTTCCTCTCTTGTTTGAATGTGGTTCCATTTCCCATAGGGCCCAGAAAGGAAACAGAGGCACCTTTATTTGTGATTTTGTTTATTTTCAACAAGTGCACTCATTTTTGTGACCCTGCAACACAAGTAATTTCAAAAATTACTAGAGCATAACTATAGGTCCTGAGGATTGATAATAAGCATAATTTGAATAGGAAAGCTGTCCTTTTTCCTCCTAGCAGCCACTTCGTCAAGGCGTAGTGAACCACTAGTTAAGTCCTGAGAAATAATTTAGTCATAAGAACCATCTTAAGTCAGTTATTTCATCTCGGCTATGCCCTTTCCGGGAAATACTCTCGGAACCACATAAGTCTTAGCCTCCTAACATCCACAGCTAAGATGATAAGGATACAAGACATACTTCACTAGCTAGATGCACATGAAACACCTAGCTTTATGCTACATACCTAGCGAACCCGTTAAACCGTGGTTCTGAACTTTTAGGGTCATGTATTAGTCTCTCACCACAAGTGCGACAAAATGGCACTGAGCCTCTTCTTAAGCTGACCTTAACCTTCCAGCTTACCAAAGACTATGACAAAACAATGGACACCATGAGAAACCACCTCTCATACCCCTCCAACCACCCACGAACGCCGTCTGCACCCACCGACAACCGGTGCCCCAGACAACCGACGTCAACAAGCAAATGCTGCATGCACAAGACAACATTCTGCGTTCTGCACCTGATGCCATCACTGCGCCACAGCTTGTGGTGCCACAGTGCAAAAGGGGGGTCATGCCAATGTATGTCCACGACGCACCATGTGCTGCACACCGCAGCACCAGAGACACTTGCAAGACACCGAAGCAAGCGGCATACCGGCGTCCTCAAGCGAAAAGACTGTCCTAGCCAACCAAGGACGACACTCGCTGAAATTTTTCCTCCCTTTCTCTTTCTCTCTCCCTCTCCCTTTCACTTTTACCAGGATGCTGCTGTGGTTCGCCATCCTGTGCCTCCAGCCAACCAGAGGGCAGCTGCAATCGGACATCTCACCAGGTCCAGCATCAGACATCGTCCTAAGGGAACAACCAGGACTCTTTTTCTGCCGGACCCGCACTCAGAAAGTGTATGTGCCACCTGATCCTCGCAACGCCTACAGAACACAATACAGCTGGGTGGGGGCCGATGGACAGAAGACGCCCTCACTCACGCTGAGGCCGATGTCGAGCACATGCTCAACGAACTTGAGAAAATGACTGTCACGCCAGTGGAGCCAGGTGGCCACAACCGCCGCCGCACTGCCGTCAGAACTCTGTTTAACACTTGTATGTCCAGCATGAATGCAGTAAACCTAGCCAACGTGAGACGGCATGCAGCCGAAATTCAGACTGAGATTCCACAGATAACAGAGCAACTCCCAACACAGAGTGCATCCCTGCAGACGATCGACAAGACATTAAAGGGAACTGTGGTAATTTTCAACACTCACAGCGTTCGGCTGACCCAGACAGTGAACTCCATGAAACGGCTGTTTACGGTCTTCCAGAATGACTTTGGTCAAACTCAGCTGGTAACAACCCTGATGACAGACCTGCTGTTGGAGGTGAACTCCTCCATTGACAGCCTAGCCATGGGTAGAATTCCACCGCACCCGATACCCTTAAGCCTTGTGCAAACCGTGCTGGCTTCCGCCATCACCACGCAACTGACTCTCTACAAATACACCTTGCCCACTCGCTGGGTAGGGCCATCCCACTCTGCGTCGACCACAAGCAGAGAAAAGGGGGCTTTCTCCTGAACTTACCCATCACAGTCAAGCCGAATCCACCGGCTCAAGAACATTGGCAATGTCAGATTCTGAAAGGTAACACTCACATCAAGATCCGCACGCCGTACGTGATTGACTTGCACGACAGCGACACTAAGCTGTCCCCAGCTCCGAATCCACACATGTGCACACTGACCAAAGACATTCACTATCTCTGCCCTAACAAAGCCTTGCTCAGAGACAACACTGACGGAATCTGCGGGCTGCAGATCAGCGACACCCGCTGCCCTGCCGAAGCTAAGCCTCGCACTCAAGTCATCAAGCCCCAAGCAGAGATTGTAAGTGGCAGGTGGCTCATTAACACTCCTGTGCGCACAGCTGCACTCACGTACGACCAGAATGACACTGACACCTTTGTCACCTCGCTCCACCAGAGCAGGTGAATCCAAGTACCGAAAGGTGCCATCCTTCACCGTGACAACCTGGCATGGTACCATCTTCCAAGCAAAGAGCACAAATTAGAACTGGAAATCCCATCCTTCTCCAGTAACCACACTTTCACTCTAACTCCAGAACGGGAGTTGTGGTTTGCGAAATGGGGGGGTCCCAGCGAATTGACATTTATCCTATCGACACAGCCCTCCAAGATTTGTCTCAACTGCCCTACTTAACCACCACATCTGCTGTCCAATCCTGGATTGCGGCCGACCCTACGCTGGGTACCTCTATCAACCACACCCAGACGCTCGACAGTCATCCTGCGCAAGAGGCTCAACGAGGTGCGAACATCTACAGCCAAGCCCACGGGACCCTCAGGAAGAGGGTACCACCCTGGAGGCTGCGTCGAACTTAATCAAGCTGAGCCCTCAGCCTCAGCCTGAGAGCACCTGCTACCCGATCATCATGATTCACCTGTCATCCGTCCATTGTGATGATTGTTGTCCGATTAAGTCCACACAGGGACTTCATCAGACAAAAAGGGGGACTGTAAGGACTGGGCTAAGTGAATCTGAAAAACTAAATACATCCTGCTAAAGACCAAAAATCTCTGAATGTAAATTAACCCAAACACACACACACACTCACATTCCCCCACCAGTGAAGACCACACTCAGGACAGAGCGTGGTGTCCGATTACAAGACATTTTATGACTGATCGGAATGTCCCAAAGGAAGTGGATTCCAAAGTGAAAAGAAACTTCTTTTCTTTAAAAGACATTTAACCAGATATATTCAATGTGTTTTTATGTGTGTCCATTTGCCCATGTCACATTGGAATGACTATGATTTTATCGTAGCTTAAAGTGAATTATAAATACCTTCATTATGCATTTTAAATATAACTGTCTATTCCCATAACTTGTACACATAGTTCTGGACACCTCCAGAATGCTTTCGGTGTGATCAATCAGAATACGTACAGTAATATCCAGTAAAATATAGTTTACTATGTTTTCCATCTTTGGAGTGAAAAGAGACCAAAACTAACATCACTGGTGTTCTTAGATAACAGCGTTTACGACCCAAAGGAATGTTCACAGAACTGTGGCTCTCTCTGCATTCCAACCAAGGAGGAGAAATGAATCCTGTATTCATATATATATATATATATGCTATTATATAGCCACTTGAGAATTGTATGAACAATGTCTCTAAGTTCCCTATTTCATGAGTTGCCTTTTTGTGGTTTGGTCTATGTTTCTCGACAACTCTAATGCGATAATGTTTTAAACCTTGCCAACTAATGTTTAACCAAATCCATTTGTGGCAAGTTTGTTCTCGAAAAACTCCAATCTTCATTCCCCATTTGTTAATTGACATTACATTTTGCTAAACTTTGTGACACATTAGTATTATAAGAATTGTGAAGATTCTTCTCTTAAACACCCAATGAAACTAGAGATTTAAATGCCTGGTTATAACACAAAGGGTCATAAAATCTCCCTCGAAAGGGACAGCTCCTGATTGGACCCTCCTCCAAAGAAGGCGGAAACGTCAGGTCTTCAAAAGGACTGAATACCAGTTTATCGCTCTCTTACTTCTCTTGTCCTCGTGTCATAATGTAACGTCTCGCCTCCGGGCGAGCTCTTCGCCTTTCTTTTATTTGTTTCTATTTTAGTTTGTGTTTTTCAGTCTTAGATAAGTCTCCGTGTTTAATTCCAATCGACGAGTGAAAAGAACACCGCGTGACATATCTCTTCAGCAAATCCATCTACAAGGGACCTTTAAACGAGCGCGCGGTCGTTTTGAAGGAGAAACACGCGCACGTGACCACGTGGCGAGAGACGCACACACGCTTCTTCACCAGCCATGCAAAGATGTGACGTTAACTCCGCGTGATTTCCCCGTAGAGATCTTTATTTCTTTTCTTTGTTAGTCAAAGTTTTGTTTTCCGTAGTCGACTCTGTTCACTTCCACAAAGTGACGAACTTAGCCGAACTATTTTCCTTTGGTAATGTTACCCCAAAGACTTGGAAACTCCGTTCAACACGCGCGCCAAGCAGCACCCAGTGACGCTTCCTAAAGGACTCCGCTCACGCACGCGCAGGAATGCCGCGACACAGAGAGACCCAGAAACTTAAGTATATCTCTTTATAGAGCTTCTAAGAAGCATTAAGATGATGTTTTTGTGTTGTTACAGACAGGGGACTGTCAGGGTGAATGTTGCCAATGCTCTCTCTCTATCTCTCTCTCTCTCTCTCTCTCTCTCTCCCTCTTCCCCTCTCACACGTGTTTCCATTGTCCACACTCTATGCATTTCTCGTTCATCGATGCCTTATCGTGTTTTGTTGTTTATTATGTTTGTAAATACATATATCCCATGTAACCGTAGTAAATACATAAGTAGTTCTGCCTCATTAAATTCATTATATTCATTTGATTGATGTACTGCCTTTTTGCTCATTTTCAAGTCCCTTAAGTGTCAAAAGATCTTATAGCAACAAGCTTACAAATTAAAGATACTTTAAAGAGTATGTGTTTATAGGGCAGGAAACCCAATTCTTGTGGCCACAGAATTGCTTTTCCTGAAATCCTATAAAGTAAGATGATATTGTGGATTCCCACAAATATTAGTCTGACAATTGAGCTAATTAATTTAGCCTGTTTTGTAAGACGTGGTCCGTGTAGTTAATTGCAATCAACTTGTGGTTAAGTGCAAGGATACACAGACATGCATGCAGGTAAAATGACATATCATCCCTTATCGGGAGTTTTATTAACATGTAAGACTGATCTAATCCAAACATGTATGAATAATTATTAATTACCAATTATTAATTATGATATGCAAATTCCCCACGGATTAGATCCGCCCCAGAGTCTTAACATATGGCTAAAAAGAAGAGCCAAATAGCTGCAAAAAATGTGGCGGGCGATACGAACTGTCAGTAGTCCATTAGTCTCCAATGGCCGGACAATCCTCAGGTACCTGAAAAGAGAGTAAAGAGCACTATCAATAGCACTTTACACTTTAAATAACAAAATAACTATATCATGATATATATCGTTATAGTGAAATCCAATTTCTCATATCGTGAAATAAGAATTTGGTGGTTTTGCCCACACAATTTAATCCCTTTCTTGTGTGTAATGTGCTGCAAATACAATGTTGGGCATTGAAGATACAATTTAACTAGTAACCTAAACCGTTAAAAACATCTTCAATGTTAATGGGTAAAGCATACGCGGCAGCAGGTCAGGCCGGCGCTTGCTGACATACAATGGCCATTTTACAAATGTATCAGGCTGACCTGCTGAGGGACCTGGAGACTAGCGAGGGGGCGGGTGCGGTGGAGGTGGAGCGGTGTTCACCTCATTATACGGTGCCCGCTCCACCTCGGTGCCCTCAGGAGGCCATTCGGCCAACCCCGAAACCCTCGGTGCTTCGGGGCGCAGCGGTTTCCAGCGAATCTCAGACCCAACGTCTCTGTCACGACGTGGTGTCGGGTTCGCGAAAATCAGTCAGTTTGAGTATCTCCTACCAGTATGTTCCAGTTCACCAAAGTGACGACTATTATTACACCAGAAGCCAGTCTCGAGAGGCTGGTTCCCTTAGTAGAATATTTGTCAGAGTGGAAGGTTCTGCCAAACATATCTCAATGGGTCCTGCACTTTGTAGAGAAGGGGTACAGAATCCAGTTCGGTTCTCGTCCGCCACGCTACAACGGGGTGCTACTCACAGTGGTACACCCGGAGCAGGCTCTGGTAATGGAGCAAGAGTTGAAAGCACTGTTAGCGAAAGAGGCTATAGAGTTGGTTTCTCCGGCCGACAGAAACTCAGGGTTCTACAGCCGGTACATCATTGTTCCGAAGAAGGATGGGGGGTTGCGTCCTATTTTAGATATTCGTCTTCTCAATAGCTCAGTCAAGAAATTGAAGTTCAAGATGCTGACATTGAAACAGTTAGTGACCCAAATAAGGTCCGAGGACTGGTTTGTCACAATAGATCTGAAAGACGCTTACTTCCATGTCTCCATCCTCCCACAACACAGGAAGTTCCTGAGATTCGCTTTGGGGGGCGAAGCATACCAGTATCGGGTTCTTCCATTCGGTCTAGCTCTATCTCCCCGTACATTCACGAAATACGTAGATGCAGCTCTAGCCCCGCTCAGCCCCGCTCAGAGCAATCTATGTTCCAGGACATCAGAATGTAGGAGCAGACATCCTGTCGATACTGGGGCTGAGGCCTGGGGAATGGAGGCTCCACACCGAGGTGGTGGAGCACATTTCGGGAGTTTATGGCCAGGCACAGTATTTACTTCTTGGTGTCACCAGCGACAGTGGGATCCAGTTAATTTCACCATCGGTCCAATACTTGAATTCCTGCAAGATCGCTTCATGGCAGGGCTATCCCCTTCTTCTCTGAAGGTCTATGTTGCGGCTATCGCTGCCTACCATGCCCCCTCTGGGGGCTCATCTATTGGAAAAGATCCTCTTATTATTCGTTTCCTCCGTGGCACCCTGAGGCTGAGGCCTGTAGTTCGTTCCAGAATCCCAGCTTGGGACCTGGCTATTGTTCTAGAAGGTCTTTCTGTTGCTCCCTTCGAGCCTTTTGAGTCTGTCTCAGAAAAATTTCTGACCCTCAAAACAGTGTTTCTTCTGACTATTTCCTCACTAAAGAGAGTAGGAGATTTACAGGCTTTGTCGGTTTCTCCGTCATGCCTTGAGGATACTTGCCTTGAGGATACTATACTACAAGGATACTTCACTAAGGTTCATACCAACATACCACGGCCTATCATTCTGCAGGCATTCTGTCCTCCTCCCTTCAAAGATTCGGACCAGGAAAAGCTGAACCTCATCTGTCCAGTCAGAGCACTGGACACATATGTACACAGAGCTTCCCATTGGAGAAGGTCTGATCAGTTGTTGGTGTGCTTTGGACCACCTAAGAAAGCCTTCCTGCATCTAAACAGACGGACAGCAAGTGGATAGTCAAGGCTATTTCTCTTGCATATGAGGTTCTGGGCCATCCTTCACCTTTGTTTACCAGAGCCCATTCTACTAGAGGTATGGCCGCTTCCAAGGCCCTTATGTCAGGGGTATCTATTCAGGAGGTTTGTGATGCAGCTGGCTGGTCCTCACCTCTTACGTTTGTCCAATTTTATGACCTGGACATTGATACCCCAGGGTCCAGAGTTCTCATGTCATGACAGTGCGACACAACAGGTTCTCGGCTGTATGGCGTTCGGGCATTCTCGTTCCCAAAGCGTCATTGACGCATCGTGAGTTCCCTCGAAAGGGAACGTCTCAGGTTACGACTGTAACCATAGTTCCCTGAGAAAGGGAACGAGACGATGCGTCACTTTGCCATACCTCCTACATCCCTGTGATCACTGCTTTGGCCCTTTTGAAGCTGACATGGGGCGATTCCGGATGTGCTTTTATCCTTTCCTGGTCATGACATCACCCGCCCGTGACGTTCATTCTTGCCATTGGAATAGTTGACACAAGTGCTCAGATGCATTCACACAGGGGCGTTCCCAAAGCGTCATTGACGCATTGTCTCATTCCCTTTCTCAGGGAACTATGGTTACAGTTGTAACCTGAGACGTTTTTAGTAAGTCTCAATGCCTTCTATGTGCCAAACACGTAGGTGTCCAAATGTAAAAAAAAAAAAAAAAAATAGCCTGATAAAACTTCTGATCAAAGCTTTTATAATTCATATCCAGAGATATTGACTTTTTTTGTAAATATTGGTAAACATTTTTAGACATCAATTTAAGTGTTTGAGTGTTAAGGATTTTTTTCTTTTACAAAGTCTTTCTACAAACACGACTGCCCCAATGGAAAAGTACTGTTCCAAAAAAGTATTTTCTGGACCTCTGCTGGGAAGGAAAAAAATATAGAGACCGGGCGTCTTGGAACTTTAATTGAATACCCCTGCTCTTGAGTGTAAAGAGCACTATCAATACATTAAATTGCATTTATTTACATGCAAACATGTAACACTTGTCTGATGTGTCCATCCAAATATTACAGGAGACTTATTACAGGGACATGATGTCACAGTTCATGGGTCTGTGTGTTCATCCTTGCATGTGTTGTGTTTCTGTCTGTGGCCTGTGTTGCTGGGCAACTCATTACATTAACTACATTACATTGCATTAATCAGGCCAACCTCACCTGACACTCATTATCTCTCCCTATATCTACCCTTGTGTTGCCGACAGTCTTTGTCAGGTTGCTGTTTGGTTCATGTCCGCCATTTGCTCTTGCTCTTGCTCTCTGGGATCTGGATTTTCCGATCAACAGTCTAAGCTGCCAGCCCACTGCAGTCTGCCGCGCTGCCAAAGCTTATCTACCACCTGCAGTCTACAACATCAGACCATCTCTCTACTGTGTTCCTGAGTTTATTTTATTTTAATAAATTCTCATTGATTCCATTTGCTTCTGGATCCCTTTGTTATTTCCGTGACTCATGGAGCAACATGGGTTTAAGAGCTGTGATGAGTCACAATGCTGTCATGGATCACACACTGTTGGGACTGAGCCTACAATCTTTCCAGTATCAGCTCTTCGGAAGTGCCACTATTATGATTTTTTGGATATTACCTTTCATGTATTGTGTAAAACAGATGTTTTTGAATGTAAAATGTCTGCAAAGTTTCAAAGTGCATGATAAATGGAGTTATTGTCTCCCAGAAGAAAGAACCGATTCTGATCTGCTAAAATGAGTTGTCGGTAATTCCAGTCTTATGTCCTGCACAAACCTACACAGGTTTGTCACATTTGCATAATACCAGCCTTTGGTTTTCATTGGCTGTCTGCTCAGTCTACTTTGACCCTCAAACACTGATGTTTCTGTGGACTTGAAGAGATTGCTTTGTTTTGTCAACTAGAAAATCTAAAAAATGTTGTGCTGCAAATGCAAATCCACTTTGTATGAACTTCCAAAGGACGTAGAAGACGTCTGTCACTTCGGTTGTGTTTTATTCTTGGTTTGGTTGCAGAGCTCTGAGACTCCTATTGTGTTATCTTTGTATGAGCATGTGGTCTCGAGTTTGTTCGGGCCGTTTGCACTTCCTTCCGATTGAGTTACTTTGGCTGCGAAGCATAGTGGAGGCTGGACAAACTTTTGAGTTTAAAATCTTAGGACACAAACAAAGCATTAGACGAGACGATTAGATGAGCAGACGAAGAGGCAGATCAAGATCAGAAGAACATGGGTTAAATATTTAATTCAAGCCATCCACCTACTCTCGCCTCACCTTTCTTTCTCTTATTTAGTTTCTTTTCTTTTCCGTTGAGAGTCCCGGTTCTAAGTTAAATTTTGCTGCAAAGTTTCAGTCAACGATTCAACAGCAAAACCCGCTTTCAACAAGATTTTCCATAGATCCGCCAACACACCACAAGCAACCACGAGCACTACACCACGAGCAAAGGGCGCCGACAAAGGGAACGCCCACAGGAACACAAAGACAAACGCAAGTAGCCTCCAGACTCTTAGCTGAACTGATGCATTGATATAAAATTTAATAACCCCCCAAGAGATGATAGAAGGGATAAATTAATGATTGATGGTTCATTCAGGTCAGGTCTTAAAAGTGCACATAGAAACTTGGGATTTTATCATCTCACTCTCAGGCCCCATCCACACTACTGCGTTTTAGTTTAGAAACGGAGAATTCAAACGAATCCGATCTCCGTCCACACCAGCGTTATAGCTACGTATTAGAACTGATCTCCGTCCACATTAAAACGACTGAAAACGCGGATCACGTCATCATTCACCTACACTGGGCATGCGCGTGCCGGAGTAAACAGGAAACAGATTGACAATTCCTCAGATTTCGCTGAGATTGACAAGTGCCGATCTGGACACTCGAAAGTTTTCGCACCATTCCTCAGGAACTACAACTTCTTTGATAAAATTATCTCACCATTCGCTGGTTCTTCCTGGCTTAACCCAAAACCGACGCTCCATGAACGGTCGATACCGCCGCTGCACACGGGAATTGTCACAGATCGCTCGAATAATAGCTTGACTCCGGCGCATGTAGGCAGCTATAGCATTGTAAAATGCAGAATTTACTTGCACTAACGTAACTGGTAGTCCAGGCTGTTGTTGTATGTTTTCTTCCGTTGTATGACACCCAATCAGAGAGCCGAGCGTGAGCCTCTGCGTCATCATTTCTAAAGTCCTCCTTTTTGACCCGTCTTCACTGAAATGCCCTCTGGAGATTCAAAATGCAAAACGGGGTCGGCAGCGTTTCTAAACTTCTCCGTTTTAGGTCTTCGTTTTTGCCGTTTTAGTCTGGACGGGAGATGCAAACGTAGCAAAATGTCTCCGTTTCTAAACTAAAACGTAGTAGTGTGGATGGGGCCTCAGCTCACTCTTTCCTCACATTCTTTCTTTCTGCAACACGTGTGAATATGTGTGTGCATGTGTTTATGTGTTAGATATTAGTTATATGTGTTAGAATAATCAATAAAGTCTTGTTTTTATTTAAAAAGAAGTGTCCTTGTGTTATGTGCTTACAAATGTAATGCCTTAAACTGCTGATCTAGTTACCTTGCTAATAAATAGTGTTTTCACTATAGTTTGGATATTAAAGTGCCCCTATTATGCTATTTTAAAGTTTTCTAATGTTGTTTTGGAGTCTCCTACAACAGGTTTACATGCATCAAAGGTCAAAAAACTGTTTAGTTTTCTCATACATTTGCACATCACCACATTTTCAATGATTCTCAAATGACTCGAATCCACAAACACAAGGAATCCCTCCTTTCCGCGAGCTACTCTGCTCTGATTGGGCAGACAGCTCAGTCTGTTGTGATTGGGCACCGCATACAGCGCGCGTCAAAAACAAAAACACCCATTGCCATAACAATGTCAGCTCTGCTTGTCCTGAGGCTTCCTACACCGTAACTCATGTGTAAACTAGTAAACAGAGTAACGAACAATGACGTCGATTTTAGCATATAAATCCGAGCGCAAATCCAAAGAGGAAACATTCGAAGAACTATTCATTCAACCCGAACCTCCATCGCAAGGACGAATCGAGCAGGACGTTTCTTAGTGATATACTACTCAGTTTGAGCCTACATTATGCAACTGTAATTCCTTACCATCAACATTAACAAGGGCATGTCCATCAATAAACCGATTATTTTACTTGTACATATTTACAGAGTATTTTTCTAATTTAATGCGGTGAACATGTGGAAACTATCAATAACAGTGCATACATTAGCTGAGCTCTAGCGTGACTGACTGATGTAACATAAAAGTTGGTAAAACAAATCTTGCTCCATGCTTAATCTTTCAGACAAACTGCATTAATAGACACAGTTTTAGGTAGTGGCCCACAACTGATTAGCAGAAGTATTTCAGTAAGACAGTGATAACATGAGTTAGCCAGTTAGCAAGATACCAAGACCTACACAATATAAAACTCAAAACTAAGTTTTTTCTTTACTTTACTTTACTAGCAAGCGTTTTGTGAATCCTGCATTGAACTCCGAGATTTGAGAAGAACTTTCAGTAAAATAAAGGGAACACAGCAAAAGTTTAGGATTATACTGCTGTGACATCTTGGTAAAGATTAATTTTAACCACTGATTATTCACATGCTCCTCCTTGGGCAGTGAAAAAAAAAACTGTCTTTACCTTCATATTGTAGAGCACCGCATCTTCTCGACATGATCCTATCCAGTATCCACAGGAATCAGCTACAGTGTTTTGAGGTTCAAGTTTTCCCTGGTGTCTGCACGCAATAAGTGGGCGGACCAATATGCTAATATTTCTTGTTGACGTCACGACGAAACGGCTTATGACTCGTTTGAAAAATGATTCATTTCAATGACTCAGAGTCGACTCTTACTTTTGAAAGACAATTACTTTATATACGGTGCACTTTCAGATTTAAAACTTTGCAGGATGTTTTCATTCACCTAGAGCTATGTTACACACTACATGAAAGGTCATTTTCAAAAATCCATAATAGGGGCCCTTTAATATCAGCTGCATAGCTGATAGTTCAAGTGATTGCTGGACAAGTCATTTGTTCGGCCTTAAAATAAGTGATTATTTCAAAATGAATGAATGGTAACACTTTACAATAATGTTTCTTACTTACTGCATAACTAATAAGGAATTACTGAAGAACTAATAGGTAGTTCTTTATTAAGGTCCTTCGGCCCAAATGGACCCGAAACATTTAAATATTAATTTTTTTAAAATCATAGCTTCATCGGACTGGTCTGAAATTTGGTGAGGGTTTTGGTACTTGGTATATGAACACCCAAAAAAATTGGGGACAGGTATTGAATAATCAAAGTGGTTGTAAAAAAAATTGTCACACTCAGGACCTTCGGGTCCAAATGGACCCGGCATAGGAAAGTAATGGGAAATTGGCAAAAATGTGAAAATACCGAGTTTTTTTGTGCGTACAATCTACAAATCAGCCACGATCCAGAAAAAAAGCACACAACAGTGAAGGGGTGAATCTATAAAACATCAAGAGTGCAAAACAGACACATCCACACACACACACACACACACACACACACACACACACACACACACACACACACACACACACACACACACACACACACACAAACACACTTTTATACATAAACAAACTAAAAAATTCAGATTTCATATGTGTTTTGCATTTTTAAAATGCTCAGTTTGTCCACCAGATGGCATCCATCTCATTTCAAAAATTGCTTTCATGAGGTCTAGGCTTGACTCTAAAATGAAATACAGCTTTAAAAAAAATAAAAAAATATATCTTTTTTTATAATTTTCTATTATATTCAATGGGGGGGAAATTGGGGGAAAATGGGTCATATTTATTGCATAAATATTAATTATAAATCATAAAATTATCTCAAAACACCAAAAAAAGAAAAGAAAAATATTATAAAAAACAAGTAAAAAAAAATGATGATTTTCTTTTAATAAATATGAATCCCACCCCTCCGGCCCATTTGGACCCGAAGGTCCTGAGTGTGACTCTGAAATGAAGGACCCCAGAGGGTTAACACTTAAGTCACTACTGTTAACTACTAAGGGAGATTAACTAATCAGTATGTAATAGAATTTTAAGATTGCGTTAAGTATCCGTTAGTTAATCAATAACTAATGAATTGTATCATACCTCCTGAAGAACCACTATTAATTATCTGCTAATTTAGGTTCAAGAAAAATAATTATTAAGTAACTACTAATGAACAGTCATACAAAGTCGTCACTACAATAATCTGAGTTTTTTTAGCAGTGGAGTGGTGGATGAAGTAAACAAATCAAGTACTTGAGTAAAAGTACAGATACCCCAATAAAATATTGCTCCAGTAAAATTATAATTAGGCCTATTCATTTTCAAATTTACCTTAGTAAAAGTACAAAGGTACCTTCACCACCCCCACACCTGATAATCAATGTTTTTATTTTTTCTAGACAGTTTTAGTCATTCTTCAGCACTTATAAGAAAGATAAGTGCTGATAGGTTATTTACCTATAGGCTATATATTGATCTGCAAATAAGCAAACTTTTTATTTGATTAGCAAAGCTTAAAATAATGTGCATTACATCTTATTATTATACTTAGTTATTATACATTTTAAACTTCTTTTGGACCATTCAAGTTCTGGGAATATCGCGGTAGCCTACATTTAAATTTTACAGTAATTTGGTGATGCAAGAGCGCAGGCATTTACATCCTCTTTTGGAGGGTTTCCAGCACCGCTGATATGGTCCAGTTCTTCTGCGAAATACAGGTTTGTGTAAATTTTTTTTAATCTATAAAATCATTAGTGCGCTGTAAATCTATTTAATTTTTATGCAAGGCAACATACAAGGACGCTATGTCAGTAAGCCTTACCTAGCTTTTTTGCTTGATGGAAACGTTGAATGCCTTGCATAAAAAAAGATTCTAAATCTATTTACATCAGATGTAAAAACATATTCTTAGAGCTGTGCACTGTTTGTTTATGGGCAGGTTTTGGAGTCAGTCACAGCATATTTGGGCTATAAGTGAAACGCAGGGCAGTGGTCTGAATTTAAGCAGTTTCCTTTTCAGTCGATAACGTCAGACGTAGTCTACGTCGACTGAATGGGATCACGCCAGGGAGCCAGTCATCTTCGAGTACTATTGAACGAGCCAATGGAATTGGTGTGCGTGATTCGCAACACACACTCCGCCCCTACGGCACGGATATAAATGCGGAACTGGATGCATGCACTAGTTGCCTTTCGCTTCGGAGCCGATCATTTGATGTCTCTGAAGAATGCTGTTGTTGAGCGAGTCTGTCTGTGTTCTTCAGGAAGACTCTCCCAGTGCTGGTGGTTTCTACGGCGTGAGTGCAGTGGTGATCGCGAGCTTTGAGCTCTCAACTGCTGTTTTAACAGCAACAAATTATAAAGGTTTGTGTGTGTTGACGACTGTTTAGAAGGCGGAAAAGTGAGTGCTTCACTGTTTCAGTTCACTGTTCAGTGTTGCCGCGGTCATTCCCCTGTGTGCTCCGGCACTGGTGATGGGTTCTATTTCCTGAAAGAGCAACACGGGTACGTTTGCGTCTTTTTCAAGATGTCATTCCACCTGTGCGTTTCTGGATGCGGTCGTTCCCTTTTCCTCTCTGACGGTCACAATTTTTGCATCACGTGTTTGAGCTATATATTTATGTGTATATAAATATGTATATATATATATATATTTATATGTTCAGCAAGCTGAAGCAGCTTTTGTGGACGGCTCATGTTCTCATTGCGGGAATATGACTGTCGCGGTTTTGAGATCGAGACTCGCCTTTGTCCGTGAAGCGCGAGTCCCCATTACCATGCCCCACCCCCGGGTGCCGTGTGGGATGGGTGATTGGAGGATAGTGATGGATGTCTCGCCCGGTAACCATTCCCTGTGAGGTCCTCACTCCTCCATCACACTGCAGCCGATTGAATTCCTGTTGAGTGTGCTGGTCCCTCTGTAATGGACCGATCAGCTGTTTCAATTGGGGTTCCCCCAGAGGATAAGATGTCAATAGCAGCATCGGAGGGTGAGCTGGCCTCTGGAGAGGACGACTCGGCTGTGTTATCTCCCTCTGGGACTGTAACATTGCCCAAGCCAGATCCAGAAATGTCAGCTATGATGAAACGGGCCGCCGAGGCTGCCGGGCTCGAGCGGAACTCCACTGTGTCCCGTTCATTCTCAGTTGGAGGATTGGTATCTCGGGCAGGCCACACTGGTTCTCAGCTCACCGCCCCAGTGCTTTTCTTTCCTGAAGTGCATGGAGAGTGTGGCGAACAGGACGGCCGAGGGACGTGAGAGAACGGCGCGAGGCCGGTGGTGCGATTGCTAATGAGCAACACCTGTGAAGCACACCGGTCTCGCATCTCTCACGGAGGAGCGGAAGCATAAAGGAGGAGCGACGACGTTGATGATCGAAAGAGGAACAGGCCTGTATTTTAGTTGTGTTTTGTTTTTGTATTTGTGTTTTATTTTATCCAGCAGTCCTCCGCGAGGGGCTGCTGGCCATTATGTTTATTTTGGGTAAGCCAGCAGTCGTCCGCGAGGGGTTGCTGGCGGTATTTTAGTTTGTTTATTTTAAATAGAGATTATTTTGATTGTTCGCCGGTTCCCACCTCCTTCTTCCCTGAACATTGCTACAGAGAACTTTTCAGGTTGTGGACAGCACCTCTCTCTGCAAGAAGTTGCCTGAATAGTTTTTCCCCCTCACTACCCTTGATGGAGGAGCAGTGAAGGGTTGCGAGGGTGTCCCTCCAGTTGAGCGGTCTGTCACGACACAGGTGCACCTGTGTCTGGCGGCCGCTCCCTTTTGGAGGGATCCTCATCCCCGCCTAAGGCCCGTGAGTTCTCGTCCGTTCCGATGGGCAGAGTTTACAAACCCTATGGGCAAGCCGCCTCCTCTTGCGTGCCATGGCACTGCTACAGGTCTGTCAGGCCAGAGCACCCATGGACATGCACGAGGGTAGCCCAGACAGTGCGCTCATAGGTGAGCACCGCACTGTTCCGAGTGTCGTGGTGTGCACGATCGGTCTGGCGATGTCCACCTTCGTGGTCTAGGAGCGCCATCATTGGCTCAGCCTGGTTGATAAGGCCACTTGTTGTAAACTCATTCTTCATGCTACTAGGTGGTGGGTTGTGACCATCTTGGCCCAAGATGGTCTGCAGCATCTGACCTGAATGACATGTGCTTCAAATCTCTACCTTCCGCACCACACGCCATCCTGTGAGTTGCGTGTGAGGGTTTGAAGTATCAGTACAGAGTCTTTCCCTTCGAGTGCTCCATAGCCAGTTGGGTCTTCAGGTCTTCATCTCGCCCATGGGTTGAGTATCTCTCTTTCATTTTTGGAGGTGGACTCGGTCCAACACGTCTCTCCAACGAGAGTGTGTTCAGCTGGTGTGTATAGAAGTGAGAAAGGGTCCTACTGAAAGAACTTTCAGAGGCTCCTTGGGCACATGGCAGATGCACCCACTTGGCTTCCTCCATATGAAGACCGCTTCAGCACTAGCTTCATGATCGAGTCCCGAGGTGACCGTGGCAGAGCAGCACACTCTGTGTGACAACAGTTCACCCGGCCTGCTGCCAAACCCTCACCGACAGAGGGGCCATGTACAAAGGGCGTGCTTTAATGGAGGCCTGGGCGACCTCCGACTGCATGAACATTCGTGCCTCAAATTCTTGCGAGCTGGTACTGGTCTGAAAAGGCAGACATTATGACCGTTGCGTAAGCTTCCCTCGCATGCCGCAACTCACCTGTCACCTCCTCCTTGGAGTCAGAAGCTTCTGAGGATGCTTCATTCCATTATTTTCCCGGCCTACTCAATCGTGCCGCTGACGAGCCTCACGCAGTTATGGCCAGGGAGAGTGGAGACTCCATCCCCTTGCAGTCCAGCTGGGTCGGGACCACTCTGGGGCCGCACAGTTACTCTGTTGCCTCTCCAGATTCGTCCCCCTGCCATTTGCTTATATTCTGTCTGAGCGGACAACCCTTGGACAGACACCTGCTCTCAGCTGCCCCCGAGGCCCCGCAGAAATGCATTCCCCAGTGAGCCTTCTAAAAATAGCGGCAATGCGATTCATTGTTGCTTGACGCCTGCTCAAGTTCAGTGATTAAGTTCATCACACTCAAGTGTTGAGCAGAAATGCTCCTGTACATTACATTTACATTTATTCATTTAGCAGACGCTTTTATCCAAAGCGACTTACAAATGAGAACATTAGAAGCAGTTAAACTAACAGTAGGACAACAATACATAAGTGCTATGACCCCTCTCAGTTTAATTTAACTCAGTTTTTATTTTTTTTTTTTATTTTTTTTTTTAGAAATAGTAGAATAGAAGAGAAAGTGTTAGTATTATTGGATCAGGTGCTGCCGAAAAATATATGTCTTCAGCAGTTTCTTGAAAGTGGCTGTAGCTAAGTGATCTTCACATGAAGTGTTGAGCCGTGCTTTTGTGCACCTGTCGCTTGCTCCTACTGTGCCAGGTCAGGAGTGGAGCAGGTCTTGATAGTTGCCCCTTATTGGCCCAACCAGACCTAGCTCCCCTCAAAAGCCTTCCTGACTTCCCCTGAACACAATTCAGGGACGGGGCACAATGGAACCCGCGTTCAGAACCCTGGAGAGATTAACTTTTAAGATTATAAAATCTTTGTTAAACGAGTTTAAATGTAGGCAGTATTGTATATGTTAAAACAAAATAAAATATATGCTGTATAAAGAGATGTTCTCATTTGAAATAAAGGAAGATCATGTAGCCTAAATGAGTCATTGTCATGTATTTTCAAAGGTTAAGATGATTATGTTAATAATAGTGTTGTTGTTTTTTGTTTTTTTGTTTTTTTACAGTAAGTTTGTTTTGAGTCAGAAGTATGTGGTAATTCTTTATTAATTAATGGGTTCCCTATATTTTCACTTTAGAATACTGTTTCAGGTTTTAAGTAATTCCTGAAGAATTATCTAATAATTCTTCATTAATTACTAATAAGTTCCCTATATTTTCACTTTAGAATACTGTTTCAGGTTATAAGTAGCCTAATTCCTGGATAATTATTTGATAATTATTTATTAATTACTAATGGGTTCCCTATTTCCACTTTAGAATACTGTTTCAGTTCACGAATATTAAAGGCTGGCCCACCATCTGGCCCAAGCATTAACAGCAAATAAGTTAACAAAAGACAACATGCAAATTATTAAGTCAACATGCTGGAAGGGTTGCTAAAATAATCTCTTAAAGGTTTCTAGCCAGAAACACCAGTCTCTTAACATGATCTGGTTTAAGGGATGAACGCAAGCAGGTGACAATGTTTCCACTTGTACTAAAGACCCTCTCTGAAGAGGAACTTGTAGCTGGAATGCAAAGGTATTTTCTTGCCAGGTTTGAAAGCCGAGGGTATATCCTCTGGGATTCTGTCCACCACTTCAGTGGGTCTTCCTCAGCATCCAGTATTTCCCTCTGGAGGTAAGACTGTAGCTCACTAGCTATGGCCTGGTCCTGTTGCTGAAGAGGTGTGACTGTAGTGACCTTGAAGAAGCTCCCTAGGCCCTTCTTCTTCTTTGGAGCATCCTCTGTATCCTCAGCAGGTGTTGCTGCAGTCTCAAGAGGGACGTTCTCCTGGAGGGAACAAATTACAAATTTGGGAATTTTATTTTTAACCTGACCTAATCATTGTGGTATTAATGTTCACAATATCTTTTAATTAGTATTATATTTATTATTATTATTATTACCATGATGACAGTCTTCATCTCCGCTATCAGTCTGTCTTCAATGGACCCTCGGTTGTCTTCATTGACATATTTAAGTTTGAACCTTGGGTCCAGGGCAGAGGCCATGTCCAGCAGTTCTTGTGTTGTTGTGTCACTGTATTTGTCATTGAGATGATCTACTATCTTCAGTTTGATGCTTTTGGCAAGGTCTGTGTCTTCCTCCTGCACTTCCAATATTTGGTTATTGAAGAGGTGGAGGGTTGGCTTCAGGAAAGAAACACTGACATATTTCTCTCCAGAAAGGCATCAGTGAACTCAACCAGAGGGCTGAGTGACTTGTTGATGGCCTCCAGCACATCAATATCCTGCCATGTGAGGGTGAGATGTCTAGCCTTCCGGTCACTAGAGAAAAGCTGGGCAATGGCCTTCTGCTGTTCAAGGACTCTCTCGACCATAGCCTGCCTAGATCCCCATCTAGTTGGGCATTCAGTCTTTAGTGAGTGTTCAGGCAGGTTCATCTGCCTCTGAGCCTCTGTCAGAGCCCTCTTCTTTTTCCAACTGTAGGAAAAGCTACTGACCACCTTCTTGCAGACCCCCACCGCCCGGTCAATCCTGGGATCCTACATTGCATTCTCTAAGATTACAACAAATACATATTTAGCATCACTATGTTTATCACAACCTTCATCAAAGCATTATTTTCCATTTGTGGTGTGTGTTGTTATTATTACTATTATTATTATTAAAGTATAATAGTATATAATTAGCCTAAGCTAGTAATAGTAGTAGTCTAACACCGTGTCCTAACCAGATGTGATGTGATAAGATTCCAGCGACAAATAATTTGTCTGTCCACACTAGACACGACGATTTGAATTATCCACTGTTGCTTTTACAGCAACAAAGCTGGGAGCACTAAATGATATTCAAAGTCACATTACACACTTTTAACATTAAATAAAGCACATAAACATTACCTAAGATTATCATTGCCACACTTTGTTTGTTGTTCCAGCGCAAAGTCACAAAAAAAATGGAAACAGTTTCTAAAATAGAATCGTCGTGTTAAAAACCAAAACTCTGATTAACACGGAAAATATACCTTTTATCCCGCGTCGCGGCATCGAGTGTAGTTAGGACACGGTGTAACTGACAAATTATTATTTATTAGTATTCCTATTTCCTACTATTGTTGTTGCTGTTGTTTTACTTATAATTAAATCACCACATATCATATATCACTTATCACACTCACCTATAGCCAAGTGGAGTCTGTGGCCGAAGCACTGAAGCCTTATCCATCCATTTAGCTCAGCCGCCAGCTTTATGTTTGAGGCATTGTCCGAAGTGATTCAGATTAGCTTTTCTTCGTTTAAACCCCATGCAGCCAAAACTTCCCTCAGTCCATTAGCGATGTTTTGGCCCGTATGGTCTTCGGAAATAAACGCCGTTTGGAGGCATTTGGTATTCAAACGGCAATCGGCATCTATATAGTGGATTGTGAGGCTAATATATGGCTCCATGGTTCGGCTAGACCATATATCCGTTGTGATTGCAAAGTATTCTGCTTTGGTCACCTTGTTAGCCACTTCTGCTTGCCATTGATCGAACAAATCTGGCAGAGCAACTCTAGAGAAATAGTGTCGAGTTGGCAAAGCATAACGTTTATCCACAAATTGATCATTTTCTTGAATCCAGAGTTGTGAACTGTGCTAATCGGGCGCATGTCTTTAGGTAAATAATAGGCAACAGACTCAGTTATTTTTTTGTGCCTTTCCGAATTTAACTGATAGGGAGTTGCGCTGTAGAGTGTGTCTGTTATGAATGCCTGGGTTACGGAGGATGTTGAGGGGGTTGCGGATTGCTGTTTCTTTATTAAATTATCATAGATCATCTGTGTTTAATTTTCAAGTGGTTAAACAAATTCGTGGTGTTCCCTTTCGTTGCAGCCACTACCATGTTGCAAACCTTTCACGTAGCATGTTTCTGCTCGTCGTCAGTTTCCCCGAAGCCAAACTGTTCCCAGACAACGGAGTTGGTTTTGCCTTTTTTGCTCACCAAACGCTGCTGAGGCTGCCCTATACCTTCTGCCATCTTTACTCGCGCTAAGTTTTTTAAATTCCAGCGGGTGACATGCACACGACCTGCCTCCCTGACTGTGTAGGCTGAGAGAGTTTATGGCTTCGGGAGGGGCGGATGTGCGAGTGTGTGTGCGCGTGTCATTCAAGTGTTCTTGCAAAACAGAACATGGCAAAATAATCGTTTTTACTCGATTGTACTATTTTGGAGATCGTTGGGAGCCCAAATCGAAATTCGATTAATTGCACAGCCCTACTTCTTAGTTATTTTTCTTAAACCTTAATACGTACATAATTAATAGTAGTTCTTCAGGAGGTATGACAAAATTCATTAGTTATTGATTAACTAACTGTTACTTAACACAATCATAAAATTATATTACATACTGATTAGTTAACACGTCTTCCTTAGTAGTTAACAGCAGTGAAGAAGTAGTTAATCAAGAATTACCTATTAGTGGTGGGGGTGTACGTGTCAGGGTGCTCTAATATCATTTGTTGTGAGAAAATGCTTTTGTGCCCTGTGTTGTGCTCTGTTTCTTTCCTACTCTCTCACGAGTACCATCAGCTGCAACTCATTGTATAAATGGCACACTCAGAAAGGCCTGTGCTGAGGAACACTTCTCCCTAGCCTTAAGCCCTATTCAGACGTAATTGTTTCTCAGGGGGTAGTAATATATTTTCACCAATTACAGGGGTTAGTCTGAGATCGTATTGCCGTCCGAATCCAGAATGTCAATGTTTTTCTCCCACCTCCCGCATAACAATCCCAGGGGGAATTACCTACAGATTTTTGACAAACACCATGGTCTTGTGGTGATTTAATTGCCGTCTGAACTCACATCTCTGAGTTTACAAGAAGAGATCACTTCAAAATTCACTGTTTATAAATACCGATTTAAAATATTATGTAGCCTATTATATACAGTTACATTAAAAATATAAACCAAGCAGTTGTGCTTACCTCATGTACTGTAAATAAGAAGCTGCATTAACTTATTTCCGCAAATTTCCAATTTTTAAAATGACATAAATTGCAAGACAGAAAATGTCTCGGTTACGTATGGTAACCCGAGTTCCCTGAAAGAGGGAATGGAGACGTTCGTCGGAGGGATCCGACAGAAATGGGATCTTCGCAGAGAGACCAAATTACTTTGAGAGAAACTAAAGAGCCAATGCACATTGGCATGCGATAAATGTGCCAGCTGCTTCTATAACGCAGTGCGGGTATATAATGAGCAGCAGGTGCAACGCATCTTTGGTTTTCGCTGAGGAGTCGAGCCAGGGTCTGCAGCGATGGTACAACAACATGGCGACGGGACGAACGTCTCCATTCCCTCTTTCAGGGAATGTTCCACTCCAACGTTCGTCGTAGGGATCCGACAGAAATGGGATCCCTACCAACATGCCATGTTTTTGGCCCTTCCAGTGCCCTGCATAAGCCTCACGTCTCTCCCTTTATTAGGGGCAGAAGCTTATGAGGAGAGTACTGGCCACTGATATTCCGCATGACCCACTCAGTGAGAACATTGGATAACACTGGGAAAGCGTGCCCTTCCTAAGGGAAGAAGAACGCTGCGGATGCCACGACCTGCCCGGATGGAGGTAACATGTGGAGAAAACACATATTGACTAGCCAAGCAGGGTAGTGCAACATATGGAAGTCTATGGGGTCGCTGCAGGGGCCGCTACATATGGACACCCAGCCTAGCACAGGTTCCTCAATGCAAAAAAGTGTCAGGCCTGGCGTCAGCCGCTCCGCAACATCTGACTGCCTTAGAGGTGACGGAGGAACTCAACAGGGTTAGCCGTCTCTGGAAAAAACACTGGAGCAAATAGACGCACGTATCTGGCCAACCAGGCGAGAATGACGTAGCAAGCCGACACTTGAGAGGGTTCCCTGCGCTACTGGCCACTTGGGGCGAGTATACGGGAGGATACCGGCTCTACATGAAGGCTATAGAATCTAGCGAGCGTTTTGGGTGTCGCCCAGCCCGCAGCACTACATATATCTGTCAGCGAGGTGCCTTGAGCCAACGCCCAGGAGGAAGCAACACCTGAAGCCCCAACAGGCTGAGTTGCCCAAAGGGCAGGACTTTGTACTGATACGCCTGACGCTCAAAAGCAAAGTGCACGAAGTACCTGTGTCGATGAAGAATCGAGATGTGAAAGTGCGCTTCCTTCAGGTCGATCACTGCAACCCAATCTTGGGGACGAATGCATTCAAAAATGCGTTTCTGTGAGATCATTTTGAATGGGAGCTTGTGCAGGGCCGAATTAAAACTTGCAGGTCCAAGATTGGCCGTAACCCACCGCCTTTCTTGGGTACAGTGAAGTAGGGACTTTAGAACCCTGACTTCATATCGGCTAGAGGGACCGGCTTGATCGCGTTCTTCGCCAGTAGGACTTTGATCTCTGCCCATAAGACAGGAGCACCAGTAGCTATCACTGTGGTGAACCAGATACCCCTGAACTTGGCTATGCAATTCAGTTCGCCCGGCGCCCTCCCAAGTCTGATGGTGTGGATGAGCCAGCCGGATGGTCTGGGGACTAAACCATTAGGACCAACGTAACCACAGATGTAATGCAGAGGGGCAGTGCAGTGGATTTTTATTAAATTTTGCACCCGGCCGTTCTCCGGGGAAAGAGCTTCTTCATCCCGGTCCGGGTTGCCCGGAGTCTAACTACAGTACTCTAATTGGCTGCAGTAACACAGGGTTTGTGATGTGAATATATTAATGCTACAACACATTTGTTAGATTCAAAAGACATCAGTGAATCAGTCTATTTCATGATGTTTATAAAGCCATCAACAAGTAGCCATCATCACCTGATCTCGTTTCACTTTAGGTTTCTTTGCTGCTGCAAATGTATTTAACAAACACAGTGCCACAGCAGCCAAAAACCAAAAAAAAAAAACCCAAAAAAAAGATATAATAAGAGTTAAGAGCCCAACTAATGGAAACACTAATCACTGTTATGGTGACTTCAAATGAAACACAGAGTTAAACCCCTGTTAATTCTCAAAAACTTTTGTAGACGTCAATCTGGTTAGTAATAAGGGAAGCTGGTAATGCTGTTTGTGGAGTTTTTTAATCCTCCTCTGCTGCGATCTTCAGATATTTAATGTCTTCTTGTATCTTCAGATGATTTAATCTAAGGCTGTGGCTGGAAGTCAGTTGTAGTTCTTGTGTGTCTGCTCGTCTCTTTTTCTGTTCTCTTATCTTCTTCAGTGATTCTGCTTGTTAACAGTCTTATTAATGCCGAGTTTACTCCATTTTTAATATACACAGATTTTGTGGCTCAGATAAGGTCCAGTTCTGGTTTATTTCTTTGCTCATGGCTGACACATGGCATTGCTTGTGGCCCAGATCTGGCAAACAGGAGTGAGCCACCAAAGGGTCCGTCATTCCACGCTGCATGTGGGCCAGATCATCATTCCACATGTGCCAGATGTGGGCCGGATCTGGGACATCACAATGTTGCTAAGTGGGTTGTTATCTCCCCTCCTGACCCCTAGACTGGGAGGGGAATGTAACACAGCTCTATGGCAACACATATCCCCACAGGTCTGGCCTGCCGTAGATGAGCTGTAGAGTATCTCTTCATCAAGCTGACACGCACAATGACACTGAAAGCACACTGAAACTGAAACTTTTGCAGCAGGAGCATGACATCATTACAAATGTTCATCCTAGAAAAAAATTCACATTTTGGTACTGCTGAGAAATTAAGTAATGACAATGACAATGACATTGCTGTACTTGTTTACAGCAATGGCGTCCATGAAGAGAATGCTTGCATAGACAGTTGCTCCTGTAAAGCTGCAGTAAATATTTAACATTATCTCTGAATTATTGGCATAGGAAACACTGCGCAAAAGTAAACTAAGGGTAATAAAGAAGTCCGCTGTGGCCAGATTCTTCATGTAAACCGTGATGCTGGACTGGACACGCTGATTAGTGCAGAAATACACACGCATTGTGAAGCAATTCAACACCTGACTGATGAGAAAGACTAGTGAGTATGCAAATATGAAAACATTATTAGCTGTAAATTCACAGAGAGCTTGTGTTGTATTTGTCATGTTTAGTTCCATGGTGTAATTTTTGAAAGTTATGAAGATAGCTGCAGGCACTGGAGACTCCATCTATGTAAGAAAGAAAAAATACCCAGTCTGACTTTGAAAGAATTCCACAGTACCTAATAGTCTAAACCAACTATCTAATACCTAAAAATAAAATAAAAATATATTTTAGATATACACATATTATATATATATATATATATATATATATATATATGTAATGACGGAGAAGAGGCAGTCGAATCCATCTGCAGCACTTTATTCAAACAGGTAATAAAACAAGGAATCACTGACATAAAAAAAAGCACACGTTTCAGCATGTAGCGTGGCAAAACAAGACTTCGCAAAGAACATAGAACTGAGCAGTCCAGATAAAGGGTAGGTAATGATTAACAGGTGGGAGTGATGAGACTGAATGGAGAAACCAGGCAGGGATGGAACCTAATGATAGCAGAGGGGAATGATGGGAAGTGCAGTTCTAGAACTCAGGTGACAAGGAGCGTGTGAGATCGGGGAGAGGTGAAGGCGTGCGCTCAGTGACAGCCGCGCGCTCCGTGACAGAGCCCCCCTCCTGCGAGCGGCTCCGGAAGCGAGGACCTGGACGACGAGGTCTTCCACGGGGTCTTGGAGCTGGACGATCTGGGTGAGTGTGATGGTAAGTGTTAAGCAGAGCAGGGTCCAGGACGTCCTGAGACCTGACCCAGGAACGTTCCTCGGGGCCAAACCCCTCCCAGTCAATCAAATATTGCAGTGCCCCGCCGCGGCGTCTGGAGTCCAGGATCTCTCGTACCCGGTACGCCTCCTCGCCTCCGACCTCAATGGGGGGAGCCTGCACGTGACCGACCTCCTCCTGGACCTCCTCTCTCCTGGGAGCAGCAGCGGGTCTGAAAAGAGACATATGAAAGGTGGGTGAGATTCTATAATGTGCTGGGAGTTCCAGCCGAAACGAGACCGGAGTGATCTGCCGAAGAATCTTGAAGGGCCCGATGAAGCGAGGGGATAGCTTCTTGCTTGGGAGCCTCAAACGCAGATCACGGGTGGAAAGCCACACCCACTGACCAGGCCGATACCGGGGACCCTCACGCCTCCTTCGATCCGCATGCAGCTGATAGTGACGGATGGCACGTCGCAGATGGACATGAGCGGCATTCCAAGTGGCCCTGCTGCGTTGCAGCCACGCATCCACCGCAGGGAGGTCTGACGGTTCTCCTGCCCACGGGAAGAGGGGAGGTTGAAAACCTAAAACACACTGGAAGAGTGTTAGACCAGTGGCAGGCTTTACCAGGGAATTTTGGGCGTACTCCGCCCAGACCAGGAAGCGGCTCCAGTCCTGTTGGTTCTCGTGACAGTACGTCCGCAGAAAGCGAATGAGGTCCTGGTTCAACCGTTCAACCTGAACGTTGGCCTGCGGATGGTATCCCGAGGTGAGGCTGACATTGATGTTGAGTTTGGAGCAGAGTTCTCTCCAAATGCGGGAAGTGAACTGGGGGCCACCGTCGGAGACGATGTCCTCGGGGAGACCAAAAAGACGAAATACGTGGTTGAGAAGCACCTCCGCAGTCTGCATGGCAGTGGGCAGACCCTTCAGGGGGATAAAACGACAGGATTTGGAGAAGCGATCCACGACTGACAGAACTGTGGTAAATCCCTGAGACAGAGGCAAATCAGTTACGAAATCCACAGCGATATGAGACCATGGGCCTTGAGGCACTGGCAATGGCTGTAAGAGACCGGCAGGTTTAAGGTGGGAAGATTTGACAGTGTTACAAATGGAACATTCGTGAATGAATTTGATAACATCAGCCCGGAGGGTGGACCACCAGAAGCGGTTGGAGACTAGCTGTACTGTAGCAGAGATACATGGATGTCCAGCGCTGAGTGTGCTGTGAACCCATTGAAGCACCCGATCACGGAGTTCGAGAGGCACGAAAAGGCGATTCTCTGGACATTCCGGCGGAATAGGAAGAGCTTGTTGTGCCTCGGTAACCTCCGAGATGATGTCCCACTGCACTGGAGCAACGATGTGAGTGGAGGAAAGGATGGGTTCTGGCTTGGAAATCTCATTGAACTCCTCGAACTGACGAGACAGAGCATCGGCCTTCCCGTTCTTGGACCCAGGTCTGTACGTGATCCTGAAATTAAATCGAGAGAAGAACAGTGACCAGCGAGCCTGACGAGCATTCAAACGCTTGGCGGACCTGATATATTCAAGATTTCTGTGGTCAGTGAGGACGGTGAAAGTCTGACGTGTACCCTCCAGCCAGTGCCTCCACTCCTCCAAGGCTGCTTTCATGGCCAGAAGCTCTCGGTCGCCCACATCATAATTGCGCTCCGACGAATTAAGCTTGCGGGAGAAAAAAGCACAGGGAAACTTTTAGCGGGGTTACCGTGGCGTTGAGACAGGATTGCACCAACTCCAGTGCTTGAAGCGTCAACCTCCACGATAAACTCGCTCTCCGGGTTAGGATGATGGAGAATGGGTGCGGACGTGAACCTCTCTTTCAGCCGGGAAAACGCTGAAGTGCATTCGGAAGACCACCGGAAGCGCCCCCCCCCCCCCCCCCCCCCCCGCCTGGAGAAGAGATGTTAGAGGAGCCACAATGAGACTGAAATTACGTATAAACCTACGATAAAAATTGGCAAAGCCCAGGAATCGCTGTAATTCTTTCACAGAGGAAGGTTGAAGCCAGTCCACCACAGCTTTGACCTTGCTGTCATCCATGAGAACCCCCTCGGTGCTGATGATATATCCTAGGAAGGCGATCCGGGTCTGATGAAATTCGCACTTCTGAGTCTTGGCGTATAACTGGTTCTCAATTAGGCGTTTGAGGACTGCACGCACATCCTGGACGTGTGCTTCGAGGGTCTCTGAAAAAATCAAGATGTCGTCAATATAAACAATAACTTTCTGATTCAGCATGTCACGAAAGATCTCATTAACAAACGACTGGAACACAGAAGGACTATTGGACAGCCCGAATGGCATAACCCGATACTCATAGTGCCCTGTGGTTGTAGAAAAGGCCGTCTTCCACTCATCACCCCTCCGTATGCGAATGAGGTTGTAAGCGTTCCTCAAATCCAGCTTGGTGAAGTAACGGGCTGAGCGAAGCATCTCCAGGGCTGCAGGGACTAAAGGCAGAGGATAACGATACTTCACGGTTACCTCATTAAGACCTCGGAAATCAATGCAGGGCCGGAGACTCCCATCCTTCTTCTTAACGAAGAAAAATCCAGCGGACGCGGGGGATGTGGAAGTGGTGATGAAACCCTTAGCAAGTTGCTCCTCGATATACGAATTCATAGCCCCAGTCTCCGGTTGCGAAAGTGGATACACACGGCCGTGCGGGGGAACGGCTCCGGGTAGCAGTTCAATAGCGCAGTCACTGGCCCGGTGCGGGGGTAGAAGTGAAGCCTCTCTCTCGCTGAATGCCAGGGCAAGATCATGGTAGACCGCAGGAACTCCTTGCAAGTTCAACTTCTCAGAGGGACTGTGGCTTGATTCAGGACCATGGAGAGCAGGCAAGCAGTGGACCTGACAGAAAGGAGACCATTGAGTAATTCTCCTCTCAGTCCAGGAAATTAGAGGGTTGTGTCTCTCCAGCCAGGGCAATCCCAAAATTACTGGATGATGAGGTGAACTGATGGTATACAACTGAATTCTCTCCGTGTGACGAGACCCGAAGCTGAGAGTAAGTGGCTGCGTGATGTACTGTACCTCCCCTGTCCCCAGGGGGCGTCCATCCAGGGCTGCCACTGCCACACGAGACTCACAAGGGATGAGAGAGAGATGATTAGACAAGGCAAAATCCAGATCAACAAAACTCCCAGCGGCACCAGAGTCAATTAAAGCCCTTGTCACACAAATACTTCCATTAAAACTAAAGGAAACTTCGAGACTGAGAGAGTTAGAGTTAGGAGGATTAATCGAAGAACTCACCGCAGAAGTATCTCTGGATCTGGATCTCACCGGACAAGAAGCTCTCAGATGACCGGCTTGAGCACAGTACAGGCACACTTTATTCCGCCGCCTCCTCTCACGTTCCTCCGTAGAGAGACGTGTGAAGCCGACCTGCATGGGCTCGAAATCTGAGCTGGCTGGTGGATTAGAGAAGAGACTGGGCGAGAGAGGTGCGCGTCGAGAGCGGATGAGATTGTCGAGGCGAATGGCGAGCTCCATAAGTTCTCCGAGGGTCCTTCCATCGTCGCGACAAGCCAATTCCCCTTGCAGCGCAGAATTCAAACCCTTTCGGTACAGCAACTTAAGTGGTTCCTCCGTCCAACCCGTCTGAGCTGCCAGGGTGCGGAATGAAAGCGTGTAGTCAGCCGCAGTAGAACTCCCTTGACTTAATGCGAGAAGTAGCTCTCCTGGCTCCTTACCGCCCGCGGGATGTTCAAACACCTCTCTGAATTGAGACAGAAACACGTTATAAGAGGGAAATGTGTGCTGACCTCCTGACCAGAGAGCAGTCGCCCACTCCAACGCCTTCCCGGTGAGTAGAGAGCAGATAAATGAGAAGCGGGACGCATCAGTGGGATAAAGCTGGGGTTGTTGGTTGATAAATAGGTCGCACTGCAACAGAAATCCTCTACAGGCAGCAGGTGAGCCATTAAACTTCTCAGGGAAAGATAATTTTGGGTTGCTTGAAGTCGTACTCACGCTTGATGTTAAGGGAGCCGCAGCTGCGGGAGCTTGAGCTTGATTAGCGACCGCGTTCTGTTGACAGGGGGTTTGCACGGACCTCACAAGCTCTTCAGTGAGGTTAGTTAACTTGACCAGTTGTTGTTGGTGTGTGATTAACACAGATGCCTGGGATGAAACCTCGGAAGCCAGACGCTGGAAGTCTGCTGGATCCTGTGTTGGCGAAGTCTTCTGTAATGACGGAGAAGAGGCAGTCGAATCCATCTGCAGCACTTTATTCAAACAGGTAATAAAACAAGGAATCACTGACATGAAACAAATGCACACGTTTCAGCATGTAGCGTGGCAAAACAAGACTTCGCAAAGAACATAGAACTGAGCAGTCCAGATAAAGGGTAGGTAACGATTAACAGGTGGGAGTGATGAGACTGAATGGAGAAACCAGGCAGGGATGGAACCTAATGATAGCAGAGGGGAATGATGGGAAGTGCAGTTCTAGAACTCAGGTGACAAGGAGCGTGTGAGATCGGGGAGAGGTGAAGGCGCGCGCTCAGTGACAGCCGCGCGCTCCGTGACAATATATATATATATATATATATATATAGGGTTATTCCATGTCAAGTCAACCAGTGGCCTGTTGCATGAAGCTGGTGTCAGTTGCTACCCAGTTAAGTTTGAGATTAGTTTGAGAAAACTCTGGTTTTTCAGGTTCAAGAAGGTGGATTGTTTTTTAGTGGGTTTCATCACTATGATAATTTACGCAACATGGCTAACCTGCTCCGCAGGAGGTTTTTCTTTTTCTGGGTTAGAGATCACAGACCTAAACTGGACCAATCAACTGTGAGTAAAGTGTATCTGATGCAATAAAGCCTCTCCTCTATCTTTCCATCTGCTCCAAATTAAAGCAGTTTAGAGTGAAATAATTTTAGACAAAATCACCCATCTTTTGCTTCTAATTATACATACTTATATTATATGAATTGTAATTATGCATAATTCACATAATATATTCATATAATTATATTAATTTACAATTAATATTAAACTTTGACAATAATTAACAAGCACCTTCTGATACAATATAGAATTCATAGTGGATTCAATGTTGGTGAGCTGGCCAGGTGCTGCTGCTGCAAAGCATCCCCAAACCATGACACTTTCACCTCCATGTCACCTCCACCTCCTCCTTATGCCCTTTTTTTATTGTCCTCAATGTTTTTAGTCCATATATTGTTACTCATCTTCCATTTTAAGGACCACAATGGAAACAAGCCTTTGGGCTTTTTGTGTTTTTATCCTTGTGAACACTTTGTGTTGATTGTTGATGTTCAATAACATTTTCATTCATTTATTCATTCATTCATTCATGCTTCACAATTGGTAAGTGGTTATTTTGCTGAAATGCTGTATTTGGCAAAACATGTTTTGCATGTGTTGCGAATCACCAGTCTCAAAATGATCCATTTGCAGCGTGAGTTTATTTGGAGAATAGTCAAACAGGCAGAGGTCAGAGACAGCAGACACAACAGTAAAGGCAAGGCTTAATCGAGGTCTAATACCAGGTAGAAGATCGGGGCAGGCAGATAACAGGCAAAGTCCGAGAAGCAGGCAGAGGTAGCGTAGGTAGTGATGCTACGTCTGACACCGATACTCCAACGCTTGCTTCAAACTCGAACGGTCCTTGCAATGAACCACTGCTTCGGAGCTTGTATCATTACGTCACTAGTCACGTGAAAATGACTTCTGAAGCAAACACACTGCTTCACTCCTGTAATGAACCACCTGACTGCTTTTTTTATCAGCCCAAGACAGTGTTGACAGGTTTGAAACCTGGCGGCTGTATTTCTTATAAAAGTGAAGCCAAACCATGGCAACACCGAGAAAATAATATTTCTGAATAAAAACCATACCATTTAATGAACACGCTGTCTAAGCCTTCTGCATGATGTACCCAAAGCACACCCTTTGCCAAATGTTTATTATTATTATTATTATTATTATTATTAACACATATTATTATGAACACATGAACATTGTTACATAAAAACATGCATCAAAGACATAAACTTCAAAAACAAGTACAAGCACATCCTTTTCAACATACAAAAATATCAGTCCCACCACTTAACAAGTTATAGAGTTCTTCTTCCCACAGCTAAACAAGACAAAGCTTTCACACATGATACTGCCCTGCTAAAAAACCTATAGAAACCACTACAGAAATTCTATTGGATTTAATGGTTTTCATGGGAATTTTATTGGACAAAAAAGAATTCTGTAGTGGTTTAAATGGTAAAAGCCAATGGTTCCTATTGGTATTTTAATAGAAACCATTAGAATTTCTGTGATGGTTTCCAACTTTTTTTAAGCTGATCTGATCTTTTGTCCATGTCTAAAGAAATAATTAAACACACACATCATGCTTAATGTTTTATTAAATGAGTTTGACAGCACTAACACTGTTTCAGCTTTGATTGTGTCGGTAAACACGTAATAAACGGGGTGTTAACATATAAGCCTACTTGCATTTTATGGTTGTCAGCTTTGTTGCATTACATTTACTTCAACAGGAAATGGTGCTGCAATTTCTATCTGAATGAAGCTTCGAGTAATGAACCATTTTTGACACAATTGTATCAGAAAGCAATAATGCTTCGAAACGCTTCATTTGGCCATCACTAAGCGTAGGCAGGCAGCAGGCAAGGAGAAGTCAGAGGCAGAATTGGTCGATAAACGGTCAGGCAGTCACAGGGTTTTTAGCGCTCAGTAGTGTCCACAAAAGCAAAACAAAACTTCGCAGTGAGAGCTGTTTGCGGTGCAGTTAAATAGTTTGGAAGATAGGCTGCAGCTGGGCAAGGTGATGAGTCATTAGAGGCTGCAGCTCGTCATGATGATGAGAGTAATCAGAGGGCTTATGGGGAATGTAGTGCGAGAGAAGATCAGTACTCGGGCGAGGGCGTTCTCAGCTGGCCAGAGAGAGAGGTTGCTGAGTCTGGGATCGTGACATATGGTGTCCAAATAATTACATTTTAGACTCATCTGTCTAAAGCACATTATTCAATAGTGCAAATCAGTATAGTCTGAGATTTAAGATTTTAAATTTGTAGTGCAAGGCAATTAAGTGCAATGGTAATTATTAATTTTGTAATTGTAAGATTGAAAATGTACATGAGGTAGATGACCAGAACAGTGTTCAGTGTAAGGGGGGGGGAGAGGGAGAGAGCTTGGTTTTGTGACTCAATTTCAATTAATGCCGAGTGTGTCAGTCTCAGTTTTGTTGAACGCTATAAAGCCTACACGTTATATGTGCGTGTAAGTGAATATGTACATGTTTTGTGTATGTGACGTTACATCCAGCCCTTTGCTTAGTAGACTTGCTAGCATGATAACAGTTAACATACTCCTCTGTCCTCTGCCTGACGTGAGCGTTTCAGCACCCTGTCACTGCGGTGCATAGCATCGGTGGTGTTAGTATTTGCCGTTGGTCTATCGGTCTTCCCTGTCCTATAGCCTGAAAAGTTGCACATTGACGGAATGGCCTCAGGTTTCAGTCTGTTGGATTTAACTCTCGCCAGTGAACCTGTTGTATCGAAAGTACAACTCTCATAATAGTTTGTCACTAAAAAATGCTCACTACAGACTCGAAATCCAGGGGCTGTCGGAGGGCTAGACAGTTTTAAGGCAGCTAGCCATGACTTGAGGGCTGGTTTCCTTGTCAAAGGTAGTGTTACGTCGCAGCAAGGACAAAGCAGAGAGTGAATCCAAATGCCAGCACTTTAATAATCCAACAAACAGGTAATCCAGGGTAAACTCAGAACTAGGAACAAGGTACTCAGAACTCAGACTACAAGCAACATTAAACAACGACCAACAAAACACAACTGAAGCACAGGGGATTAAATACACAGGCAAACAAGATAACAAGGGGGCGGGGCTAATTAGAAACACCTTGAGAGACTAATAAACAAGACAAACTACAAAGGACTACAAAACATGGCACAGGACAGGAAATAACAAAAGTAACACAAGACAAGGAAAACATAAGACAGGAATCGTGACAGGTAGCCTTTGAAAATGTATCGTAACCCCAGCTGTCTTAGCCCTTTACAATTCATTACTACAGCCAGGGGCAATACAGTATGAAACCCCCTAGACCTGTTGGTTTCTGTTTCCTCAGCCATGTCAGCTAGCCTCAGACTATTTACAGGCTATGGCTGCTCTGCTAGTGTTGGTTGGCAATGGAGTGGCTTACCATGCCAGTGATGTATCCAAAAGTTTGAAATCCAACATGGCGGTGCCCGTGTAACACAACAGAATTTTCAACGTACCATTTTATCCCTTTTAACAAATTCTGCCATTTTAATAATTATACTAAGGAGAACCAAGGTGCCCGAAAGGAGTCCCGTCCAGTCACTCTCTGAGGGTGACATAAAGTCAACCCCACATGCCACCAGTGAGGCTGACCTGGTCTATTTTTCTGACCTAGTCTTGCCAACAACCCATCTGTTTCCTAAACAGAGTCTCTAAGTGAGAGAAGAACTGCATCTCTAGTATAAGGTCACTATTGGGGGTGTAACGATTCATTCGTTTTCAAGATTCATCGATTACAAATCCTGACGATGCATATGCATCGATCTTGAAACATGTATTTTGAAACATGAATCATTTATTTAAGTCAATATTTGATTGAAAATGCTAATAATCGAATAATTTGCGATTCTATAGCGGTTCAGTGCTTTATAATATATAAACATTAAATGACTACATGAGCGAATTAATGGAGGCGTTGTGCTGCGTCATTACATTTACGCGTCCTCACAGCTCTCCTCGGGCACTGCTATGAAACAGCGTGTTCATTGCGTGGAAACGTCGCCATTATTTTCTTTAAGATAAGATACTGAAGTTTTACGGAAATGGGTCATACGCGTCCTGAGCAGTTAAAGTAGAACCCCACTTATTCAAGGGTGCGCATTTATTACATGGAAAGAGCAAAAACACAATAGGTGTCTAAAATGCACACGCTTCTGATGAATCATGAATGATGAATGACATTTAACTTAATGTCGTTAAACTGAATGTACGAAGGAAACTGCTGAAATAACTACAATATTAATTACACTGAAATAAGAGCGCATGGTTTATCCATCAATCAGATGTGCATTAAAGTTGCATTCATAATCGTTACTATAGCAAAAGTAGACACCCGGCGTGTTTTCTTTCAGAATCATAAGGAAAATGTTCAGTATAAAGAGAACAAAGAGTATTCCATGAGGAATACTTACTATTCCATGAGGAAAAGTTAGTTAAGGTTTAGTTGGGAAAGTTCATGGTATTTCTAGTCTCACAATGGAAGGATATTTATAATTTGTTGCTGTTAAAACAGCAGTTGAGAGCTCAAAGCTCGCGATCACCACTGCACTCACGCCGTAGAAACCACCAACACTGGGAGAGTCTTCCTGAAGAACACAGACAGACTCGCTCAACAACAGCATTCTTCAGAGACATCAAATGATCGGCTCCGAAGCGAAAGGCAACTAGTGCATGCATCCAGTTCCGCATTTATATCCGTGCCGTAGGGGCGGAGTGTGTGTTGCGAATCACGCACACCAATTCCATTGGCTCGTTCAATAGTACTCGAAGATGACTGGCTCCCTGGCGTGATCCCATTCAGTCGACGTAGACTACGTCTGACGTTATCGACTGAAAAGGAAACTGCTTAAATTCAGACCACTGCCCTGCGTTTCACTTATAGCCCAAATATGCTGTGACTGACTCCAAAACCTGCCCATAAAAAATTTTTTTTTATGTATGTCTCCTAGCTCATATATGTGTGTGCAAATATCATGTGAAGGATTAGAAGGGTAACTAACTAGTAATGACTCAAGTGTTACTACATACTTCTAAAGGAATTACTAAATATTTGGATCCATATTCTAAAGTGAAGATCATGGTAACTAACTAGTAATGACTCAAGTGTTACTACATCTAAAGGAATTACTAATTATTTTAAGCTTTTGAGGTTTTTGGTGAAGTTTTAAATAGTAATTCCCATAGAAGTATGTGAGTCCACCGACTTGTTTAGTAAAACAAGTTAAGCACAGTAAAAACAACACACCAACATATCCCCCAGAAAGACGGCTGGCCACCCACATCGACGCCATCTTGAATTTTCACTGAAACTGTTGTCGTTCTTTACCATCCGACTGGGGACCGAGATTTGTTTGATTAATAAAATCATTATTTACTGTATAAAGTAGTGACCTGAAATCGTTACCTTAAAGAGCTATATCGGTTTGATGTATCCCACAAACCCTTTGATTCAACCCTTAGTTATTGTCATACAAAAAAACAGTGTAATAAGATTTTGGAGGTCAAAACTTTTACATGAGAAAAGTTTTATGTTGATTTTTGCATTGAAAATCTTTAGTTGGTTCAACAACTAAAGTGTTAATATTAAATTAACACAATGACTTCTCTTAACTCAAGAAGTTGAAATCTGTCAACTAAAGCCTGGTTCACACGGCACGATTTTAAAATTGATGGCCGATTTTCCAAACCTGAGAGACCCCACACACAGCGATAAAAAATCACGGGTCTAACAGTTTTGGTCGTACAGTGTGTGGTGCGCAGCCACACGTCAAAATCAACACATCACACACAAACCGATTTGACTCCCGAGCATTCCCAGGTCAGACGGAAAATCTCAAAAAATCCCTCGAGATCAAACGTGACTTCAGAGTAAACAATCATGGCGGACGAAGATGATGCAGTGGCGATAGTTTGTAGTTTGTTTTTAACCGAAAAAAAATGTTATCAAAAGAAAAGGCGATGGTCAAAGTAGTGGAGACAACGCGAGCATGGACGGCTGTTTTGATTTTGTTTCCCGGTGCTTCCTCTGCGCCTCGTCACCTCGCTTTCTGATACAAGCACCTACACGCCACAGTCCACAGGCTGCGTGCTCGTTTGTCCCCGGGGGGCACCACACACGAGGAGAACTCGGGCCAAAAAAATCCAACATGTTGGATATCCCCGATTTGAGATCGGAGCGGTCCCGACGTCCTTCCGAGGAGACGAGAGCACTCTTAACACACCACACACGGTTATATCTGATCAGATTATTTTACGATAATCGGAGCATACTTAAGATTGTCGGAAGGGGTAAATCGGGCCTAAAATCGGCCTAATTATCCTGCCGTGTGAACCAGGCTTTAGGTTTAATCCAGAGATTGTGATTAACTCTGAAGCGCGTGCACCTGAAAGTGTGACACGTGCAGCAAACAGCCAACCACACAGAACATGAAGAGCGTCAGTTTGATTCAGTTTGATTCTCTTCTCGCAAGAGAGCCTTCACTTCTCTGTTGAAGATTGAGAGATCGTTATTGTATAAATTAATATATTGTATTATTCATTATGTTGTAATATATTAACACAATATATTATTCTGTATATTTTCAAATATACTGTTAAGCCATTTCATATATTGATCATTCATATGGGAAATATATTTTCGTTCCATAAGGGTATGACGTTCTTCTGAGTATCAAACAGACATTTCTGTGATGGCTTCCTCCCTATCAGGAGTTATTCTACTGAGGCCACCGCTCTGTCCAGGTCCAGATAGAACTACAAAGTCAAGCATTGGCCCTCGTCAGGCCACATTGATAGCGACTAGGGCTGTGAATCTTTGGGTAGGCAGCGAATCGATTCGATTCACGATTCATAGGTTTTCGATTCAAGAACGATTTTTTGCAAATTCAGAAAGATTCGATTCAATGCGATTCACATTAAAATTCGATGTGATTCGATTAATTCGATTCGATTCTTCATTTTTATATGCATTCATAGGATTATTTAAATGCTTCCCCCAATGGGTCTTAGTCAGGGTGCAAATTACACAGTGGTCTTCAGGGGTTAGAGAGTGGGGACAAAAAAACAAAACAACAACGACATTTTGTCTATTGTTAATGTTATTTCATGTTAGTTTTTAATTAATCTATTATTATAAAAATATTTCCAAAGCCTATAAATTAGCATTTTTAGAAATGTAAGCCAAGATTTTAAAAAGGCTTTAAAAGTATTGTTAGTTCATCATGCTAACTTTTAACATGTTTAAAAGCATGACCAACAGGGGACTTGAAAAATGTCCCCACTTGGTTCGGCTGTCCCCTGTTAGTTAGTGTGTAACGACACCAAGGTCCCCTCTTAGATAGGTAGACAAGTACACACACACACACACACACACACACACACACACACACACACGCACACACATAAACACGCGCACACACACACACACACACACACACACACACACACACACACACACACACACACACACGCACACACATAAACACGCGCACACACACACACACACACACACACACACACACACACACACACACACACACACACACACACACACACACACACACACACACACACACACACACACACTTTGGCTTATGCATTGTGCATTGGCTTATAATGCAGCATGGATTGCTGAAGTCAATGTATTTTACAAATGGGCCTGCAATCTCTGTGTAAAACATAAAGATTATGCATTCTAAAGTTGTTTTCCCCCTCCTGTAAATTGGCTCCAAATCTTGGGGGAAAATGTTATCCCTCCACAACAATATAGTGGATTACTCAGTAAATATCCATCAATGGAATTTCATATTTTGGCTGTAATCACTATTGATGTTTGTCTTTTTTCAGAAAAAATATCAAGAAAATAAAAAAATTAGCTGGGGATTCGTTACGAAGTTTCTGAAATCTGGTTAATTTGACAAGGAATGGCCCTATAAACAATTTTTTAAAGAAAATGCCCAGAATTTATAGTTTGCTTATAATATAATTATTAGCCAGATATTTAAATGTGGTCATTTATTAACAAGCTATTTATTATTTACAATCAATGGCTATAATAATTCTTCATACATCAGATGTAGTTTATCTTTACTATTTTACTTCTCTTCAAGGCGAGACAGTTTTCAATCGCATATCAGTATTATATCAGTACACACTACACTTTTTTAATAATTGTAAATATTAATTAGCTATTAGCTGGTTTATCATATTTCACTTACTTAAATCCAATTGCAAGCCTTTGATCCAGCTGTTGGTCCAACTTGATAAAAGTGAAAATGTAAAATGAAAATACATCTTCTTGATGTTCCCGGGTAACAGAAAGATTTGGAAATTATTTGAATATTGGCCGGCTAAATTTGAATAGTGTATAACAGTTTCTAAAAATGCTTTATGTTCCGTTTAGTTTCTCTGCTATGGTTTTCATTGTCTCATGCTGCGTCCCAATTTGCCTACTTATACTACGCCCTAAAAGTATGTGAAGATGTTTTCTCTCTTTTGTGAAGAAAAAGTACATACTTGAGTGTGTAGAAAAAGAATAAATGTTTCTTGGCCCTAGAGGTGTTTTGCATGGCCTTAGATTTGTGTTTATTTCTGTTATTTATAACATATTAATGGCTAAATTCTTATACTGTTTTCAGAACAAACTCTGCTACAATAATATAAAAAGATGATGGATGTACGTGTTTGCATTTCTTTATAAAATGAAGATTATTTGTAGTTAGTAACTTTCCTATATACATACATATATATATATATATATATATATATATATATACAATTAGAATATCATCAAAAAGTGGATTTATTTCAGTTATTCCATTCAAAAAGTGAAATTCGGATATTATATTCATTGATTACACACAGACTGATTTCTAATGTTTATTTCATTTAATTGTGATGATTAAAACTGACAACTAATGAAAATCCCAAATTCAGTATCTCCGAAAATTAGAACATTACTTAAGACCAAAACAAAAAAAGGATTTTTAGAAATGTTGGCCAACTGAAAAATTTAAACATGAAAAGTATGAGCACGTACACAATACTTAGTTGGGGCTCCTTTTGCCTGAATTACTGCAGCAATGCGGCGTGGCATGGAGTCGATCAGTTTGTGGCACTGCTCAGGTGTTATGAGAGCCCAGGTTGCTCTAATCGTGGCCTTCAGCTCTTCTGCATTGTTGGGTTTGGCGTATCGCATCTTCCTCTTCACAATACCCCATAGCTTTTCTATAGGATTAAGGTCAGGCGAGTTTGCTAGCCAATTAAGAACAGGGATACCATGGTCCTTAAACCAGGTACTGGTAGCTTTGGCACTGTGTGCAGGTGCCAAGTCCTGTTGGAAAATGAAATCTGCATCCCCATAAAGTTGGGGATCATAGAGGCACCAGGTGTCTTCAATATTGAACCTTTTCACAATATTCAAATTTTCCGAGATACTGATTTTGGGGTTTTCATTAGTTGTCAGTTATAATCATCAAAATTAAAAGGAATGAACACTTGAAATATATCAGTCTGCGTGTAATGAATGAATATAATATCCAAATTTCACTTTTTGAAAGGAAGTACTGAAATAAATCAACTTTTTGATGATTTTCAAATATATGACCAGCACCTGTATCTGTATATATATATATTCAACTTTTGTAAGACACATTTTGGGTTAGAAAGGCTGTATGCGAGGGAGGGACAATGGACATGAATATTGATGTGATTCACACCTGTGAAGACAATAACCCCTCCATAACCATCCTAACCCTCCCAAAATTGCCCATCAAGGGAGTATGAGGTCTCTGCCAAACAAAAAAGGGTGTTTCCCGATTTTGGGGCGTTTTCAATATGGACTAGGCGTTTTTCGAACTCTTTACCTGATTTGCTAAAATCGAGGGAGATTCACGGAAAAACACTGAGAGAGATTGCCTGCATAATTGTAAGTGTATTGTTGTTGTAAACTAGTTTAATGTTTCATTTGTTTGAATTATACTTACTTACTGTCCATTATGCCTTTGGCATGTAGGGCAGCAACGAAGGTTTAAATTATACCCATCGTAAAAAAGCTCCAAGCAATCTACTTCCACTTACAATTTAGTGTTAACTGTTAGTAGCTAACATTCGCTATTCTATTTGATGAATCTTTTTGTCACTTGATTTGTTTTAGTTTTGTCATCAGGTTGTCTCTAAAGTGTCTGTATGGTCAATAAAATTATCCAAAAGTTTGAAGTTTTCTGAGTCATAATTTCAGGTTAACATGCTTTCTTTATATTGATAGTTTGTACAAGGTCAGCATGCAGTGGCAAACACGGCCGTCAATCTCTCATTCCACGGAGTCGGTGCGCCTTACCATATCTGGCAACCACACTGGAGAAAATTCACTTCATGCTAATAAACGCTCCCCTTTCTTAGTGTCCTGGGAACTCATTGGCTCATGCTGCATAATCCACGCACGAACTGGTCACAGAACACGGTATTATAGAACAATAGACTTACTGTCAGGTACGTCTCCGCCTAATGGCAGATTATATTCTCTCTCTGCTACTGAGAGGCTATGGAACAATATTTCTGATTCTCTAGCAGCCAAACTCATCCACTCTTCTTCTCCTGGAGGTGCGGGGTTCTTTTTTGTGGAGAAGAAGGATGGTTCCCTGCGCCCTAGCATTGACTGCCAAGGCCTGAACAACATCACGTGAAGAATACTTATTCTTTGCCGCTGATGTCCTCAACTTTGAGCGTCTGCAGGGTACCTCCTTCCCGAAGCTGGGCCTTCGCAAAGGGTTGCAAATATTTACTACACAAACACCTGGTTTTGGGGGAGAGGAGAGGATTCTCAGATATCTTGAAGAGACACCATCCAAAAAGAAGAACAGAATTCTAAGTTTTCAAAATTTCTCTAATACCAGTTACTGCATTGAAATTGAAATCATTTTACCAATCGGACTTAACAATTTAAAATGATACAAAACATGAAAGGGAAAAAAACAATAGATTAACAAGATACCTCATATGTGGTATATAGACATTCTTAAAGAACTTTCAGTGACTTGAATCAGGAGGGAAGGAGAGGGAGTCTGTAAAGTGGGAATGCATAGATAAGCTAGAAAAGAAGTTTGGGCAAGGCAGAGTCCTATGCTCTTTCTTTGAGATCTTCTTTCCAGGAGTACATTTTGTTTTATTGCAGGGTGTTTTGATCTCAGCTTTTGTCTTAGCAGGAAAATCAAGTCTTACATAACACTCCCGCAGTCTTCCAGGCACTTGTCTATGACGTGTTGAAAGTCATGGTCAATCATTTAATTTATGTCTACTTGGATGATACATTGATTTTTTTCTTCGTCTCTCCAGGAACACATTCAGCATGTCAGATGAGTGCTTCAGAGGCTGCAAGAGAACTGGCTTTTTGTCAAGGCGGAGAAATGCGTTTTTCAAGCACAGTCCGGTCCCTTTTTGGGTTTAATCATCTTGTCCGAGGGGGTGCACATAGATACCAACATGATTCAGGCTGTGGTAGATTGACCAACCACAGATCCTTGTGAAGCCCTGCAGAGGTTTTTGGGCTTTGCCATTTTTTTGCCACAAATTTTTTTTTTTTCTAATTTTCTATTTTTTAATTTTTGTAATTACATTCAACTAGCTGCTCCTCAGACCACCTTTATCTCCACCAAAAGTAGTGGTCGACCGACATTGTTTTTTTGATGGGCAATAACGATATCTTAGAGAGCAGTGTGGCCAATGGTTATACAGATATAAAGGCGAAATATACTATAAATATATATACCCCGTCCCCCCCCCCCCTCCCTAGAACCACCACTGGCACTACGCGTGAATACACTGCAGGATCACTCTTGCTCGTATCCAAGGTAAATCATCAACACTATCATCCCTTACATATGTTTTATTTAACTAAATACATCATAATCGGCTAAAACGCATGCGCAGGATTCTTCCTGAACAAGTGTGCACCCGGTTCCGTGTTGCTTTCACACACACGCGAACCACAGCACGGTTCGGGAGCAGCTGAACTCAGACCATCTCCTCCAAGGAAGTCTTGGGTTCGGTATCCCAGTGCGCACCCGGGTCCACATGACAGCGTTCACATTAGCGATTTTTCATGTTTTTAATATGATTTTTCCATGCCCCGTTCCGAACTAAACTGCCAGTGTGAAAGCACCCTGAATCTTGCAGGCTGATAGGTCTTTAGCTTATTGGTAGCAATCTTGTCATTATGTATTTACCACAGCTGATTGGTTTCTGTTGCATCAGCGGCCAATGAGCTTGAATGAATGAATGAAATACACTTTATTGTCCCCAAAGGGGAAATTTGTGTTGGACTCAAGGTGTTTACATTGACATTGAAACATTCAAATGCATACATTAAAATCACTAGTATTATAATAAATAACAATTCCTATTCACACACATACATGAGCTTGCTGCTCAAACATTCAAATACTTGGCATTGTTTGCTGTTAACAGTTTGCAGTGCGCTTTCAGATCGCATCTGGAATCTAAGATGAGTAAAAATGATCTTTTATTCCACATATCTGCACATATTGTGTGGACTGGTTATTAATTCGTAAGTGGAGCAATCTTTACAAGTTTAAAACTAGCTTAATGTTAGAAGTGTTTTTTAACTAGCGTCATGTCAATGGTGCACGAGTGAATCACTGAAGCAACAGCAGTGTTTACTGCACGTTAATGCAGCAGCAGTCTGTTGTATGTCATTGCTGTTTTTATAGCATGGATATGAAAACAGTTAGAATGATATAAGCATTTGCACTTTGAATGGCGTTCACCATATTTAGTGGTATAACTTAAGCTCATGTGCTCTTCGGTCATTTCTGACCGGAAAATGTTGTGTTTTGAATTTCTAAAAATCATTCGAAACTTGGTGACTTTTATGGCATTTGGAATGTGAACACAGAAAAAAATGTAAGGCATGATTCAAGCAGGCTAAGTGGTCATAAAAAAAATAGTCACACTTTTGCTCTTCGGTCAAAAATGACCTCCTTCTTAGCGTGTGTCCCGTGCAGGTGCCGGGTCCGCTTGTCTCCAAGCCTTTCTCCACTTTCTCCGGTCCAAGGCATCCTTGGGGGCGGCATCGATGTATTTAATGTCTTCCTTGATTCGGTCCATTCACCTAATTTTGTCTTCTGCGTGGCCTTTTCCCCTCAGGGCTGAGCCGCAGTGCTCTTCTCGCCACTGACTCTTCGTCACTGCGGATCACATGGCCGTACCATCGATTGCGGGCTTCTCGCATCTTCTCCGTGATTGGTGCTACTCCCATGATCCTACTGTCATCCTCATTCATAACGCGGTCCAGTCGGGACAGTCCCAATATCCATCTGAGCATACGCATCTCCATAGTGTGGAGGGCCTGTTGTGTTTGGTGTTTGCAGGCCAGTCAAATATGACCGACCATAGGATATGATTGGGAAATCGACAAAAACACAAAAAATCTCTACAAATCAGCCACGATGCAGACAAAAAGTGCTCAGCAATGAAGGGGTGAAACTCTAAAACGTCAATTGTGCAAAACACATACACACACATCTCGGCAAAGGAGAAGTGCTCACTAACACAGATTTAGAAAGATTTGTGAACAATATTTGAGAGAAATAGGCCTTGTGTACATAAAAAAGTCTTAGATCTTTGAGTTCAGCCCATGAAAATGGGGGCAAAAACAAAAGTGTTGCGTTTATAACTTTGTTCAGTGTATGTTCCTGAGTTTATTTACATTTACATTTAGTCATTTAGCAGACACTTTTCTCCAAAGTGAGTTACAAATGACGACTAAAGCAAGCGAGTCATTGGAAGAGGCAAAACAACTCAAGAAGTGCTCAAAATACAAAGTTCAGGCATTGCTCAGAGTAGCATAAGCCAGACAATGGAGGATTAAAGGATAAGGAAAGTTTTTATTTTATTTATTTTAGTTTTTTTTTTAGGTTAAGTGCTCACAGAAGAGATGGGTTTTCAGTTGTCTTTAGAATGTTGTCAGGGATTCTGCATTCTGGATGAGGGTGGGGAGATCATTCGCACCCATTGACAGGAAAGATGATACATGGTTGAAAGCAACTCATTCAAGTGTTTTCGCAATAAATGGTAGGAGAGAGACAGGTCTGTAATTCTCTGAAAGTGATGTTTAATGTTGTTTTTTTAAGCAGTGGGGTTACCCAAGCCTGCTTGAATGCTGTAGGAAAAATGCCAGTAAGGAGGGATGAGTTGATGTTGTGTGTGAGGGCTGCTAGAAGTGTGGGAGAGATGGCTTGTAGAAGGTTTGAAGGGGATGGGGTCTAGAGGGCAGGTGGTAGGATAACTGGAGAGAAGAAGTTTAGATGCTTCTTTGAGAAGGTTTTTGGCTGTGGCAGAGGTTGGTCTGGGTTCCTTTGTATGTGGAGCTGAAAACTGACTGCTGATAGTTGTTGTTATGTTGGTGAAGAAGTTAGCAAAATCATCAGCAGTTAAAGAGGAGGTGGGTGGTTGTAGAGATGGACAGAGAGAGATGAATGTCTTGGAAAGTGTTTGTGTGTTAGAGGCGCTGTTGATTTTGTTGTGGAAATATGAAGATTTTGCGGCATCAACATCAACAGAAAAGGAAGAGAGCAGAGATTGATACATACTCATGTCAGATGTGTCTTTTGATCTGCACCATTTCCTCTCTGTTGCCCTGAGTTTGGTCCAATGTTCATAAAGAACCTCAGATAACCAGGGGTTAGAGGGAGTAGTGCGTGCTGGCAAGGAGGATAGAGGGCAGATATTGTTAAAAGAAGAAGTTGAAATGAAGCATAAGATATCCCGTTGTGGTATTCACATCCAGAGATGAGAATTGTGAGGGTGAGGGAAGTGAAGATGACACAGCAGAGGAAAGATGGGAATGAGAAAGTGAGCACAGGTTTCTTCTGAAAGGAACTGGTAGGGGGGTTGGTGGAGCATGGGTAGTGAGTTGTAGATTGAAAGTAATGAGGAAATGATCTGAAACGTGGAGAGGTTTCACCAAAATGTTGTCTGTGATGCAATTGCGTGTGTGAACCAGGTCCAGTTGGTTGCCTGACTTGTGAGTACCTGTGTGTGAGCAGTAGCGGTTTTAGGCATAGGCGAACCGGGCAGTCGCCTGGGGCGGCATTTTTTCATGTCACATGGGGGGCGGCACGAGCAGTTAAAAAAAAAATCCTCTGCGCCGTGAAGCGGTTTTCTATTATCTATTATTTCACTGTGTGGGGAATTGGCAAATTGGTGCCCCTGCTTGCTGAGAAGGTGCCGTGTGTGACACCGGTTTTGTTTTTCTCAATTGTGTGAAATGGCTAATAAAAATAAGTAATACAAAACGATTATGTGGGTCACCTCACCAAGGTGAATTGGTTTAGTCCTGACTTCTGGTCGTGACTCGTGACGTGAGTGACAGTGTTGGGGGGCGGGGGTGGGAAATCTATTGATTGTCGAGTGCCAAATAAGCAGAGATGGACAGGAAAAGGTCAAAGCCATCAGGTGCACAATTTAGAAAAAAAGAAAAGAAGAAGAGGAGAAACGAGCAAAAGATAAAGGTATGCAACTATGTTCTCTCTGTGGTATGATTACGGTATCCATGTTGTCATGAATGAAGGGCTAATTGTGGGTAACTCGTCTCTTACGTTTCTTAGCCTTTTTGCTATGATGCTTGTTATGCTTATACAACAATAATTAGGTTTTAAATCAACAAACACCGGATCTAATTTCACCATTATATTGTGCTTTGCAACAAAACTGTTAAAGTTCAGTTATTATTTATTTCCATCAGTTGGGTTAACGTTAGGCCCTGTAATTAGCCAACGGAATTTTCAAATCTGTAGGTAGTTTCATGTATACTTTTCTTGACCTCAACTACAGTGGTACAATGACATTTTAATGACAAATTCAATTTGTACCTCTGTAGTTGAGGTCAAGAAAAATATTCATGACAGTTATAATGGCCTCATGATGACAGCCAATGTTCTGTTCTTAGTGCAATAGTGTAATAATTAACTTAGATTCTCTTTAGTGTGTTTTCACATTTGTGTGATAGTATTTGTGCTATAGAATATTTATTATATATTTTATTTGTATATTATTCTTAATGTTTTATCTTATCGTTGCTCTCTGCTCTTGTTAAAATTTTTATATATCTGATTGTATATATTTTTGGCACATTTATGTATATAGTGTATATTTAAGTTCTGATAACTTACTGTCAGTTTGTGCAATTTGTGCAATTGAGAAATATAATTTTATCTTTAACTTATGTTGTTATAATAGAATATGACTTTTTGTGGATAATTCTGTGTGTGTGTGTGTGTGTGTGTGTGTGTGTGTGTGTGTGTGTGTGTGTGTGTGTGTGTGTGTGTGTGTGTGTGTGTGTGTGTGTGTTTTATGTATTTATTTGATTTACCTTTCGCTGGAAGGTGGTCTCGTCCAGGATGTAATTCAATGTAGAATCGCCACTGTGTGAGAGAATGGGATGTAGATACTTTTATATTTGTACTTTTAATAAACTCTCATTGATTGCATTTGCTTCTGGGTCCTGTTGTGATCTCCGTGACAATATGACCATCAAAATTACCATAAAACTGCGTACTACCAATTTTGCATCCTATTTAAATGTATTTGTTAGTGCTTGTATACAAGTTTGACACCCTCGTTTGACTTTTTATTTAATGAAAATCAGCATGGAAATTAGTTGCATGAGTACTGTGTCCCCTTATGTTTCTCACGAACTCTTCTGCATGTTGACTTCTTCATGTGACGTCTTCTCACGCATTTGTGGTTTTGTTGCAGGGGGTTTTAAATGTGGTAATCTATTTTTGTATTTAACATCTAACATGTATTTAAACATGACCAACCTTTTTTTCTTCTTATCTGTGATCGCTGAAACTCAGTAGTCCTGAACTCCTGTTCTCTCTGTTAACTCAAAATGTAATTTGCATTTGGGTGGTTTTATGTGCAATTGCTGTATGTATATCAACCCGATTTCACAGGAAAATTTTACTTTTTTTATTCGGTTTTGTACAAATGTGTATTGTACAATTTCGGAAGACCGTGTGAATTGTATGAAAATTTGTATGCAATTTTTTTAAAGAAAAAAAAAGACATGGATGGCCACCCCTAAATATAACTGTCACTGGGGTTTAAGCAGATCATACATATAGTGTGAATGATATTTGTATGAATTCCAATTCCATTTTGCCAAGAAATTGTGTTGGTATTTGTTATTGTTATTGTGCCCTTAAGAGTTTTCATCCTTGACGATCTTACAGAAAGAGTGTCAATAATATAGATTAAAAAAAATGGATCCAACAGACTTATAGCCTACATCAAATTTTTACAACTTTTACTGGTTCACATGTTGGGCAAAGTTGATTCATAACAGTGAGTTCATGCACAAAAGATAGACTTTATGAAAGAGTTCCAGACAAAAAAATTAGTAACAAACAGGCAGTGGGCCCAGGAAACTTTCATGATCACTTGACTCCTCAACAGACTGACTCCCAGAATCCTTCCTGGCTCCCACCTGCACATGCAATCGATCACCCTCATCAGCTCCACACCATATAAGCCTTCACCACACACTTCAAGTTGTCTGGTCTACAACTACGACTACCTGATGTACTGGTCTATTACTACAACTATGCTACTTACTTCAGTGATTGTCTCTACATCTCCATCTCCTTGGATTCCCTCAATAGTCGTCTCTTGTGTTTGCTTTATAAATCTGTAGGAGAAGGATAAATGTCCTTAAACCTTAATGCAACTCACCTGGCCTTGGACTGTTCCTCGTCTTCTCATCATTTGATATTTGCTGAAATACTCACCTTGTGCACTTAAGCTTGTAAATAAACTACTCCAATGTGTATAGACCCCTTTGGCGCCTACGTCACAGTTACGTCACGGCGCTAGCTGGAGGCAAAACAAAGTGAAAACTGCAGGCGGCAAATACAAACCAGCACAGATTCGGCTACATAATAAGGAGCTTAAATTAGTATTATTATTATTGAATGTCATCTTGTTGTGTTGTTGGGTGCTAGAATGAATCAAAAATGAATATTCTGGATCTGGAATTTTTATTTCTAGAAAATATTCACATCATTAAAATTGCACTGTACTGTCACTCTTTACATTGTCGTCTTCTTGGCGCTGGCTAGGCAGAACTGGGGATCGTACCACACAAGTCTTGTACATGACCATTCAGCACATAGTTATAGGCATCTAAAGATTTATATATGCCCTCAGTTTCTCTTTACGCTCTGTTTCTCTATCGGATAGGTGTAGAAGTCAGGCCACTCAACCGGAGGTAGTCTAGCGCAGTGGTTCTCAAACCTGTCCTAGGGACCCCTCACCACTGCACATTTTGTATGTCTCCCTCATCAGACACACCTAATTCAAGTCTTGCAGTCTGTACTAATGAGCTGATAAGTTGAATCAGGTGTGTTAGGTGAGGGAGACATGCAAAATGTTCATTGGCGAGGGGTCCCTAGGACAGGTTTGAGAACCACTGGTCTAGCGTTAACGTTAATCCTGTCAGATCGTCCATCCATTGAGTGAGTGTGTACGGGTCAGCCAATCTGGTTCCGTCCGTTAAAATTAACTTTTGCAAATAACAATCACGGTCCTGGACAGCAAGGTTATTTTAGTTTTGCTTTTTTTAATTAGTTTTTATTTTAATATCGTTTTCAAATTTGCTTTAAATTTCGTTTAGTTTTAGTTAGTTTTATTAATGGTTTTGTTAGGTTTAGTTTAGTTTTTATTTTGCAAACAAATTTCTATTTAGTTTTTTATTTTATTTAGTTTCAGTTTTAGCTTTAGAAATTATAGTTTAGCAGAGCAAACAGAACACTTCGAGTGTAGACCAAAGCGGGACGCTTAATTTCAGCAAAGTTTAATGTTTGCCCAGATTACAGTTAACTCTTGAGAAGGCATCTTAATAATAAAAATAAAATAATGGTTTGAGATTGAACAAAGCACCAAACAAATGGAACTTAAAAGTATACAAGAAAAAAATATGAAGAATTCAGACAAACTAATTCATATTAAAGATGAAATCTCGTTAAACGTGCCTAGTTTACTTTTTTTCAGCTGTAAATGTGGCAGAGTGACCACTGGTACATAAAAAAAACCCCAGCTCAATTCATCTGACTACAGCCAACATAACCTGCTGTGAAGCCAGTGTGATTAAATAATGAAGTATCTATGCAGTGTGTGAGTGTGTATATGTTTTTCTATCCTGGGGGGACCTTAATGCACACATACTTATGGGGACTCGTGTCACTGTGGAGACCCACATTGAGGTACACAAGGCTATAAATCATACAAAATTAGTTTTTTTTGTAAATGTAAAAATGCAGAAAGTTGTGTGATGGGTAGGTTTAGGGGTCAGGTTAGTGTAAGAAGACAGAATAGTTTGTGCAGTATAAAAACCATTACGTCTATGAAGAGTCCCCACAAAGATAGTGCACCTGAGTGTGTGTGTGTGTGTGTGTGTGTGTGTGTGTGTGTGTGTGTGTGTGTGTGTGTGTGTGTGTGTGTGTGTGTGTGTGTGTGTGTGTGTGTGTGTGTGTGTGTGTGTGTGTGTGTGTGTGTGTGTGTGTGTGTGTGTGTGTGTGTGTGTTTGTGTGTGTGTGTGTGTGTCCTGGTATTCCATACATTGCGGGGAAATGTCTCCACGTGGATATTATTAGCAGTAAATGTTTTATAAAAACAAAGATAATAACAGCACCTTTCAGCCTGTCAACCTCCATGCAAACATGACATCTCAAACATAGTAGCCTAGAACATTAAAGTTTTTTTGTGCTTGACGAACTTGTTTTGCTGTTGCACCCTCGTCTCGCAAATGAAACGGCATTCTAAAAATGCTGCGCTCAAATTAAAAGAAGTGCAACTTCCCTCTTATTACCTTGTGTTATTTCCCATTCCACTGCAACAGATGCATCCTTTATGAACAGCGCTTAGAACTAGCCATGTGTTCTACGTTACGGTCCTTCATTGAGCACGTCACAGCAGGACAGTGGTTAATCGCCTCAGAAACTTCACGCGTATGAAGCGCAATATCAGCCACAGGTCAGATTTTCCGCCAAAGTAAAGAGCTTAATAACGAAAACTATTATTTATTTTTGCTCATTATTATTTTATTTCCATTAGTTTTTCAGTAACTGTTGTTAGTTTCGTTTAGTTTTAGTTTTTTATTTATTATGAATTTTTAATTTTATTTCAGTTTACGAAAATGTTTTTTGACCAATAGTTTTAGTCTTAGTTTCAGTTTTCGTTTACGAAAATAACCTTGCTGGACAGTGAGTGACCTTGCACATTAAGATAAAATCGGATTTTCTCCAGTCATTGTTAAAAAAAAACAAGCTAACAAAACTTGCAAACTAACGTTAGTGAAGCGGCCAGAGTGATCGTTCTGCCTCCACCTAAGCTCCGCCTCACCATGTTTACCAACTGTAAAGGGGTCTATTCACCATCTCTCTCCAAGTCTGTTCCCTGACAATTGTATGCATGATATCTCATTAAAGTATTAAATGTTTAGACAATCCTTCCTTAACAGGACGAAGGCCACCGTAAAACCACAAAAGAAGAGCAGCCAGTATTCAGGTAGAATCCTGAGTGTGAAAGACATTTGGATTGTACTGTGTTGTGTACACTGTAAGAAAAAATCCTAATTTTACAGAAAATAACTGTGATTTTTTGACGATCATTTTCTTTCGTTTTAAATTGTCCTCAAAACACTGTAAAATTACAAATAATATCTGTAAAATAAAAATTCATATGTTATTTTAGGTATTGTGACATTAATGACAAATTCCAGTAATTCACATTTTTTATACAGAAAATGTATTTTTTTTCAGACAGTATTTTTTCTGTTTTCTTAAATTACATAAAAATGTATGTAAAATTACAAATATAATCTGTAATTAAACAGTAACAAAACAGTTAAGTGATAAAACGGTTAAATGACTGGCAGCCCCCCCCCCCCCCCCCACAAAAAAAACTGTAACATTAAAGTAATACATCCTAAATAAACTTTAAATAAAATAAATTAAATAAACTGAAAAACACTGTTATTTTACAGGTATTTCCTGAATTATTATGATAAAATACCTTCATTGTAAAAAAAATCGTAAAAAAAAGGGTCGAATGACTTGCAGCTGGCTGCCAAACAAAAAACATAAAATTAAAGTAAAATATGCTAATTTAAATAAAGTGCAAAAAACTTGAACAGAAATTTGCTGTCACAATGATTGAGATCAGTATTTGCTTTAGTTGGGGTCATGACCCTTGAGTTTTAACATTAGTTTTTCTCTGGCTGCTTTAACTGTTTTCGATACACATTTGTTATGGTTATAAATGTAGGAGAAAATTCTGGATGATGTTGGTCATCATATGGTGACCTGATTCATTGACAGTCAGATCATTGAATATATTAGCTGAGATTATATACATTACATATAGATGAACTTTTATTTTATACAAAGTCTATGATTAATGTCATTATTTTCCACATGGCCTTTGAAATATTGTGGCATCAGTATTATAACAATCTGAAATTTAAAAAATATTTATTATAAAAAAATTGAGCTGGTTTATTTTTTTAGGAGTATAGAGACATCAAGAATCAACATATAAATCTCAACAATGGTGACAATCAACAAAGCCTTTTTGTGACTTTATAGTAGTTTAGAGTTGATCAGAATGTTTTTTCATTGTTACCATTGTTGCGATTCATACGCTGATTCTTGATGTCTGTATGATCCTGCAAAACATTTTCTGCATAATGACTTCATAAAATCTGAGTATCACAGCACTGCAGGATCTTCTATAGCAGTATTGGCATGCAAAATTAACAACTAATAATTAACAATTTAATCAAATATTAAACTTCAGGTGGTCTCAGTAAAGCAGGCAACTACATGATGATTATATTCACTATTAAGTGACCAAAATCTTCTGATCTGAGTTTCTCTTGGATTCCTACAATCACAAATATGTATCAGAGACACACAGTTATAGAAACCAGTGAATAAGTTATGTTAATAACTAAAGGGTCAAGAGCCCAACTAAAGCAAACACTGATCTCCATCATGGTGACATTATTATTTTCAATAAAACATCATCTTTCTAAACCTCTGTTAATTCTCAATCAGAATGTGAGTATGAAAGAAATAAAGTCTGGATTGTAATAAGTGAGGATGCAGAGATCTTGAGAAATTGGTTAGTGTTTAATGTTCTGTTGGGATGTAAAGAGTTTCTGTATTGTCTGTTTTGTGTGTCACCATTGTATTGAAGAGTAGAGCCTGTGTTTCAGTCCAGGATGAGCAGAGAAACACTGATGTTATGCTGTGTGTTGCTTTATTTAACAGACAGTAACTATGTTCGGGTTTATAAAGTAAAACCCTGTATTTACGTGATAAAAATATGTAGAAATATTTGAGAGTTGTTTGTAATTGTTGTCAAATAATCTTTATATAATGTAACCCCCTGTAAATGATACAAATTGTCATGATTCTGCCTTAGTGTCCTTGATTTTCCCTAGTCGTGAGGCAGGATCATGACAGAATCATGTTTTGTGTACAAGCGCATGGCCAATTGTTTGGGCCATGTGCTTGTTGTCTCGTTATGTTCCCCGTCCCCATGTTATCTGTGTCTTGTCATTAGTCTAGTCAGCTTCACCTGTCCTCGTCATTAGTGTTCCCCTATTTAATCCCCTTGTGTTTGCTGTCTTTTGCCGGTTCATTGTGATTCTCAGTGTGTATCCTGTGATACAATACATGTGTGTAGACCTTCCCGTGAGTACCTTATGAAGAACTCTGTCTTGTAAAATCCTGATCTTGTTGCTGTTGTTAGTTATTTGTCTAGTTATCTGTCAAGTCTTAGTCTAGTGTTGTTAGTTTTTGTTTTTGCCCACCAGCCTTGTTTTGCCCCATCGTGGGTTTTGTTTTCCCTGTTTTGTCTTAATAAAACCGTGTTTTAACCGTAATTGCATACCTTCTGCGATTGGGTTCATCTCCCCACATACCATAACACAAATATGTAGAAATATTGGAGAGTTGCTTGTTATTACTGTCAAATAATGTTTATATAAAGTAAACCTGCATACATTAATGGTAAAAGCTTGTAAATTTATTGGAGATTTGTCTGTAATTACTGTCAAAAAATGTTTTTATCAAGCAATAACTGTTAAAAATATGTTTCTGAAACTTAATATCACAAGATCTTGTTTTTGTGTACAGGATAAAACCAATATTTAACAGGAATGTATTGTAAATAGATAGAATAATGACATAAAATAAAAGTTCAAATAAAAGATCAATATACTACTATTGGGCTTTAAATTAGGGTAGCTGAAGGTAATTATACAACATTTTCTGTGTGTTTTACATAGAAAAGTCTTTACTGACAAGGAGTTCTTGTAGATGGATTGGATTGTCTTAAAAAAATACCAAATAATACTGTATTAAAATAGAAGTCTTTGTTTTAATTATTTAATTTTAAGGTATTTCTGCAATATGTTTAAGTTTTTATACAGATTTATACGTTCGTTTAACATTCAACAAATTTTTTTATGAGATTTTTTTTTTCTTTCTACAGCAGTTTGACTGTAAAAATACAGAAAATGTTTACGGTAAATATCCGTTTTCAAAAAGAAATTCCCTAAAATAATTTAAGTTTTTTTACTGTAAATTGGCGGTAAGTGGTTGGCAACTTTGCTGCCAGACTTTTTACCGTTATTTTATTTTATGTTTGTTTGTTTTTGTTTTGTTTTTTTACAGTGTATGGCATCAAAGGTTGGAAACTTTTATGGAATCAAATTTAATTTACCTTTACATTACAAATGGGGCAAAATATATGTATATGTACATCATTGTGATTTGTGAAAGATTCCGGTTTCTATGACTCCGATTTTCATTGTGTAAACAATTACTGAGGTTATTATCAATGTTTTAAAACCCCTTTTCATAAGTGCAACAAGACCATTTCCATTGCAACTTCATTCCTTTTGCACCCCTTTCTTTCAGGAAAGGGTACTCTTTTTCTGGCTAAACATTTGGGAAGTACATCACAAAGCACATACATAAACCATCTAGCCCTCATTCATGAGATTTGGCAACTCCCAAAGTTAAACTGGGCTCTGAAGGCTCAACAAAACAAAAGTAAATAAGTGAATTCAAGGAGGCATTTAGTGCTGCAAGCAGGGGCTTGATGAAAGTGGAAGGCAGATTCACCAAATGATAGGGCAAAAAGCACAAGTAGAAAATTACTATTACCACTCGCATGTTGTGCTTAGAATTTCTGAAGGTTTGGCTATTGGATGTGGTCTGTGTAGAGAATTTAACTTTTCTCAGCTTTTGAAGAGTCTTCCAGTATAGAAGAATCAGAGATAGCAGGACAAAAATGAAAACCACAATGGTCTTTCAAGTATCAGTTCTTCAGATCTTTAAAGTGTCCCTATCATGCCTTTTTGGATATTACCTTGCATGCAGTAGAGATCTACACGGGTCCAAAGATTCTTACCTGAAACCAAAGGGACCCGTAATGTGCTACACGAAACCGACCCGGACCCGTCTACGTATTATTTCAAAAGCTGGACCTGGACCGTGCAGATCCGAGAAATGTCATAAATGTCCTACCTGGACCTGACCTGGACCCATCTATTATTTGAAAGCTGGACCCGAATCCGGCGGGAAGACACAGACCTGACTGGATCCGATTGTCACATATTCCACATTAAATTGCTATTAACAATTCAATAAACGAGTTGCGAAAAATAAAGCTTTTTGTCTTACCTAATGTTAGTAGCCGTCGTCTCGCTTCCTTGTAAGCTACCTGACTGATGCATTACAATCCTCCACAAGAAAGTTATATCCATGTTATTCCTCTCGGTATTCCAAGCCTAATCCACTCATTATTTCAGCTTCAAAAGTCCACTTGATGTCACGGTGATGGATGAAAAATACGACTTTGCAGATTTGCATTTCGACTTGAGTTAACTTGCATAATAACTTGGACTATTTGCCCTTTTGAACTATAGTAACGATTGCTCGTCCAGTGCCATGGCCGCTGACCTTAGCCTTATTTATTTGCTATTATCTCTGTGCTCTCTGCGCCGAGTCTGACCACCAAAACCTTAAGATTAATCGAGAAGGTCCATTCATATTATTATAAAAATGAGATAAAGTGTAAAGGCTTGGCTGAATAAGTCCCGCCTCTTAAGTCAAAGAGTCAATCGTCAATTGGTAAAGTCATTGTGTCACTGCAGAAGCTCTGGTTGCCATAGAAACATGACGTGCTTGAGACTGCACATTCACATTACCTGCCTGGAGCAGCTCGAAGAGCTATTTAGCACAATTTATTTGTTTGTTTAACCTTACTTCCTGGCTCACACTTTTCTTATCCTAATTTTACAAGTTGCAAGTTGCAAAAAAAAAAACACACAAGCAGTGCTGACTGACTCTGATCACGGCCGGATGTTCTCTGAGTCTGATCGACTTGGGTACTTCATGCAATGTTAAACAGACCCGGGACCCGAAGTAAAAGATTGAGACCCAACCCGTGCTGATCATTTCAAATATAGACTCGAACCCATACAGGAACCCATACGGGTCCCGGGTCCTCGGGTCTCGGTTGCTCTGTGTAGACCTCTAGCATGCAGTGCGTAATACAGTTGTTTGTGAAAGGTCTGCAATGTTTCAAAGATCAAAGTGCACAGTAAATGGAGTTGATGTCTCCCAAAAAGAAAGAACAAATTCTGAACTGCCTGAAATGAGTCGCTAGTAATTTCAGTCTTACTTCCTGCACAAACCCCCAGCCTATAAATGCCAGCCTATGATCTTCATTGCCCACAAAAAACATCTACTTTGATCTGCCCACAAACACTGCAGTAGTTGAGGCCTGGAAGAATTGGTTTTGTGTTGTTGAAATGACAAAACGCTATTTTCTGCACTGCAAAAGTTGATCCACTTTGAATGCTCTTCCGCCGAAGAATGAGGACTCAGGCTCAAATTGATATGGTAAAACCGGTGCGATTACTGTTCGGATCACAGTATATCAAGTACTGAGGAAGATCTGGAACCAAAATTCAGATATGCTAATGGATGTTTTGTTTACGACATGTGCTGTAAGAGGTAGACCAATCAACGCAGAGTAGACCAATCACAACAAATTAAGCCATCTGACCAATCAGAGCAAAGCAGGCTCTCAGAAAGGAGGGATTTAGAGAGACTGAATCCTTGATCCAACCATTTCAGACAGTGTGAGAAAAGAGGTGATGCTGCAATATATATTATAAGAAAAATAGTTTTTTTCTTCTTTTTTTTTTCTTGGATGCATGTAAACCTATTCTAGGAGACCTAAAATAAAAATTATGAGCCTTTAAAATAGCATAAAAAGGGACACTTTTCACATCTTGATTACACTGTGCTAGGCCTTGAATTAATAACAATAAAAATGATCTCCTATCTGGTCCATTCTCAGGAACTTGAACAATTTTTTTGCCCCCAATGACTTACTATACTGATAAAACGAAACAAATGTAAAAGCTTGTTTTCAGTAGCCTATGTCTCCATTCATCAGAATTACATTAATGGGATAGAGTAATTCTATTTTTTAAATAATAGTAAATATTAATTAGCTATGCCACAATTAGCTGCTTTATCAAATGTGTCTTACTTTAAATCCACTTGTAAGCCTATGATCCAGCTGTTTGTCCTGCATTGGTGCGCACACAAAAATATGAAAGTGAGAACATCATAAATAAAAATGCATAAAGTATGCATGAAGGTATACATAATGCGTGAAGGGTAACAGAAAGTCTTGTTGATTATTTGAATATTGTCTGGCTTAATTTGAATAATGTATAATGTATGATAAATATGCTTTAACTCAGTTATGCAATGACAAAATATTTATTCTCCTCTTCAATACAACATACTATTATACATTTGACCAATATTCAAATTTAAAGCACAAACCAGTCAACACGTTGATTTCACAGTGATCTCTCCATTTGTTCACAATGTGAGGTCACAGTGAGCTGAAAGTATAACCTCACAGTGGTCACTCCAGCTAGAAATGTTATTGGACGTGGACTTCAACATCGCTCAGACGTCAAATTTCGGTTGAAAATGAAAATTGGGCTGACGTCTAAACATTTGATGTCAGGCTCCAACATCATTAAACAACACAAACAGCATTACCAGCTTCACTTATCACAAACCAGATTTACTCCTGTAATATGTGTACTAAAGTCCTTATTGAGATTAACAGAGGTTTAGATGTTGATGATTTATTGAAATTAATAATTTGCTTTGATATAGTGTTTACTTTAGTTGGGCAGTTTAACTCTTGATGTTTTAATGTTGTTTTTTAAGAGCAAGAACAATAAGAGAAAATGTGATCAGATGATGTCTGTTACTTGACATAATCATCATGTAGTGCTCTGATCAGCTGATCTCTTCTAGACTGGCATGTGTGTAATTAATTTAATATAATTTATTTATAGTAATGTTTCAAAAGCATGACATCCAACAATGTAATAAAACGAAAATCTGTATAATAAAACAAAAAACATTTTGACCTACCGTATCACCTAGACACCCTCGAACTTCAAGAATCAGCGCATGAATCTCAATAACGGTGACATGCTTCATGCCGCAATGCATTCTGGGAGCCACTGATGAGTTTTGTATGATGCACCCAGAACGCATTGCGGCATGAAGCATGTCATCGTTATTGAGATTCACACCCTGATGCTTGAGGTTTGTCTCAATGAAGGGGATTAAAACTTATTATACACATTTATATGAAATACTTTAAGTTATAAATACCCCAGATAATATCTTTATTATCAACAAGTAGCCAATACTTGAACACATTTTCTCTTGCCATAACAATCTTTTACAGCAGCTAGAGATAAACTAATATCGATTAGTCAATGCCAAAGAGCCCAACTACAGCAAACACTGACCTCCACAATGGTGACCAAACCAAACTATTGCTTTCAAACAAACTCTTTTAAGAGGTTCAGTCCTGTGTTTGCTGGAAAACTTCCCGCTAAAACTATATAAGATTATTAGGGGATAATGTTCTATAAATGTTATTACTAAACATGTTTAAAATGTTTTTAGAGCGTGTTATCCTACCTTTTAGGAGAACATTCTGGTAAAAAAGAAAAAACTAGCTACAGTGGTGAGATTACTGTGAGATCAAAGTGTTGACTGGGATAACACATATCTAAGTAAAAATTAAAATGGTTACCATTGTGAGATTTTTTTTACGTGTATCTGCCTAGAAATACTTTAGTGTTGATTACCAATGTGTTTAAGGATGTTTGGGAATAATTGTTATTATTATTATTATTATTATTATTATTTGTTGATTTGTCTGTTGCAAATACTTCTAGTAAACACAGGAACAAATGTTTGAATAACACATCCATTCCCAGGCAATTTCTGCATTCAATTGCTGCAATAATTTTTTTATTTTTATTTTATTTTTTTCAGGGGTGTCACATATCACCTCAGTTTTTAACTTTGTTTTCGTTTGCACCGTTTCTCCCTACTTTGTTATTCAGTTCAGGTGTGATTAATTATCCTTGTTTGCTGAGTGTATTTATGTTCATGCTCGTTCTCCTTTAGTTTGTCAGGTATTATTTATGTCTATAACTAAGTGGTTGTTTGCGCTCTTTTTGATACACAGTAACCACATTTGTCTACTTTACAACTTGCTTGGATGTGTACTACACTGTAGATATGAAAATCTTACTTCCCCCTATTATTGTTGAATCACGGAAGCTAAACCAGTTACTTTTGCCAAAATATTTCTATTTATTATGTATCATGTGTCAGACAGAGAGAAACACAGCGAATAAGAATAAGGCTACATGAGAGGAGGTCTTCATTCCGATCTTCTCATCACATCATGCTAGCTGTAAATGGTTTGTCTCGGTTTCTCCTTCCTTTCCTCCATCATCTCTATGTTTCTCCTTCCTCTCACCCGATCATGCCTTTATGTTTCTCTGAGGTGGTACAGTAAGATTGAGCTTATATACTGTACATCACAGAGAGACTTACAACTTCCTTGTAAGGTAGAAAATCATTTAGCTTATGTTTAAAATGGAACTTATATGTCATACATACACATGGTACAATCCACTTTCCACATTAATAAACTTTTTCTCAGTGTATGCATTAGTGGTATACATATTTTATATTTGCATCAGTTGAAACATTCCTTTTCTTGCAAAGAGCATATCAGCTGTATAAATTTGAAGTATCATCATAATTGGAACATCTCTGCTAAGTAAACATTGCAAACTTCTAAGCAAAATATAACTCTACCCGCTCTCTGCTCAGCACACATGCACAAACATAGTCTGACTTCACAAAATACATTATGAAATTATGATGAAAATGATTAAAGAAAAATAAAACTAAAAAATAACAGTACATTTTTGTCTTCATACGCAATCACAGATTTATTGTCAAATACAAAGAGTTCTGTTGTTTCAACCTACCTCACAACTGAGGTGAGTTGTAACACTGGTTAGGGATAGATGTAACACTGAGAGGTATTTGCTGAAATAAGACACACACACACACAATCGTAATTTATGCAAGAACTTTATTGAAGAACAAACAATAATCACTTTGATCAAAGTGAACAATTTAAAGTGAAAAAAAATGTATACAGTATTTCTTTTAGGACTTTAAATTTAGCTCAAAACAGTGTGTGTTTGTGTGTATTGTATTTCTGTCACATTCAGTCAGCTATGTTGCCTATTATTATGTGAATTTAGGGATATCACACACAAAAAAGTGTGTGAAGAAAATGCCATAAATGCATAAATTCTGAAAAATGTATGCATTCAATTGAGACTTTATCCAATAAGAAGACATGCGCATAAACTAGGATGGAAACACATTTACCATATAAATCCCTCGACGCGGAACAAAAAACTTGACAAGCGATGTGATTGATAACTGGACTCATTGGAATAATTATAAGGGGTAACTGTAACGCGGTTAGATGTTACGTCAAGAAGGAGGCGGGAACCGGCGAACATTTAATAGATTTTAATAAAATAAATAAACAAATACAAAAACGAAAGTAAAGACGGCAGTCGACCTAATAATAAAACAAAACATCAAATAAATTAGTCCAGGCCTGGCCTCTCTCCATCTCCACAGTCGTCGCTCCTCCGTGAGAGATACGAAACCGGTGTGTCCCGCAGGTGTCGCTCATCAGTAATCACGCCACCGGCCTTATGCCACTCTCTCGCAACCCTTGACCTCGTCCTGCTCCCCATAGTAACATTTATAATTAATTTTACAACTATGCACACCCCAAACAGTCAAAACATTTTTTACATTGTAGACTTTAAAAAAGAAAAATAGTGTACAGAATCCATTTCCAGTCTAAAGCTAAATTTCACACTGAGAACATATTTCTTATCATAACACTGACGGGAGCAGATTCGGTGGAGAACAGTGACTGGATCTAAAACCTTCAGATGACACAAACAGCTCATAAGTTACCAAAACTACACATGAAAACGACACAGTAGACACACATTTGTGCAGTGTAGAGCTGCTCTCTCGCACTGTAGTTGTGCGTTCACACAGCGAAGGTTTTCCGAAAATGCTGTTGTGTGAATACTGAAAATGTATGGGTGTGAGTTTGGGTTAGGGGTTGTCACTCCTGTATTGTGTGTGCAGGGCCGTCGGGGACCAAACACACCTTTATTAAAAGAAGTGTTAACTATTCAAATAATATCTCATTACAAGTTGGGAAATTAGACATTAGAACAAAGTCTAAATGAAAACATCTGGATGTATTATGTGGGGCAAACAGTGGTTCATCTTTAGCAGTGGATTAGCATCTTCCTGTAGTTAAAGTATCAATGCCTCAATTGTGTTAGACTCTTTACTGCCAACTATCGACATGGATCAATATTATCAGTATCAGTATAGTCTCTGAGTTGAATATACAGAACATTACCCTGATGTAAGGAACTTAGCTTTATGAAATATTAATACTCAATAATAACTTGTTATGATTAATTATGAATATTTGGGCAAGTTAATTGGATTAACTTGACATGGCTAAATTAATATTACAATCAATTAATCAGTTCGTCCAACAAACTCTTTTGATTATTAATTTATTCTAAGAAAAGGGTATCTTCCCTGGCCACAGAAGAATAATTATTTCTTAGCATGTACAGCGTTTTGAGCATGTAGCAAGATCAAAAACCGTAAAGGGACTTCGTATTGCAAGCAAATCAGAACCAAATACATAAAGTGCATAAGTTTTATTAACTAAATCATAAACATAAATAAACTAAACAAACATATATACAGAAATACAGAAATAGGTTAGTGATAGGATGAAATTGGAAACCGGAAGAGGGACTATGAGAAGAACCATCAGAATTTCATTTTCACATTTCATTGAACTGAATACTTGAATTTGTAGTGGGAACAATTCTTGAAATTGTTGAAAATTGAAGTCATTGAGAGTTCCGCCAGTGTCAAGTGGAAGTTGGTTGAGAGTTCTCTATCTCCAGGAACACATGGCTGGTTTGGTTAAGGCCTGGGACCCTGTTGAGGCCACGCCGAGCACCCAGGAGAAGTGAGGAAGTCGGAAGAGTGGGTGATTGGAGTCGTGGTTGGTTGGAGTCTTTGTTCCAAAACTCCTGAGATTGTCCTTGGTTCTTTGTGAGAGAGTCTTCTCTCTCCTGCATGAGCCCATATCTGGTTGGATCGAGGCCTGCTGGGCCCTGGGGCCCCCGTGGAGGGGGAAGGGGGTTCCCCAGTAACACCAGAACAGTGTTCCGGCTGGATGAAAGAACTAAGAGAGGGAGGTCACATGTGGACTGTCTCTAATAAAACCTGGAAAAGATCCACCCCTAAGGGTTGAACTCGACCAATAAGAAAGGTGACATGTCTGAGAGGGAAAGAGGCTCTTAGTTGATTTACGAGTCTTTGTCCGAAGTGTGGTTATACCTTCATTAATGCTAAGATAGATATAACACATCCACACTGCATTCTAGAAGAAGGTGATGTACATCAAAGTGTGAGTCATTAAATGAGGATTAATTAGGTAGGGGGCATGATACAGGTGAGATTACATTGATCGTTAGTTGGTTGTATACCAAGGTACATACCATAATATATACATAATAGTACACAAGACAGTAAACCATTTACACTGTTTCTTTCACAGTTTTATGCATGTTCATTTATAGATCAGTTCGTCTATGATTAATGCAGCAAAGTCTGTTTTAAAGAGGGTTTCTGTGTTCCCATTGTATCTCTCTCTCTTGTGCATGTGGCCACATTCCTCTGAGGCTGTAAAATCTCCTTATCATGCCCTGTAACATGACACTGTTTCTGCCCTTGTGTTCGTTCATTTGGGCTGTTAGTTTTGGAGTTTCATAAACCTTTGTATATAATGAATAATTAGTGTGTGTCTGATTGGTCCATACCCTACACTGATACTAGTTTTAGTTTTGTTAAACCAATGATTAATTCGCTAAATGTGTATTTTTTTTTTCATATTTTCTTAGTAATGTTTGAATATTGAATTTTGAAATTTCGTGGAGGATTTTATTTTTATTTTATTAGGTCTACTTCACGGGAGGTTGGCTTCGGTAAGTATTGACTATATTTGTATGTTTGAGGGGAGCTATTTTGTTGGGTATGCTTTTCCCTGTTTAGGTTTAGGAGGGTATACTTAACGTGATACTCTGATCTTTTTATTTTAGTTTTTTTTTTTTTTTTTTGTATGGTGTAAGCAGCTAGAGCACTTGTCTCGGGAACACGTCCGTGTTTTGTAATTATGACTTGCTAATTGGTTGCCATTTCAAACACTGGTTTACAGTGTATAAGAACCCGCTGCAAGTAACTATACGAAGATTAGGGATAAGTTTAGATAGTTCAGAAATGTAGTTAGAGGGAATTGTTTATCCAATTCTTACCCCCTCAGATATATATTTTTGTGGAAAATAAGTAGCTGTACGTTTGTTTTCCAACATGGATTTAAAGGTTGAGGAATTTATTAGTTCTCCATCTGAGGATCTGTTGGATGTTCTTACTAAAGACCAACTAGTAGAACTTGCAACTCATTACAAAATTAGTTTGTCAAGTCAAGATAAACGTAAAAAATATAGTATTAAAACTATGATTAAGACTGAGTTATCTGAACGCGGAGTTTTGGAGTCTCAATCCCTGGAAGATGGTTCAGCTTTTGTTAGTGATGCCTCGATGTTTCAACTAACATTTGAACAACAAAAACAATTGTTGTTAATTCAAACGGAAATGAAAAAAAAAATGGTAGAAGCACAAAATCGCATTGAGATGTCTAAACTACAGTTACAACAACAACAGCTTGATCTTGAACGTTACCGGTTAGATCTGATAAAAGATGGTAAACTTTGTTTAACGGAAGAAGTATAGCGTGATTTGGCTTTGTGTAAATTTGATGTAGTGACTACTATGAGATTGATCCCTAGATTTGACGGGGAAGATGTTGAACGTTTCTTTTTGTTGTTTGAACACGTGGCAAAAGCACGAAAATGGCCAAGTGAGGAATGTACGGTTATGCTACAGTCTGTTTTTATGTGGATGGTGCTCAGGACTATTTGACTGTTAAGAATGCCGTATTGAGGGCAAATGAGTTGGTCCCAGAGGCCTATAGACAAAAATGTAGGTCCTGGAAGAAAATTGATTGTCAAACGCATGTTGAGTTTGTGCATGATATTTCGGTCCATTTCAATCGTTGGTGTACAGCTTCTGACGTGAAAACGTTCGAGGATTTGAAGGAGTTGATCTTGCTCGAACAGTTCAAAAACTCTGTGTCGCAACGTGTAGTAACATATATTAGTGAGCGCAAACACAGCATATGAGGGGGCTGTTATGGCCGATGAATTTTCTCTGATTCATAAAACCTTTTTTGGCTATAAAAATGCGGGAGAAAAGAGAGAATTGAGGCATGATTTTAATAGGTCTCAAAAATTTTTGGGTGGTATACCTGACAAACAGCCTCTTGGCTTCGTTAGAGGGAATGATCGGGAAAACACCTGCAATTATTGTCATGAGTTTGGTCATTGGAAGAATGAATGTTCATTGTTGAAATCTAAGTCGACTTCAGGGAAACCTGTTGTTTTGGCAGTGACTACCTCAGAATTAAATAATGTGCAAAAGAGTTCCTTGTCACGTATGTCAACATTTTCTCCATTTGTTACAGATGGTTCATCAGATTGGTAAATTCTGCGGAGGATATACCGGTCAAAATTCTCCGTGACACCGGATCATCAGAAACATTTGTCTTAGAGTCTATTTTATCTTTTTCAAATGACTCTTATACAGGGAACAATGTGTTGATTAGGGGAACTGGTCTGAATGTGATGTCTGTTCCCTCACATAAAATTGTTTTGCATTCTGACTTGATCCAGGGAGAAGTGGAAGTTGCTGTGCGTTCCTGCTAACCTGTGGACGGAATACAGGTAATCCTAGGAAATTATTTGGCTTGTGAACGAGTTTGGCAGAATGTTTCACCGAATTTGGTCGTCACACCATCTAGGTTGACTTTTGACACAAGTGATGAAATTTTTTCCTGATCTTTGAATGGGTTTCCGTCATGCGTGGTAACCAGGTCTATGAGTAAAATACCTGCTGATGTCACATGCGAAACTAAAGAGATGTTGTGGGCACCTCTAGAAATCCCTTCCTTCTTGTCTGTGTCACGCGATGACCTGATTAAGGGACAAAAGACTGACGTTACACTTACTGAATTGTTTGATCGAGTTGTCCCTTATGACAAAATCGTAAATCTTCCTTCTGGGTATTATCTAGAGGAAGATGTGTTGGTCCGAAAGTGCTGCAAATTGTAGTCCCCCAGTCTCTCCGTCAACTTGTTTTAAAAACGGCACATGACACATTTTGGGAGTTAAAAAGACATAAAAATTGCCTTTGAAACACTTCTTTTGGCCGGAATTGAAGCGTGATAAATCAAAGTAGATTAAATTGTGTCCAAATAGAAAACATTTATTTTAAAATCAGATTTCAAATGACATGATGGTGAGTAAATGATGGCAAAAATTTTATTTATACCTTGCCTTTAAGGATTGGCTTATTTCAGTATGATTTTGAGAGCTGTGGTTGGATTCTGGTTTTCTGGAAAACACCACTTTGGTGTGACTTTTTTTTCATTCCACCTTCTAATTTTGCATTTTCTCATGCAAGGAAGCCACAGCAAGATATGTGGTTTTAAAATGTAAAATCCGCTTTTTCACTTTGAAAATGCTACTTTCCATTTCCTTCATTGCTCTTCCTCTTACAGATTACTGATACTCAGCCCAGTACCCATTGAAGGCCTCCTGTTGTCTTGGTTTAAAGAAAAAAACTTCTGCAAAAGTGACTCTCTGAATGTCCTGCACATTAAGAAGTAAATGACGGGATCCAGACAGACGTTAAGGGCGGACAGAAAGAGTGTAGCTTCTTTCATCTGGAGGAGAATGAAGAGGTTGTACTGGCTAAAATTAGCCCCGGGCCTTTGGCTAAGCGTGTAGGGAACACGACAAACATGGTAGGGCACAAAACAGAAGACGAACACGGCCAGCAAGCTGAAGATGCTTCGATTTGACCGTCGTCTTGCCTTACTGCTGTTCCTTTGCACCCGTTTGTAAGAGCGGTACACGTGACAGGCGATGGAGGTGTAGCAAAACACCATCAGCGTGAACGCCACCCAGAAGATTCCAACGTTGAAGTGGGCTGTAATTTCGTGCCAGCGCTGACCCAGCTCACTTTTCAGGGCCATGCAGGAAAAATTTTCAGGCATGGGCTGGTTGGTTAATATGGTGTTCGTCATACCGAAGAATATCATGACGCTCCAAGATAGCAGCGCGAGACCTCTCGCTACCGAAACGCGCTGCAGAAAGTAAGACGCACCGGAGGTACCGCGGACGATTTTGAAGTAGCGCTCCAAACTGATGAGGCTCATAAAGGTTATTCCTGTGTACATGCTGAGGTAGAAAACCACAGCTGTGTAGCGGCAAACTATCAGCTTCAACTGCAAGCCACCGCAATTGAGGTCAGCGGCAACACGCCACGGGTAGGTAAACAGCATCAGAATGTCTGCCACCACCATGTTTTTCAGGTAAACAACTAAAGCTGAGGAGCTGGGAAGCCTGAAGAAGATCCAAGCAGCAAGTCCGTTGAGAATCAAGGCACAAAAGCAGATGATGGAGTAGAACACAGGCAGAACCTGCTTTGTGAACACACTGTTGACATCCGTGATGTTTTTCTGTTCCGTCTGTGTGTTGTTGATGTAGTCCATTTCTAAATCGGAAAATGAAAGAACTTTTTTTAGTGGGTGCTTTGATGACAATGGCAATGTTTTAAACTTTTTCTATTAGCCTTTTTTCTGATGTCCCGAAAAAAACAAGTGCCATATACGTATGCCACTTTTATGAATAATCTTAATATTTGTCTAAACCTGGGCCTTTTTTGTGTTTTAATCTCTACTTTAGATCCTCTTCGAAAAAAATTGCACTTTGTCCACCCGCAGGACAATAAACCCCTTGTGAAAAGAAGTGCACTTTACCATACTTTTGAAATAGAACTTATTATGGAAATATACTTAAAATAATAAAATAATATACTCAAGTGTGAACTGAATTTAATTGGACACAACTGCATGTTAATTGCAAATAAACAAAAATGCCTAAGTAGGACCTAAGTATATTTTTATATGTCATTTTATAATTCTACTCTGTTTGAAATATAGTCATAGTTTACTGCTGAATGTACTGGCAAGCATGTATGGTAAACTAAAATATGCTTTAATGTAATGTCTGTTGAAATTTCATGTCATGTATTTAAATATATTTGTATAAATTGCCGAAAATGTAATACAGAATAACACACTACAGATAAAAGTATAATCAAGTACATCAACACCTCAAAATAAGTGCAGTTTTTAAGGCAAAACAAAAGATTATTAAAACAAATACTTTTTAATTGTACTTTATGAACTTTATAAAAGTAAAATGATTACAAAATGCAATTTTTAAAAGGGTGCTAAGAAACAGAGTCACTTTCTTGCTTTTTATTTAATTTAATAGTCTTATATATTAATATATATTAGTGGTCAACATTTGAAGTGGATCAAACAAGTTCATCAAAGTTGTCCTAAGACAAGAACAGGTACTGTTCAAAATTCATGTATAACTTTGGTGAAAGGTTTTGATCCACTTCAAATGTTGACTACTGTATATATAATAATATACTAATATTCCTAATAATAATAATAATAATATACTAATACTAACATACTATATACTAATAATAATATACTATGTATATATATATATATATATATATATATATATATAATATTCCCATTTGATCAATATATAAAATGGTTTAACAGTATATTTGAAAATATACAGAATAATATATTGTGTTAATATATTACAACATATTGAATAATACAATATATTATATATAATTTATACAATAACAATCTCTCAATCTTCAACAGAGAAGTGAATCGTGTCGGCTCTCTTGCGAGAAGAGAATCAAACTGAATCAAACTGACGATCTTCATGTTCTGTGTGGTTGCACACACACGCACACAAACACACACACACACACACACACACACACACACACACACACACACACACACACACACACACACACACACACACACACACACACACACACACACACACACACACACACACACACACACACACACACACACACTTTGGCTTATGCATTGTGCATTGGCTTATAATGCAGCATGGATTGCTGAAGTCAATGTATTTTACAAATGGGCCTGCAATCTCTGTGTAAAACATAAAGATTATGCATTCTAAAGTTGTTTTCCCCCTCCTGTAAATTGGCTCCAAATCTTGGGGGAAAATGTTATCCCTCCACAACAATATAGTGGATTACTCAGTAAATATCCATCAATGGAATTTCATATTTTGGCTTAAATCACTATTGATGTTTGTCTTTTTTTCAGAAAAAATATTAATAAAATAAAATAAAAATTAGCTGGGGATTCGTGGGGAAGTTTCTGAAATCTGGTTAATTTGACAAGGAATGGCCCTATAAACAATATTTTAAAGAAACTGCCCAGAATTTAGATTTTGCTTATAATTTAATTATTAGCCAGATATTTAAATGTAGTCATTTATTAACAAGCTATTTATTATTTACAATCAATAGCTATAATCATTCTTCATACATCAGATGTAGTTTATCTTTACTAATTTACTTCTCTTCAAGAAAAGACAGTTTTCAACAACATTTCACACATCAGTATTATATCAGTACATACTACACTTTTTTAATAATTGTAAATATTAATTAGCTATTAACTGGTTTATCATATTTAACTTACTTTAAATCCAATTGCAAGCCTTTGATCCAGCTGTTGGTCCAACTTGATGAAAGTGAAAAATGTAAAATGAAGATTCATCTTCTTGATGTTCCCGGGTAACAGAAAGATTTGGAAATTATTTGAATATTGGCCGGCTAAATTTGAATAGTGTATAACAGTTTCTAAAAATGCTTTATGTTCCGTTTAGTTTCTCTGCAATGGTTTTCATTGTCTCATGCTGCGTCCCAATTTGCCTACTTCACTGTAAAAATGAATACGAATGAATACGCTAAATCTAATCAATAAAATTGAGGCAACAGATTACAAGCAATATTATTAATTAAATTTAACAAATTAGAATTGAGTAATAATTAACCAAATTAATTCCTTAAAAGTTAACCATTTAAAATGAGTAAAATTTACACATTTTCTTAAACAAAAATATCGGAATAACAGACTGACGTCAAAGATGATTTAAGAACACTTTTTTTTGAAGATTGAACATTGAAGACACCTGATGTTAACAAGCCGAATCACTGAAGGAGAAAACCGTAATTGGTAAGTTACCATTATGGAGATTAGTGTTTGCTTAAGTTGGGCTCTTGACTCTTAAATCAATGACTTTAGATTTTGTTTGGTTGGTGTACTTCAATTATAACAGCCAGATGAACAACTATAAAAGGTGATCTGATGGTGTTGGTTGTGTTTTAACATAATCATTATTTTCACAATAATCATTAATTCACAATGGTTGCATGGATACAGTGTTCTCTGTGGCTCGAATAATCTATACGTGTGCGGATTAGAACCCAAAACCTCTGACACGCTTGGCAAAAGTTTTAACCACCAGACCACTAAGGTACACATGGTACACTTACTCATTAAAAGACCAATTAAACCCAATGTAACGTTATTATAATTGATTTCTAGACAAAATTGTAGACAAAAATAATACAATGCAAAATCAGATATACGTAACAATTCAAATTTGAATTGTTACATATATCTGATTTTGCATTGTATTAGCAACATACCCACGTACACCTGTCCCAACCACTTTTTAAAACAAACTTACGCCACACAATACACAATAACCCCGGGACGTCGGACAAGCTATTCGTCGGACAATTTTTTGCAAGCCCTGATTTTATAATCGAATCGTTACCCTCTGAATCGTGATCGAATCAAATTTTGAGGCAGATTCACAGTTATGACTACTGTGTAAAAAGTTTGAGACCGACCTGTTCAAAGACCTGTAGGGCCCTATCAGTGCTCGAAGTGGGGCGGTACTCACTGGTACGCAGTACCGGAACTTCTAAATTTTACTCTTAAGCGTACCGCTACTTTTTGCATGTAGCCGGTACTCTACCACTGACAGAAAAAGCGTGACGGCCGTTTGACCCCTTATTTACCCCGCACACATCTGAGGCGCATTACGGCTGCGAATCGGATACCGGAGCTGATCGCAAGCGTATTTTTTTCCGGCTTACATGTTAATCAATGAGTGCATTCACACCGCGAGCAGAAGCGGCCCGTGAGCAGCAGTGAAGCGGGGTTCTGCGGTGAGTCTATAGACTATTTTTGTTGTGCTACTCACGCTCATTTAAAGTGAAAGCACAATTTTGATGGAGAAAATAAATATGATTTCACAAAAAAAGTGCCCAAAATGCACAGAATTTGCATGTCTAGTGTGTTTTTAGAAGAACTGGAGTAGGCTACGTCAGAAAAGAAAATGAAGACTCAAAAATATTATTATATTATTATATTAATATTAAAATATTAAGATGCATTTCCTTCCCCTGCTCTCCCTCCGTCTGTCACTCACGCGTCTCTCTCTCTCTATCTCTCTCTCACTCACACACACACACACACACACACACATACACACACACACACACTCTCCGTGCACACCGCGTCTGTCTATGAGGCGCCGGACTGGACAAAAGCGAAGCGACACAGCGCGAGAGAGACCTTCCGAGTGTGTCCGAGAGCGCGCTCGACAGTGCGCGAGAGAGAGACAGAGTGTGACTTTTATTTAAACTTATATAAACTTATATAATTTATTTTACTGGACAGTTTAAAGCTCCTAACCACATTTTGTTGTTACTGGAAGTACTTAGAGTGAAGTGTTATGTTGCATCATGTAGTATTTGTGCTGAAAAGTAAGAGTAAATGTCTGTTACCTCAATAAATTTAAGGTCATTCCTATTTTATTTGTGTACATTTTAATCATTAACATTAAAAGCACACTCTTTTTACGACTAAAATAACAGTAAAGGGTGAAAAAAAATGAATTCCCCAAAATTAAAACGGAAAAAACGGAATTTGGGAAAAAATAAAACAGATTGTATAGGGCCCTAGACCTGTCATGGCTTTTTTTTTCATGTAGTCCCAGATTTACTCCAAATTATTACACACATTTAGCAAAATAGACAGTGTAACTGACTTACGGGTTTCTTAGACCATCTTCATTCTCTGTTTTTCTTCTGACTCCATCTCGCATGCAAGGTGAAGCCGTCTTGTGATGTAGGATTCTACCTCTTAATCTGTTGCTGTGAGCCTGTTGTTTCCTGACAAGTAATAAAACTAGTCAGTGCAGTAAATGTCCAATGAACACATAGATGAATGTCAAATTACATTATAATTATATAACTAATTATTATTTTACTGTTATGCCATAATGAGACATTACCAACTTGTGCAGAACTAACTTGCAGGTTGTAACACAGTGAGTGAAAGGGAATTCAAGCTAGTCTATGCTGGGTTTTTTGTTTGTTTGTTTGTTTGTTTGTTTTTTCAGCAGGATTTTCAGTTTTAACTAGGCTACATGCTGCCTTCATGTACTTTATTGTAGTGATGGGAAGATCAGATCATATTACTGACTTGGATCTTTAAATCTACTTAAGCAACATTAACAAATCTTGATTCAAGTCATTTCATTCATTTGAGCTGAATTACATTAAATGTTAAATTGTCAATACCCAGATTCCCTTAACACATCTACTTGTGCAAATTTTGCTCATATTTAAAATACATAACAAAATAATAATAAACTAAAAATATAATTATTGCAGCCACAATAACAAATTTTGAGAAACAGAAATGATTAATTCATGGTCTTCTGGTAGGCCTAGTTCATTCTTTTGTCACATGATAGCCGCATAGGCTACTTATGTTAACATTTGCATACATATTCAGTATCAGTCACAGTAACTGTATTTGCATTTCCATTATATTTTTTTACATTTGCATTACATATTCAGTATCAGTCACATTAACTGTATTCTACGATTTTTGTGTTTTTTTGCAAAAAGATCAGCAAATTATCCTCTAACCTGGCCTTTTTAGGAGGCTTTCCTCTCAGGGCGAATGAGAGGATGCATAATTGCTTTTTACCTGACATCTTTGAAAGACAGTTGCAATGATTAATGCATCCTTGGCCAGGATATAATTATAAAATATGACTAAAATATGATTTTAAAAGTGACTTATAAAATCGACTATACAATACACTTTAATTTAGTGCTAATAAAATGATTAAGCCTATTTGGAGAGAGAGATGTTTATAATGTGACAATATGTCAGTCATAACGAAAATATGACTAGGCTTAGACTACTTGTTCTGAGCAGGTGTTGTCAGTGAACAGGCTGTAAAACTGTTGGCTAAGTTACAGACACTCATGAAAAACTGATGCTAATTATCTGGGAAACATTCTCCAACAGCAGTCAAGTTGTCATTGTTTGTGTCAAACAAGTTGTGAATTTGTTGTACCATTAAAACATGATATCATGACTCTGGCGCGGCCAGAGAAATGTTGGGCGCTGCAGCATATTAAATATATTATAAATAGTTTTTTTCCGCGTGAGAAAATGTGTGGCGGGAGTGCGTGACAAAAGGCCGAAATGAGTGACTGTCACGCTCAATGTGTGACACTTGAGAGCCCTGCAGTTTTGTAAAAATTATTTCACACTCCACATTTAGGGGGGCCACAGCGGCCAATGAGCTTGCTGCTCAAACATTCAAATACTTGGCATTGTTTGCTGTTAACAGTTTGCAGTATGCTTTCAAATCGCATCTGGAATCAACCTCTAAGATGAGTAAAAATGATCTTTTATTCCATCTGTGCATATTGTGTGGACTGGTTATTAATTTCTAAGTGGATCAATCTTTACAAGTTTAAAACTAGCTTAATGTTAGAAGTGTTTATAACTAGCGTCATGTCAACAGTGCACGAGTGAATCACTGAAGCAACAGCAGTGTTTACTGCACATGTTAATGCAGCAGCAGTCTGTTGTATGTCATTGCTGTTTTTATAGCATGGATATGAAAACAGTTAGAATGATATAAGCATTTGCACTTTGAATGGCGTTCACCATATTTAGTGGTATAACTTAAGCTCATGTGCTCTTCGGTCATTTCTGACCGGAAAATGGTAAATGGACAGCATTTATATAGCGCTTTCACAGACCCAATGGCCACCAAAGCGCTTTACATGTTGCCTCACATTCACCCATTCACTCACTCATTCACACACCGACGGCAGTGTCAGCCACGCAAGGGCGCCATCCAGCTCGTCAGGAGCAGGTGGGGTTAGGGATCGAACCACCAACCTTTCGGTTTGTAGACAAACTTCATGAACCACTGAGCCACTGCCGCCCCAAAATGTTCTGTTTTGAATTTCTAAAAATCACAGCTTCATCGGAACGGTACGAAACTTGGTGACTTTTATGGCATTTGGAATGTGAACACAGAAAAAATATTGAAGGAATGATTCAAGCAGGCTAAGTGGATATAAAAAAAATGACATTTTCGGTCAAAAATGACCTTCTTCCAAGCGTGTGTCGCGTGCAGGTGCCGGGTCCGCTTGTCTCCAAGCCTTTCTCTACTTTCTCCGGTCCAAGGCATCCTCGGGGGCGGCATCGATGTATTTAATGTCTTCCTTGATTCAGTCCATTCACCTCATATTCGGTCTTCTTCGTGGCCTTTTCCCCTCAGAGCTGAACCGCAGTGATCTTCTCGCCACTGACTCTTCGTCACTGCGTCACATGGCCGTACCATCGAAGGCGGGCTTCTCGCATCTTCTCTGTGATTGGTGCTACTCCCATGATCTTCCTGACATCCTCATTCATAACGTGGTCCAGTCGGGACAGTCCCAATGTCCATCTGAGCATACGCATCTCCATAGTGTGGAGGGCCTGTTGTGTTTGGTGGTTGCAGGCCAGTCAAATATGACCGACTATAGGAAATGATTGGGAAATCGACAAAAACACAAAAAATCTCTACAAATCAGCCACGATGCAGACAAAAAGTGCTCAGCAATGAAGGGGTGAAACTCTAAAACATTAATTGTGCAAAACACACACACACACACACACACACACACACAATTATAAACACAAATGAACTGGTAGGGCTATTACCATACAGCATAACTGAGTCAGAAGACTGAAACAAGAGGTTGAAATGAGATCAGGTCCAGATGGATTAAGGCCGTGTGTCCTCCAAAGCGTTTTTAGCCGGCTGAAAACGCTGGACGCTCTGCTGAAAACGCCTAGCTGTGGGCACTTGAGAGCGGTTTGGCAGCGCTGCGTTTTTTCAGTTGAGACGATTCGTTGCTATGATACAGAACAGTTGCACAGTTTACTTTTAACTGCAGCACAGTTTACTTGTAACTGATTTCGCAGATAATTTTGTTTCATACAAAAAATTTATTTTTCATCCAAATTGTTCGGTTAGCTCTGCTGGTTGACGTCGTTCTACAGAAAGAATGTTGTGACAGTTGGTCGTGTGGTATTTGTCCCGCCCCTCCTCCACTGTGATTGGACGGCTGTGTAAAAAGTGACAGTGATGAGCGCTGCGTTTTCCCCAAAGTTGAACATTTTTCAACTCTCGGCGACCAGTAAAAAACGCCGGGCGCTCAGCGCTTGAGCGTTAAATACACGCTCAGCGCCTCGTTACGCTCATGGCGTTTAAAAAACTCGGCGCTCCCATTGAAAACAATTGGAATTTTACGCCAGCTGTGTGAAAAAACGCTTTGGTGGACACACGGCCTAAGCTGTGATAAAGCATTCCTGTTTATTTTTGTACATTTTCTTTTTTATTGAATTTTAATGTTACATGTAAAAAAATGCTTTCTCTGTATTCAGGTTTGACTGCAGTAATAATAATGCAAAAACGTGTTCATTTCACATCAAAATTATTTTTTTTATTTGTATTACTTGACAAAAAGTATTATTTGAGAATTTCAAAAAAAAATTATAATAATACATTCAAATCCACATCTTATAAGTAGGTAATTCTGCTCAAAAACTACTAGAGAATTCACAAGCCTAGAGAGAGCTATACAGGCATCTAGTGGTAACACCATGAAATTACATGTTTTATTTTATATTATTTTAGAGTGGCCTTTCATTGTGGCCAGAATAAGGCACACTTGTGCAATAATCATGCTTTCTAATCAGCATCTTGATATGCCACAACTGTGAGGTGGATGGATTATCTCGGTAAAGGAGAAATGCTCACTTACACAGATTTAGAAAGATTTTTGAACAATATTTGAGAGAAATAGGCCTTTTGTGTACATAAAAAAGTCTTAGATCTTTGAGTACAGCCCATGAAAATGGAGGCAAAAACAAAAGTGTTGCGTTTATAACTTTGTTCAGTGTATGTTCCTGAGTTTATTTACATTTACATTTAGTCATTTAGCAGACGCTTTTGTCCAAAGTGAATTACAAATGACGACTAAAGCAAGCGAGTCATTGGAAGAGGCAAAACAACTCAAGAAGTGCTCAAAATACAAAGTTCAGGCATTGCTCAGAGTAGCATAAGCCAGACAATGGAGGATTAAAGGATAAGGAAAGTTTTTAGTGCTCACAGAAGAGATGGGTTTTCAGTTGTCTTTAGAATGTTGTCAGGGATTCTGCATTCTGGATGAGGGTGGGAAGATCATTCCACCAGCATGCAACCGTGAATGAGAATGTTCTGGAGAGTGATTTTGTGGCTCTCTGTGATGGTACCACGAACCGTCGCTCATTGACTGATCGTAGGCTTGTGGTAGGGATGTAGACTTGTAGGAGGGAGCTGAGCCTGTGGAAGATCTGTAAGCAAGCGTCAATGCCTTGAACTTTATGCGAGCCGCGACTGGTAGCCAGTGCAGAGAGATGAACAGAGGAGTGACTTGGGCCCTTTTGGGCTCGTTGAAGACAAGACGGGCTGCAGCATTCTGGATCATTTGTACTGGTTTAGTTGCACATGATGGAAGTCCAGATATAATCATCATGTAGTGCTCTGATCAGCTGATCTCTTCTAGACTGGCATGTGTGTAATTACTTTAATATAATTGATTATAGTAATGTTTCAAAAGTATGACATCCAACAGTGTAATAGAAAGAAAATCTGTATAATAATACAAAAACACTTTGACGCTGATTCTTCAAGAATCAGCGTGTGAATCTAAATAACGGTGACATGCTTCATGCCGCAATGCATTCTGGGAGCCACTGATGAGTTTTGTACGATGTACCCAGAATGCATTACGGCATGAAGCATGTCACCGTTTTTGAGATTCACGCATTGATTCTTGAGGTTTGTCTCAATGAAGGGGTTTAAAACTTATTACACACATTTATATGAAATACTTTAAGTTATAAATACTCCAGATAATATCTTTATTATCAACAAGTAGCCAATATACTTGAACACATTCTCTCTTGCCATTACAAACTTTCACAGCAGCTAGAGATAAACTAACATCAATCAGTCAAGGCCAAAGAGCCCAACTACAGCAAACACTGACCTCCACAATGGTGACCAAACCATGGTTTGACAATGGTGACAAACTATTACTTTCAAACAAACTCTTTTAAGAGGTTCAGTCCTGTGTTTGCAGGAAAACTTCCCGCTAAAACTATATAAGATTGTTAGGGGATAATGTTCTATAAATGTTATTACTAAACATGTTTAAAATGTTTTTAGAGCGTGTTATCCTACCTTTTAGGAGAACATTCTGGTAAAAAAAAATATAGCTACAGAAAACATTACAAGAACATAACATAATAGTCTCAAAACATACATAGAACAATAACATTTCTAGCTGTGATGAGCTCATATTGTGGCGGCAGTTTGAGCACACAGTAGTCGCGTTTCCACTGTCGGGCCAGAGCTAACAGCGAGCCGAGCCAGTGGCCTCAGGCCTTAAGCACCGGGCTTGCGTTTCCACTGCGGGCCAGTAGCCCCGCAACGCTGCCCTAAACCCCGCCCCTTAAACGCCTTTCTGGATCAAACGTCATATAACCCAACCAATTACAGCGGGTATTAAGAAATGTATTTACTTTTTAAGTTAGGAAGATAGCATGTATATTAACTTACCGGCCGTTGCTGCAATAGTGTCCGACTTGTCTCGCGAGTCGCCACTAACAGAGGACACCCAGCACACTGTCAATTAAGTCGAACCGTGGAAAGTTTCTTCTCTGAGCTCCGCTTTGTCCATTGTGCGTTTTAATCGCCTTGTACAATACTGCGCCCGCAACTTTTTTATTTTTTCCCGAACTTGAAGCGTTGCTCGCTGAATGCTTAGCTTAGAAAATTTAGCAACAATGTATTTTATAACGTCCTCGTTTCTTCACACGCCATCAAATTGACGTTGTACCCTTTTTTCTGCCCAAATGCTCAGAAGAGCTTTGGTATCTTCGACAGACCAGTACAGCCGATTCTCCATTTCGAGCAGCGATTATTTTGCGCGATATAAAAAAGTTAAATGTGCATCTTGCTGGCTTTGCCGCAGACCATAACTTTCCCTAACACCAATAAACTCCGCTTTTTACCTTGCCCACGCCTCTAGCCCGAGCTGGCCCGCTTCTGCCCAAGGTATTCGACGGGCCAGAAATCCTGGTTGTTGGCCCTGAGTAAGCCCCGATCAAGCCCCGGAAGTGACAGTGGAAACGCGACTGGCCCTGGCACGCACTTGCTCGGCCCTGGCCCGGCAGTGGAAACGCGGCTAGTGAGTGCGCTGTCAGGTCACACTTTTAGCTCACCGTGACTCAGATTGCTGACATTGTGACCACATGGTGAGATTCAGGGTTCTCAAGTCTCACGCATTGGCTGTGAGACACACGCAATTCAACCAGTTCACACGCTCACACGCCACACCGTGTATTTCTCACGCTGAAAAGGCAATGCCAACCAAGTTGTCCTGCAAGCTTTATATATAACGTTATATACGAGGCGCAGGCACACAAAGTGAAGTTTCCTGCCGCCAGCACGTATCTCGGCCAGATTGCGTTCGTTACTAGGCAACATGGATGTTGTGATGGAGAAGAGAAGTTGGAAGAAAGCTCGCCTAACATTTTTTAGGCTAATACATTTAATACATAGCCCATCGTATACATTATTATTGATGCAGTCAAAAACTCTATAACTACTTTGCAACCAGGACAGAAGCTTTGGCTCAGTTTGGCTAGCTTACGTTATCTGAAACTAAGGAAAATGTTAGTGACTATGGGAAGGAATGAAGATGTATTTCTTCATTTTATTTTAAATTACATATTATACTGCATTAATAGTCTTTCTAATTACATTAAGGCTACATGCATTAAAGCAGAGTGCTCTGGGTAATATTTTATATCCTTCAAAACATATTTACAATTTGTTATATTTTAGTAATTTTTGTAGCCTATATTTGTAATTTTGAAATATAACATTAAGGAGTATATTTGATGTCATGAATGGCTCTGTCATTTATCAGATTTACCAATTGTTATCATTTCAATTTGTGCTGGTTAATTATGAACAATGGGTAAAATTGGGGGGCGGGGGCGGGGCTCCATTGGGGCTCCTCCCCTAACCGCATGTGATCTCACTCCAAGCTTTTGATAAAACTTGAGAACCCTGGAGATTACTGTGAGATCAAAGTGTTGACTGGCATAACACATTTTTTTTTTAATATATAATTTTTTATGTGTATCTGCCTAGAAATACTTTAGTGTTGATTACCAATGTGTTTAAGGATGTATAGGAATAAGACCAATATTATTATTATTTGTATTATTATTATTATTTGTTGATCTGTCTGTTGGAAATACTTCTAGTAAACACAGGAACAAATGTTTGAATAACACATCCATTCCCAGGCAATTTCTGCATTCAATTGCTGCAATAATTTTATTTTATTTTTTTCAGAGGTGTCACATATCACCTCAGTTTTTAACTTTGTTTTTGTTTGCACCGTTTCTCCCTGCTTTGTTATTCAGTTCAGGTGTGATTAATTATCCTTGTTTGCTGAGTGTATTTATGTTCATGCTCGTTCTCCTTTAGTTTGTCAGGTATTATTTATGTCTACGCCTTGTTGTTTCTCCTCATAGCTCTGTATTTGGATTTTCTTGTGGATGGATTAAAGTGTGTTTGGACTGACATCATTTTATTTGTCGTGCTTGTGCTTTACAACCAGAGCTGTGAGAAGGGGTGGCTGGGGACGAAAGTAACAAATTTTTGCTTGAGCCTCAGTAACTAAGTGGTTGTTTGCGCTCAAACTCTCTTTGATACACAGTAACCACATTTGTCTACTTTACAACTTGCTTGGATGTGTACTACATTGTAGATCTGAAAATCTTACTTCCCCCTATTATTGTTGAATCACGGAAGCTAAACCAGTTTCTTTTGCCAAAAGATTTCTATTTATTATGTATCATGTGTCAGACAGAGAGAAACACAGCGAATAAGAATAAGGCTACATGAGAGGAGGTCTTCATTCAGATCTTCTCATCACATCATGCTAGCTGTAAATGGTTTATCTGGGTTTCTCCTTCCTTTCCCCCATCATCTCTGTTTCTCCTTCCTCTCACCCGATCATGCCTTTATGTTTCTCTGAGGTGGTACAGTAAGATTGAGCTTATATACTGTACATCACAGAGAGACTTGCAACTTCCTTGTAAGGTAGAAAAACACAAGGTAGAAACTTTTTCTCAGTGTATACATTAGTTGTATACAAATTGTACATTTGGATCAGTTGAAACATTCCTTTTCTTGCAAAGAGCATATCAGCTGTACACATTTTTGAAGTATCATCATAATTGGAACATCTCTGCTAAGTAAACATTGCAAACTTCTAAGCAAAATGTAACTCTACCCGCTCTCTGCTCAGCACACATGCACAAACATAGTCTGACTTCACAAAATACATTATGAAATTATTATGAAAATGATTAAAGAAAATAAACTAAAAAAATAACATAAACCATTACATTTTTAGGCAATAGTTATTATCAAATACAAAGAGTTCTGTTTCAACCTACCTCACAACTGAGGTGAGTTGTAACACTAGTTCCCTATCAGTAGGTCACTACAATGTAGGTCGTGACCGACCAATAGGAATCTCGTTAGAGAGGCAATCTACTTCGAGTGAAACTAAAACAAGCCAATATACATTGGCGTGCAATCATTTGCATCAGCTGCGCGCCCTCGTTAGCGCGGGTATAAACGAGCAGCTGGTGGATTGCAGGATATGGTTGTGCTCCTTGTGACAGTCCCTCCCTGACCCATTCCTCTGAGGAAGGATCTTCTGACTCAGAGACGGGGCACCCTATGGCACCCGCGTCCAGACCTCTGGAAACTCCATGTCTAATCCCTAAACGGGACGCGGAGGTTCTAGGTGCCTTACCCTCAGAGGTACTTAACACCATCACTTCAGCACGGGCGCCGTCCACGAGACGTGTTTACGCCCTGAAGTGGAACCTGTTCGTCGATTGGTGTTCTTCTCACCGAGAAGACCCCCGAAGATGTTCGATAGGGTTCGATAGGGTTACGATAGGGTTCGATAGGGTTACGTCGGATGACGCCGAATGGGGTTTCGCTTAGAAAGCCTATTGACTTCGAGTATACAAAACGAGCCAATGGCAAAGAAATGCCATGGGTCTGTGGAATTTGCATAGCGTATCGCCGCCTTACCTCGTGGGTACCTCTTCACTCCACAGCCATCTCTGACTTCGCTCTACGAGACCATACGGGCTAGCCCTGTCTCCTCACGCCTTCACAAAGGTTGTCGAGGCAGCCCTTGTTCCTCCATGGGAACACAGGGTTCGCATCCTGAACTATCTCGGCGACTGGCTATCCTAGCTCACTCTCGAGACCAGGTTTGCGGACACAGGGACCCAGTCCCAGACCCAGGGTCATATGTGTATTCTCTAAGCCCCCCCTCTCTGGGTTGCCAATAATTGCATATTTCCTCTAAACTTATGGGATATGCTCCCCAGTGTACCTTAATATTCCTGTGCTAAATAGGAGTCCTTCGTCCGTGCCAGTCTCACAACAGTGATCTCAGATGTACGCAGGGCACTGGAAGACAGCTGAGAAGGTGGCGTGATTAGACTGGACGTAACGTGATTAGACGTTACGTCTTCCTGCCACTTTCCGCTGTACCGCGGGGATCGCCTGAGTTCAGTCTCGGCTCCTCAGCGAAGAAACATATCTGCATTTTCTCAGCGTCCTCCTTTTATACCCACGAGGTAAGGTGGAGATACGCTATGCAAATTCCGCAGACCCATGGCATTTCTTTGCCATTGGCTCGTTTTGTATACTCGAAGTCGATAGGCTTTCTAAGCGAAACCCCATTCATCGTCATCCGACGTAACGTCTCCGTTCCTTACTCAGGGAACGAGGAGTTACATAAGTAACTGAGACGTTAGGGATAGATGTAAAAATTAAAGGTATTTGCTGAAATAAGATGCACACACAATCGAAATTTATGCAAAAACTTTATTGAAGAACAAACAATAATCACTTTTGATCAAAGTGAACAATTTAAAGTGACAAAAAAAATTATATTGTATTTCTTTTAGGACTTAAATTTAGCTCAAAACAGTGTTTGTGTGTATTGTATTTCTGTTACATTCAGTCAGCTATGTTGCCTATTATTACGTGAATTTAGGGATATCACAAAAAAAAGTGTGTGAAGAAAATGCCATAAAATCCATAAATTCTAAAAAATGTATGCATTCAATTGAGACTTTATCCAATAAGAAGACATGCGCATAAACTAGGATGGAAACACATGTATCATATAAATCCCTCGACGCGCAACAAAAAACTCACATGACTTTGCCTTGACAAACGATGTGATTGATAACTGGAATAATTATAAGGGGTAACTGTTAACGAGGTTAGCTGTTACGGGAAGAAGGAGGTGGAAACTGGCGAACATTTAATAGATTTTAATAAAATAAATAAACAAACACAAAAACTAAAAGTAAAGACGGAAGTCGACCACAGATAATAAAATAAAACATCAAATAAATTAGTCCAGGCCTGGCCTCTCTCCATCTCCACAGTCGTCGCTCCTCCGTAAGAGATACGAGACCGGTGTGTTGCGCAGGTGTCGCTCATCAGTAATTACGCCACCGGCCTCATGTCACTCTCTCACAACCCTCGACCTTGTCCTGCTCAGAAACATATTTAATTAACTTTTACTATTTACTAACTATTTACTTTTACTAACTATGCACACCCCAAACAGTCATAACATAGCTAACTGTTTTAGCATGTGTGTTTGAAGTTAGCATGCGTGCAAAGCATCAAATTAAACTAGAGAAACAGCTACTTTAGGTCACATAATTGTATCTATGATACAGAAAATTGCTAGGCAAAATAATAATAATGATAATAATCTTGATAAAAAAAAAATACTTTCCTTTCTGAAAATCAGTTTTGTTCATTAAATCTACATTGTTGTTTTCTGTCACATGCCACTTCTCCTGTGAGCTCAAAAATGGGATGGGAGTGTATTATATAGATGACATCACCATAGATATTTTCTGACTTGTTAAACTGACAGTTACAATTGACCCTGTGATACAACACTCCCCGGTCTCTCTACGTCATTACTACATTGTAGACTTTGAAAAAGAAAAATAGTGTACAGAATCCATTTCCAGTCTAAAGCTAAATTTCACACTGAGAACATATTTCTTATGTACATGAAACATAACACTGACGGGCTCGCACTGTGTACGCGATAGACAAACTAGTTGTGTGTTCACACAGCGAAGGTTTTCCGAGAATGCTGTTGTGTGAATACTAAAAATTTACGGGTGTGAGTTTGGTTTAGGGGTTGTCACTCCTGTATTGTGTGTGCAGGGCCGACGGGGACCACACACACCTTTATTAAAAGAAGTGTAAACTATTCAAATAATACCTCATTACAATTTGGGAAATTAGTATTTAGAATAAAGTCTAAATGAAAACATCTGGATGTATTATGTGGGGCAAACAGTGGTTCATCTTTAGCAGTGGATTAGCATCTTCCTGTAGTTAAAATACCAATACCTCAATTGTGTTAGACTCTTTACTGCCAACTATCGACGTGGATCAGTATTATCAGTATCAGTATAGTCTCTGAGTTGAATATACAGTACATTACACTGATACTAGTTTTAGTCTACACAATAATTCCCTTACATGCCTGAATTTTACACTTGGTCTTTGGTCTTCTGACCTTTTCTGCATCTTCGGCCTGATTCAATGGAAATGGGTTCTGCATCAACTAAGTGTAAAGTCAAAACACATCCTGTCTCTCCTGAGTCAAAGAGCGTCCACCATTGTGGTGCAGTGATTCTTAGAATTACCATGTAAACAACAGATGTGTGGTGTGCGGGATTGTGTTGTCATTTTAAAGGAGTAGACCAAATTATTGGTATTCCCCCTAATTTTTGCCTGTGAAATAAATTAGAAAATGCATGTGTGACCATGTATCATCATGTCAAATGTCCTATATGATGGCGTCACCACATAATTAGATCATATTTAATTTGAGAACTGCATGCTGCAGCAGGAAGGGCAAGATTTTACATGATTTAAGACTTACATTTTGGACTGTTCCTCACACAAAGCAATTGTATGACTAGAAGACTTAAAAATAATATTTATGTTGCTTTTTTGTCTTTTTTGGTTTTTGACATTCCAATCATACACCCGGCGAAATACAGCACCAGACACGACTCAAGTGTTTTTGGCTAGTTTCAGCCCGACGCAGTTATTATTTTCCTGTGCCACGTTGTTTAAATAGCAAATGCATTTGCGCCCATTTTAGCGCCCATGGGCTTCTGGTCTTAAAACGAGGTGTGTTCAGGCGCATTGAGGCAGCAATGCTCTATTTTGAGGAACTGAAATAGACTGTGTCATTGACCAACAGAAACCTGGTCTAAAGTCAATGGCGCAATATTTTTTTGTTATTTAAAGAGTGTGTTAGTAATGTGCGCCTATAGACGGGTCCACAATGTGTGTGCACTCTGCTTATACATGCAGCAGCATACAAACATGCCAAATATTTAAAAATAAAAGGATTACAATATAAAATATTATTAATGTGTATATAAAGATATGGTGGAATCCGGCCTGTCCCGTTGATGGTCTGCGTGCGTGCTTTAACCTCGTACACGAGCATATCCGTTACCTCTCTGGAGACGCGTTCAGTCTTTCCGCTTGCAAATTCCGTCAGGTCAGACTCTGATTGGTTTATTGCACGTAAAGCCAAAAACACACCCATTACTCATTTAGAGAATAGGGACAACCCTTTTAGACCATGCGCCGGACGTGCCGACCATTTTTCCCGTAGTTAAACTAGCAAAAGTGGATTCAGGCACACCCTAAATGCACTTGCGCCCTCCGCTTTAAGCCATGCACTTAGATCATTAAAATACGGACCCTAGTCTCATTCACTTTGATTGTATGGAAAAGATTGTCTGGGATATTCTTCAAAATTTCACCATTTATATTACACAAAAGTACATTGGGATCTATGGTTCCATGAAGAACCTTTGACACCCATGGGAACTTTCCATTACACAAAAGGTTCTTTAAAGTGGAAAAATGTTCTTCAGATTATTAAAATGTTTTTCACAGTAAAAAAAGGGTTCTTATATAAGAACTGTTCACTGAAAGGTTCTTCACATAGCCTAAAATGGCTCTTCTATAACATCAATATGAAACATTTATTTTAAAATCAGATTTCAAATAACATGATGGTGAGTAAGTGATGGCAGAATTTGTATTTATACCTTGCCTTTAAGGATTGGCTTATTTCAGTATGATTTTGAGAGCTGTGGTTGGATTCTGGTTTTCTGAAAAACACCACTTTGGTGTGACTTTTTTTCATTCCACCTTCTAATTTTGCATTTTCTCATGCAAGGAAACCACAGCAAAGATATGTGGTTTTAAAATGTAAAATCCGCTTTTTCACCTTGAAAATGCTACTTTCCATTTCCTTCGTTGCTCTTCCTCTTACAGATTACTGATACTCAGCCCAGTACCCATTGAAGGCCTCCTGTTGTCTTGGTTTAAAGAAGAAAACTTCTGCAAAAGTGACTCTCTGAATGTCCTGCACATTAAGAAGTAAATGACGGGATCCAGACAGACGTTAAGGGCGGACAGAAAGAGCGTAGCTTCTTTCATCTGGAAGAGAATGAAAAGGTTGTTCTTGCTAAAATTAGCCCCGGGCCTTTGGCTAAGCGTGTAGGGAACACGACAAACATGGTAGGGCACAAAACAGAAGACGAACACGGCCAGCAAGCTGAAGATGCTTCGATTTGACCGTCGTCTTGCCTTACTGCTGTTCCTTTGCACCCGTCTGTAAGAGCGGTACACGTGACAGGCAATGGAGGTGTAGCAAAACACCATCAGCGTGAACGCCACCCAGAAGATTCCAACGTTGAAGTGGGCTGAAATTTCGTGCCAGCGCCGACCCAGCTCACTTTTCAGGGCCATGCAGGAAAATTTTTCAGGCATGGGCTGGTTGGTTAATATGGTGTTCGGCAGCATGAAGAATATAAGGACGCCCCAAGATAGCAGCGCGAGACCTCTCGCTACCGAAACGCGCTGCAGAAAGTAAGACACACCGGAGGTACCGCGGACAATTTTGAAGTAGCGCTCCAAACTGATGAGGCTCATAAAGGTTATTCCTGTGTACATGCTGAGGTAGAAAACCACAGCTGTGTATCGGCAAACTATCAGCTTCAATTGCAAGCCGCCGCAATTGAGGTCAGCGGCAACACGCCACGGGTAGGTAAACAGCATCAGAATGTCTGCCACCACCATGTTTTTCAGGTAAACAACTAAAGCTGAGGAGCTGGGAAGCCTGAAGAAGATCCAAGCAGCAAGTCCGTTAAGAATAAAGGCACAAAAGCAGATGATGGAGTAGAACACAGGCAGAACCTGCTTTGTGAACACACTGTTGACATCCGTGATGTTTTTCTGTTCCGTCTGTGTGTTGTTGATGTAGTCCATTTCTAAAACGGAAAATGAAAGAACTTTTTTTAGCGGGTGCTTTGATGACAATGGCAATGTTTTAAACTTCTTCTATTGGCCTTATTGCTGATGTCCAGAAATAAAAAAAGTGCCATATACGTATGCCACTTTTATGAATAATCTTAATATTTGTCTAATCCTGGGCCCTTTTTGTGTTTTAATCTCTACTTTAGATTCTCTTTGGAAAAAAGATTGTAAAAAAAATTGCACATAAAACCCTTGTGAAAAGAAGTGCACTTTACCATACTTTTGAAATAGAACTTATTATGGAAATATACTTAAAATAATAAAATAATATACTCAAGTGTGAACTGAATGTAATCGGACACAACTGCATATTAATTGCAAATAAACAAAAATGCGTTCAAGTAAAAATTTAAGTTTTTAAGTAGGACCTAAGTACATTTTTATGTCATTTTATAATTCTACTGTTTTTGAAATACAGTCAAAGTTTACTGCTGAATGTACTGACAAGCATTTATGGTAAACTAAAATATACTTTAATGTAATGTCTGTTGAAATGTCATGTCATGTATTTAAATATATTTGTATAAATTGCCGAAAATGTAATACAGAATAACACACTACAGATAAAAGTATAATCAAGTACATCAACACCTCAAAATAAGTGTACTTTTTAAGGAAAAACAAAAGATTATTAAAACAAATATTTTTTAATTGTACTTTAAAGTAAAACTCCATAAAAGTAAAATGATTACAAAATGCAATTTTTAAAAGTGTGCTAAGAAACACCGTCTGCAAGTATACTTTTAGGATTTAAAGTACACTATTTTTTCACAAGTGCAAACACTAAAAAATGCATCATGTCATTTAAGATCATTATAAAATAAGATCATTATAAAACATTTTTTGAAATATAAAACTATTAGTCTTGTCATATTTTCTTCTTACTTAAATAGATAGTTCACCCAAAAATGAAACATCCGTCATCATTGACCAATCCCCAGGCTGTTCCAAACCTCTATGACTCTTCTCTTAATATTCTGAAATATTATTGTTTTGACTCCATTAACACGATTGGATGAGAACTGAACTGAGGTGGACGATGATATCAATGTTTTTTTGCAGAACTGCTTTATAGATGAAATTAACTATTTTAATAATTGATGATGTTTAATGGAGCTAACCAAAGCACTCAGAGCTGCTGTACAGCTGAAATGAACTGTTTGCATCATTTAATCATTTTCGTGTTATTAATGTTAGCTGCTTTCAGCTAAAACCATTCGCTTTCATCGAACGAGCAAAAGATGCATTAGAAGTGAATGGTGACTGATGCTGTCAGTCACTAAACATTGTAGTCTAACATCTTCTTTTGTGTTACACAGAAAGAAAGAACAAACTAAAGTCATGTGTGTTTGGAACAACATAAAGCATGACCGAATTTTCATTTTAGATTTTAATCAGAAGGACTTTGAATGTCATCAGCCTGAATATCGTGTCATTTGCATTCAGACATTTCTGAATTGTTAAACACTCAATAACTCTGTAAATTAATTATAACTTTAATAAAAGAAACTTACTTGAAGAGTTGAGTGAGCTTGACTCATGCCAGAGAATGAGAAGCATGTTGGGGAGAAGAGCCTCACATGATATTTGAGAGGAAGGAGGCGTTGACTTTGAGACAGGAACTAGCGATCACTGTTTGTCTCGTGGGTGGACACTTGCTCAGCACTGCAGGAACTTCCTCCACTAATATATATCTGTGTACACAAACAGATTCCTTCTCCAAGTGCATCAACATAACCTAATGTGACAAACTCTTTCCTCGCTTATTAGAGTCTATGAAGTTAGCTGTGTTTCAATAAAACGGTAACACTTCAGAATAATGGTCCGTCATTAATTAGTAACTATGTAATGGAAGTAATGCAGGACTAATGAGTTGTACTAGGGGAGACCGGGGACAGTTGCAACTCTTTTTGCATTTGTCTCTGTTACTCAGAGACGGTTTGGATTAGACAAACCAATTATTTATACAATAGACTTACATAGTATGTTAATAGTCTATTAATGTTATGTATGTTACATATGTATGTTTATAGTCCAAATTTTTCACAATTTGGATTTGAATGTAAGGAGTCAGATGTTGCAACTGACACCGGGCCCGGGACAGTTGCAACATTGTTTGGGTTATGGTTGCAACATGTTACAAATACAATATTTTACAATATATGCCAGTGTTAGCAAAATTATTATTATCAAAAATGTAAGTTATAATAATATTACAGTGTTATTTATTCATCAGCTTTAATTAGATGACAAATATAGATGTGTCTAGATGAGTAGGCCTTATGTCAAATATTCAAATTGATATAAAATAGTAGGCTTTTAGTGACATAGGAAGAATGGAACAATTTGTGAGGCAATTAACTTTTATTTAGCCTATTGTCATGTAAAAAAAAAAAATTAAACTATATTTAGGGCCCAAGCCTTGAAAAAGCGAAGGCCCTATTGTTTTCATAAGGATTATTAGGGCCCAAGCCCTGAAAGGGCGCAGAGCCCTATTGTTTTCCTTAGGATTCTTCTTCTTCTTCTTCTCCTTCTTCTTCTTCTTCTTCTTCTTCTTCTTCTTCTTCTTTTTATTATTATTTTACTAACTTTTGGGCACTTTTGGGGCCCTTAACGTGCTCGAAAACTCTTGAAACTTTGCACATGGAACAGAACCCGCGGCCATCAGAGCCGGGCTGAAGCTGGTACCCGGGCGTGGTAGGGGGGCTCGACAGCGCCCCCTGGAATGGGGTTTGAACACTTGTCCATATATCAAACACGCTTGCATGTAATAATCTGAAACTCGGTACACATTAGATCTCATCGGGCCAAACAACTTTCATGCTCTAAGTTTTACGTCAGCCCAACAGGAAGTCGGTTATTTAGGGTTGTTTGAAAACGCACGCTCAGGAATTTGAAACACTTCTCCTAGGGAATTCACCCGATCATCACCAAACTCGGTGTGCATGAAGTCAAGGGGATGATTTTTGAGGATGAAAAATTGCCAGGGGATTTTTGATATCTCAAACGGTTTGGCCATGGCGAGGAAACGAATTTATGCCGAATAATGGAAACAGGAAGTGTGTTATAACTTCTTTATACGTTCGTTGTAAGAGGCCGGTCACATGGATGTGACTATTGTGTGTCAAAGTTATAGCGCCACCAACTGGCAGCAGGAAGTGTGTCACTTTCAAAATGCTTTTAAATCACCCTCTTATTTTTACCGAATTTGCTTCAAACTTTATGTGTATAATGTAAACACACGCCAGATGTAGACCTGTGAAAGGATTATTGATATCTTAAATACTGTTGCCATGGCAAAGCATCAAACTTTAATATTCTTTTTGGATGCTTTTGAGACTCTCTTAACATTCTTCAAATTGCATGAAACTTGACAGACAAATCTAATTTATTACCTAGTAGACATGTGCAAAGTTTCAGAAACGGGCGTGGTACAGGGGCTCAGTAGTCCCACCTTTTGACAAAAGTGGGGGGGTTAGTTTTATCTACAGTAACAAACCTCGGTATGTATATTGTACTCTTTAAGCCGGACAACTTTCTAATTTAAAGTCATTAGCTCCGACCAACAGGAAGTCAGATATTTTGCTTTGAATGTGGATTTTTCAAGCATTTTCTCTCCCTCTCTGTCTCTCTCTGTTTCTGCCTCTGCGTCTTTGTGTGTGTGTGCGTGAGATTTGCTTTTACTCTTGTTTTTCAAGGTTTCGGGGGCTTTTGGGGCCCTTAATGTGCTCGAAAACTCTTGAAACATTGCACACAGATCAGAAACCCGCGGCCATCAGGAACGGGCTGAAGCTGGTACCCAGGCGTGGCAGGGGGGCTCAACAGTGCCCCCTGGAACGGGGTTTCAAAACTTGGTCCATATATCAAACACGCTTGCATGAATTAATATGAAACTCGGTACACATATTGATCTCACCCACAGTAACAAAACTCCGTATATATTTTGTTCTCATCAAGCCGGACAACTTTCTAATTTACAGTCATTAGCTCCGACCAACAGGAAGTCAGGTATTTTGGTTTGAATGTGGTCATTTTCTCTCTCTCTCTGTGTCTATGTCTCTGTGTCTGTGTCTCTGTGTGTGTGTGTGTGTGTGTGTGTGTGTGTGTGTGTGTGTGTGTGTGTGTGTGTGTGTGTGTGTGTGTGTGTGTGTGTGTGTGTGTGTGTGTGTGTGTGTGTGTGTGTGTGTGTGTGTGAGGGGGGAGGGGGTTTAGATTTCTATATATATATATATATACAAATCTGCATCCGATTATTTGTATTAATATATATCCTGCATCCGATATTTGTATATATATATATATATATATATATATACAAATCTAAACCCCCTCCCCCCCTCACACACATGTTAACACATATGTTAACTTTAAGCTACTGTAGTATGATTAGCATGTATCAAGGTCAATTGTTTAGCTAGCACATGATGTATTATCATGGTTGACAAGGACGGGGACAGTTGCAACAACTGTGATAATATAAATGAAAATATAAAATATAGCTGCGAGCAGCGATAACGGGCCCAAGCCGGTGGCACCGCAACCCGGGTGCCTTTACCTAAATATATATAAATATAGCTGCAAGCAGCGATGAAGGGATCCAATTGAGCATATGCAGTGTGAGTGTCATTACTCTAGCTTGTTTCTGGGTTGGAGGAAAATGGCATGTTGCAACCATCCCCTGTTGCAACTGTCCCCGGGCTCCCCTACATTAAAGGTGCTCTAAGCGATGTCGGGTGACGTCACTTCTTGTTGACGTTCCCCCAAACCCTTCTTGTCGGTTATTGGCTGAAACAGTTTGTTATGTTCCGTGGTGCGGGTTAGCCCAGTTTGTTTTTGTTGCCGTTTGTGGAGCCTGGGGTGTCTGCAGAGACCACGTTTTTTACACTGTGTTTATGGGACGGGCAGCTAGCGGATAGTGAGGAGATTTTTGCTGTATGTGACAAAAAATGTTTTGGCCTAAAAAACGCGTGACAACGCTTAGAGCACCTTTAACACTTCAGCTACTACTATTAACTAATATAGAAACAAGCTCAACTAATCACTAAGTAATATTATATTTAGGAGATAGTTCCTTATTAGGTAATCAATAATGTCTTTCACATAATATGGATGTTTTTCTCTTTAAAATAATGGTCCTGCATAGTGACTAGGTAACACATGAGTAATTAGTGATGCATTTTATGACCACATTGACAAAAAAGACAGTTGCTAATGTCTCAGACACTTTAATTTTGTCATTAGTAATTAATAATTCTTTATAATTTTTCAAAATTATCTATATTAGTTATTAATGATGCCAATCTCATTAAGTAATTATTGATTATCTAATAAGGAACTATCTTAGTTCTAAATTTGATATTACTGACTGATTTGTAAAGCTTGTTTCTGTATTAGTTAATAGTAGCTGAAGTTCCTGCATAGTTACTTATTAATGATGGACCATTATTCTGAAGTGTTACCAATAAAACACTTTATTTTCCTTTACAGCTTTATTTTCAGCACATCCATATACAAATACAGTAAATGAAATAACGTTTCTCTGTGACTCAATGAACAGTGCAGGACAACATAAGGTACAACAAAATATAAGACTATAAATGAGACAAAATATATATATATATATATATATATATATATATATATATATATATATATATATATATATATATATATATATATATATATATTGTTTTTTTTTGTTTTTTTTTATAGTAAAAACAGGTCATACAAACCAGATATGGTGAATTTAATTTAAAAGTGCCATGTAAGAATTAAAATTTAAACAGAATAACTTAAATAACTTAAAGTAACTTAAATACTTTGCAAATCAGTTTTACAAATCCAATCAAATACATTAGAGCATAAAAAGAATACAACACAAACACATTTACAAAATAACATTTATCACTTTACAGTTGTCCGAAGAGCTTTCCTGATTTATTATTATTAGCTCTCCATATGAGGATTCAGTGGGAGTTCAAAGGGGACTTAAATACGGATGTTGTGTTTGTCAGGCACAGTTTAAGCTTGTTTCCTCTCTCACCCCACGCTGAGTTCTGTGAGACTGTAATAAAACTGCATTTATTATTATTATTATTATTATTATTATTATTATTATTATTATTATTATCATATAATGTATTTATAGTTGTGGCCAAAAGTGATGTCTGTAGGGGATATTTGTTTTTAATGACCCTACAAGTTGTATTAAACCGTCAATATAAGAGGAAACAATTTCATATATGTTTGTAAATATTTTAAATATGAGGAATGAACAAAATACTAACGCGGTTAAAGTATTTATCTGACAAAATTATTTGCCAAAAAAAGGCAAACTACAGCTACAGGTTTTATTTTCTTATGCAATAAAAAAAAACATAGGAACACAAAAATATCCCTGCAAAAAAGCATACATTGACTACAATATAATCAGTTATTAATATTTAGTTTGCTGTCTCTCTCTTGTTTTTGCGTGTGTTCATAATTTTGTTATATGACAGCCTGGCCAACAATGATGTCTGCACAATTGGGCAGGTTTCATTGCTTTAGCACAAATATAACAATTGAATCCAAGCTAATTTTTAAGAATATTTAAATAAAGGACGAATATGTCCATTTTCCTTGGCTGGACATCATGTTATAATTGTAAATTTAATATATATATTTAAGATTTTATATTAATATTTGTGTCAAACTAAATAAAACAAAGACAATTAAAAATATAACTGCAAGCAGTGATTTGCGGGGCCAAGCACCTTTTGGCCATGTTTGACATATTTGGATTTAATTTTGAAACTTATTCAACTTTGCAAAATTCCCATTGTTAAACAGTTGCTAGATATTGAATTATTAGAAAACCTTCAAAGCTATAACCTTTTTTACACAGCATGGTAGTCATACACAGTGGTTTGTTATAATTTTATGGAGACTTGAGTTGTTAAAGATAGAACTGCAGCAATTGGCTCCAAATTAAAAATGAACTCAAAATGATTTTTTTTTTATATAAATTTGCTGCGTGTTGTATTTATTGAATTCATTCACACATAGAAACCATGACTGGAACAGAAGCACCTTTTCCACCACTTAAGGCCACAGTACCTCTTGTGGTCTAGGCATGTGCCACCCAGGATTCGAACCCATGAACGGAATGGTTTGGGGCTTGTGGCACGTGCTTTAGCAGCTTACGCCACTCAGAGGACACTGAATTACAAAGCAGCAGAGGAGAGTCTTCAATGTAAGAATAAGCACACAAAAGCATGTTAACGAGATTAGCATGCTAAGCTAACTTAATGCTAATGTAGTTTTTGGTTAGCCTGATAGCTGAAGAGCCACATTAGAAAGAATGGCATCTGGTTAGCATGCTAACCAATTAGCATGCTAAGCTAACTAGCATATGGCTACAAATACAGACAAGGTCGAATTTGAAGACGAATATCTCGGGAACGTTAGTGAATATCAAAAATCTGTTAAGTCTATGCGGCTTGGTCCAAAGATCATCTGATCACATTTTGGGCCAAATAATTTGTTTTTTCATTTGCTCCAATATGGCGGACAGTCACATTGTTGGAAAATGACAAATTGTCGTAGATATTGTCGGAATCGGCATAAGCCAAGGAATAAAATGACATAAAGAAGTGTGAATTTGAACAATGTTTTCAAAAGTTGTAAGCATTTTTGCAAAAAAAAACGTATATCTCTGGAATACTAGTTGGCGTTCTGTTCAAACTTCTCATGTACCTTCAGGACATGGTGTTGATGATCCGTACTAAATTTTGTGAAGATATGTCAAATAGTTTAAAATATATTGTAAATTATGACAAAATTCAAAATGGCGGACAAATGGAACATCCAATCCTGGCAAAATCGGCAAAATCTGGCAAAATGACACAAGAAATCCAAAATACCACGTTTATGATTTTGACAAGCTGTTTAAAAGTTATTGGCCAAAACAGCCATTTTTCATATATCATGACCTGTTGGTGGTGCTGATCCCATCTTTGGCATGGACCCTCAGATCATGCTTCCGATAAAGCGTACCAATTCTAGTGTTGATTCATCAAACTTTGGCCGAGATACAGCCTCTGAACCAATTTTGGGTTGACCTTGTTAAGTTTGCGACACCATAACCTTTGAACAAAGATGAATAAAAAAAATCCCTAATGAAAATAAATATTTCTGCACTACTGCTACGTCACTAATAAAAACAAATAAATTGATCAACTGAACTCCTTTGTGCAGACATCAGATGTTCTTGCTTCCATTGAAGCACAATATGTGAAAATTCTCAAAAGATGCCGGAGAACATGATGATCAGGTTTGACACAAACTTGTGGAGTTCGTGCAGCTCAAATGCTGATATCATTAAAGCAATGACATCAAATATAGGGGAAGTGAACCTGTTCCCAGCCAACATTTCATGCTTGGGCCAATGTAGGGGTTATATGTAGGTGCAATGTAGGTGCATACTGTGGTTAATTCAGAAAGGGCCGACATGGGACTCATGGAGTAACCCATTTAAGGCCCATACTGGGGTTAATTCAGATAGTTTTGACATGAGACCATGGACAAACCCATTTAAGGCCCATACTGGGGTTAATTCAGATAGTTTTGACATGGGATCCATGGACAACCCCATTTAAGGCCCATACTAGGGTTAATTCAGATAGATTTGACATGGGATCCATGGACAACATCATTTAAGGACCATATCTCACGACCATATCTTGCCTACATTGGCCCCACCATGAAATGTTGGCTGGATTTGAATTTTTACAGTTTCGTTTCCTGCCACTAGTGGTGCAGAAATCACACATTTCACCTTTAACTTAACTTACTGGTTTCTTTGTTGAAATCTTTGAAGGTTAAGCCGGGCCCTGAAGGTTTTGCAAAAGACAAAGTAAATAAGTGGATCCAAGGAGGCATTTAGCACTGCAAGCAGGACGGTCAGCTCCTTTATGATGTCGAAGACCTGAGCTGTTGTACAGTCATGCAGCCGGGGACTGATCAACACGTATGGCAGTCTCACCAAATGATAGGGCACAAAGCACACGCAGAAAAGCGCCACCAGTACTCGCATGTTGCGTTTTGACTTGCTGAGCTTTGTGTTCCCAGGAGTTTGCGGCATCGTGCGCTGAGCTTGTCGAAGCCTCTGTACGTTCCCCCAATAAAACAGAATCAGGGATACCAGCACGGACAAAAATACTAAAAAGGAACTGATCTGCAGGGCCAAGTAGATCTTTTTGAGCAAGCTGTTATGAAAACTTTCACAGTTGAAACCACTTTGGGGAGTGTTTTCTTTCCTAGCACTTGCAAAAAAAGCAATGTAGACACAATTAAAGCACAACATGACAGCCCAGGTCACTATGCAGATGTAGCGGGACGAGCGGACTGTTTGCAGCACGTGAGTCTCCTGTGGCCGTACAATCCTCATGTACCTGAAACAAAGGAGCAAAGAATTCAAAGAATACAGAAACAGGGTTTGTGACGTTAAAATAAGTAAAATATAATCACATTTTGGACTGTTATTAGACTTCGCTTAATGTGTAATATTTGTTTTTAATTACAATAGTGGCCAAAAGTGATGTCTGGCCTAGGAAAATTGACATATTCAACCTTTATTAAATATTATAAAAAATGTGTTTGTGAGACTTTGTAAGGATATTGCTTAGTTGAGCTTGGAGTCAATTGTTTTCTTTTTTGTTTTATTTGTGATAAAGCAATGAAACATGCCAAATAGTGCCAACATAATTTTTGCCAGGCTGTCATACAAAATTTATTATGAAAACATGCAATAAAAAAAAATAGAGAGAACCTTATTAGAGAAAGATTTTATTTAACAAGAACTTACAAAGGCCAACTAAACGAAACAGCGTGCAAGGCACAAACATGTGAACTGACCACAGACAATAATTGACACTGCACACTGACATGAGAGGAACTTAAAACACAGAGGAATAAAAAGGACAACAGCTGAAGATGGTGACTGGTGATGATGATTGCTAGCAGGTGCGGGTAATGGTGAAGGAGGTGCAGGTGTGGGCCAAGGAGGATGCTGGGAACTAGTGATGTAGTAATCGAGTCCGGTCTCGAGACCGATTTCTGCTTTCTCGGACTTGTCTCGGACTTGTTCCTTCAAAGACTCGGTCTTGACTCGGACTCGACCCTTCAAAGACTCGGTCTTGACTCGGACGCGACCCTTCAAAGACTCGGTCTGGACTCGGACTCGACCCTTCAAAGACTCGGTCTCGACTCGGACTCGACCCTTCATAGACTCGGTCTTGACTCGGACTCGACCCTTCAAAGACTCGGTCTGGACTCGGACTCGACCCTTCAAAGACTCGGTCTCGACTCGGACTCGACCCTTCAAAGACTCGGTCTCAACTCGGACTCGACCCTTCAAAGACTCGGTCTCGACTGGGACTCCACCCTTCAAAGACTCGGTCTCGACTCGGACTCGACCCTTCAAAGACTCGGTCTCGACTCGGACTCCACCCTTCAAAGACTCGGTCTCGACTCGTACTCAACCCTTCAAAGACTCGGTCTCGACTCGGACTCCACCCTTCAAAGACTCGGTCTCGACTCGTACTCAACCCTTCAAAGACTCGGTCTTGAGTCGGACTCTGCATAGGCAGTCTCGTCCCCATCACTAGTTATTGGGGAATAAAGTTTTAAAAGATACTGAATTCGAGTGTATTATCAAAATATTTAAAATTGTGAAATATTGGAAAATGTTATAAAGTAGCTAAGCCTACTAATTTAGACATGCCACTAGAACATTTTAATTTGCTCTGCATGTCCTAACTATGATTAAAAAAGTCAGGGTGGGCTTAACATGTTGATGACAGAGCAGCACGGTTGAAGCATTCTAGAAAAATAGGCAGAATATGATGCATGTGGTAGGGATTTTTTAATGATAGTAGAAGCATAGTCCATATTAAGACGTTAGGACTGCTCCTCTAAACAATTCCCAATCTAGCTTAGTCTGTAGGCCTAACTGTTGATTATTAACTGGGGTGATATTAAATCAGGAATATCAAAACTGACATGTCGAGACAAAATCTCGACTCGGACTTGCTTCCTCAAAGACTCAGTCTTGACTGTATTTGAAAAACAACAGACTCGGTCTCGACTCAGACTCGACTCGAACTCGACACGGACTCGATTCTTCAAAGACTCGGTCTTGACTGTATATGAAAATCAACGGACTCGGTCTTGCCTCGGACTCGACCCTGCAAAGACTCGGTTTTGACTGTATTTGAAAACCAACGGACTCGGTCTCGACTCGGACTCGACCCTTTAAAGACTCGGTCTTGACTCGGACTCGGCATAGGCGGTCTCGTCCCCATCACTACTGGGAACTGTAGTGCAAGCCGGGGACTAACACATGACAGTGACGATGACCATTAGGTGATGACTGTGACAGTATGCTTTTTCTTGTGAGATTTTTGTTTTTCTATGCATTTTTTATTTCCATAGTAAAATAACACCTTTTTTTGCTAAATAATTTGGTCAAATAAAAAATCTTTATAAAAAAAAATATATTGTATTTAAAAAATATACAATTGTACCCTCATATTTTGATCGTTTAACCGAACAGGGTGATAAAAAAACAAAAACAAATATCCCCTCCCCTCCAGACATACTTTTGGCCACTACTGTATTACATTTTAAATTATTCATTAAAATACATTTTAATTATGTACATACAATTACATTATCACTACAAATTCAATGTGATATATACAATGACAATAATAATTATTATTATTTATTTTATAACTATTATTTCAATGAATATATTTAATTAATAAAATATAAATGTTATAATTATGAACATCTTATTTTGTTCTTTTAATATAATTAAAATATGTTTTTAGTGTTTATTAATTATAAGTATAGATGGATGGATGGGAGTATAGATGGATAAATGAACATCCATACCTGTTTGCAGCGATGTAGCCCATGAAGAGAATACTGGAGTACATGTTGAGATAGGAAGCTGGAGCACCAAAGTTACAGTAGATACGCTGTATTTCTACTGAAGTGTTTGCGTATTTGGTAATGCGTAATATCAAACACAGGCAGACAAACATGTCTGCTATAACCAGATTCTTGAGATAGACTGTGATGCTGGACTGGCTTGTAGATTTACAAAAATACACATATATTGCAATGCTGTTGAGTGCCAGGCTTGCCAGAAAAACCAGAGAGTATACAGATATAAAGAATGCACGAGCTGGCATTTCAGACACGCCACAAGATCCTTGAGTTGAATTGGTTGTGTTCTGGTCCATGATCGAGCTGGATTGAGACCCAGACATGAGACAGTTCGTTTTCTGCTGGAAGAGAGGTTGAATTTTATTATACAAAATGGGGACATTTTCCAAAATACCACTAGCACTTTACAATAAAATGTAATTTGTTAACATCATTTTACAGTAATCTATGTAACAGTATTCTATTTTAGTTAACATGAACTAGCAATAAAGAATACTTCTACAGCATTTATTAATCTAAGTTAATGTTAATTTCAACATTTATTTTTAAAAATCCAAAGATGCATTTGTTAACCTTTTGCTGATGTACTGTATACTTAAATATAGACAATGAACAATTCAATTTTTATGAACATTCACAAAGACTAATAAATGCTTTAAAAAATAGGTAACACTTTTTTCAATATTGCACTTTTAGACTCTCTTGGTAACTTTGCAAGTACATGTCAACTAACAGAGTATTAATAGACTGTCTGTTTAATATCTGCCAACAATTTATTTTGATGGTCCCCAAACAGCTATTCTACTGACTATAATTAACTTTGCAACTACATGTCAACTAATTTTAACTCTAACCCTACCCGTCTATTAATGCTCTAATGAGACTGAGGTGTCACGTACTTGCAAAGTTATATATACAGTCAGTATAATGTTTGTTGGCGGAGCATCAATATAAAGTATTAGCAGATATTAAGCAGACAATCTACTAATACTTTAATGACAGTTAGTTGACATATAGTTGCAAAATTACTTATAGTTAGTAGAATGTCTAAAGTGGACTATCGAACTAAAGTGTTACCGCTAATACAACCCCATTTTCAGAAAAGTTGCCACATTTTATAAAATGCAATACAATCAAGAATCTGTGATTTGTTCATTCTCTTGAATCTTTATTTAACTGACAAATGTAAAAAGAAAATATTTCCAATGTTTACACTGACCAACTTAATTTTATTTTGTAAATATAGGCCTAAACAAGTTTTGATTTTGATGGATCCTACACACTCTAAAAAAGTTAGGACAGCGGCATGTTTACCACTGTGTCACATCATTTTTCCTTTTAATTGCACTTTTTAATCATTCGGGAATTGAGGATACTAATTGTTGTAGTTTTTCAAGTGGAATCTTTGCTCAATCTCGCCTGATATAAAACATCTACTCAAAAGTCTATGGTCATCGTTGCCTGATTCTCCAAAAACCACTCAGTTTTAGTATGTGCAGAATGAGGCCTGGCATTGTCTTGCTTCCAGGAAAGATGTCATCTTGATGGCAGTTTATGTCTCTGTATATATCCTAATATACCATTGACCTCCAATGGTCAATGGTACCTTCACACAAAGGCAAGTCACCCATGCCGTTTGCACAGATGCACCCCCATCCCGGGACAGATGTTTGCTTTTGCACCTGTCGCTGAAGAAAGACTGGTTGGTCCCTTTCGTCTTTGGGACTGAGAGTCTGAGAACTGTCCATTTTTTTCCATAAACAAGCGGAAACATGGACTAATCTGACCACAGCACACATTCCCACTGTCTTCTATACCATCTGAGATGAGTTCAGGCCCAGAGAACTCGCCGGCATCTCCACATAGAACTGATGTAAACCTTTCTCCTTGCGTAACAGAGATTCAACTGGCATTTATTGATGCAGCATCAGACCGTGTTAAGTGAAAACGGTTTTCTAAAGTACTCCTGAGCACATGTGTCTGTATTTAACACAGTAGCATGATGGTTTCTCATGAAATGCCATCTGAGGGCTCAAAGGTCACGCAGATTCAACGGAGGTTACCTGCCTTACCCAACACAGACTGAGGTTTATCTGGATTCCCTGAATATTTTCACAATGTTATGCATGGTAGATTGTGAAAGACATAAATTCTTTGCAATCTTTGACAACTCTCTCATGATAATGGGCACAAAGTGATGAGCCATGAACCATCTTCGCTTACAAAGACTGAGAAGCTCTTTTACACCCAAACATGATACCCCCAACTATTACCAATTCACCTGCTCATTGTGGACTGTTTAAAAAGAGTTGGATAATCTAACATGCATAATCTTTTCACTTTTATTTTGCCTCTGTTCCAACTTAGTGTAGTGTGTTGTAGCCATCAATATCAAAATGTGTTTATATTAAGAAAATACAAATATTTTGTTCAGTGAAAACAATGGAAAACTTTTCTTTACTTTTCTCAGTTAAAAAAAAAAAGGTTAAAGAGAATTAACAAATCACAGATTGTGAATTTTATTGCATTTTACAAAACGTCCCAACTTTTCTGGAAATGGGGTTGTACATTAGTACACTAAACTTAATTTACTATGTTTGTCCAATTGATTTGTCAAATATTATTTGAGTATTGACGAACTTAAAAAGTTCAATTTTTTTTGAAGTAAAAACAGAATACAAGTGTTTCATATGTGTTTCCTTCATTTTCAAATAGTTCTTTTAATATACTTTAAAGAGAAACAACTTTTTATAACTCATTTCTTCTTTATCTACAGTATATCGCTCATACTTTGACAGTTTCAAAAATAAATACATTTGAGTTCAGTTTCCTGTCATACAACCCTTAACCACAATTAAGGTCATAGCTCAGCACATAGGCAAATTATTTCACACCACTGTGACACATGAGAATCATTTATGCTCACTTTTAATTCATTACTTTTTGTATTTATTTAGATTTTTCTAAGGTCACTTCAGTAGATGCTCATTAGATTTGTTACATGCGGTGTGAGACCAAAAAAGTGTCTTATTCTTTCTCTAATAACGCTTTGTTGAGAACAAAAGTTTTTTTCTTCGCATAGACATGAAAATCGATATCCAAACTTAAATGGTTGTAATTCAAGAATGCGTTGGAATATGCATTGCATTTATGTTGCACATTGATAAATTACTGTTCCTCTGTAATTTATAAAAAAAAAAATAAAAAAATGAAAACTAGAGATTGTAAGCTTTCAGATTATATATAGTTTGTCAATAGTACTTTAGGTTTTTTACTAAGATATTATTGTTTTAAATATATAATTGCAACCGTCCCACCTGACGGTGACAGTTAAAGGGTTAAATGAATATGAGCAATATATTTTTACAGCATTTATTAATGTTATAACAATACACTAAAAATGCTAGGTTGTTAGAATCCATTTTTGGGTCAGATATGGACAAACCGAACCATTGGTTTAAATTATTCAAATTTTAAACCCAACGTTTGGGTTTGTCCACATTTGACCCAAACATGGGTTGAAACAAGGTATTAGTAAATGTTGAGAATAAACAAGTAGAAGTGTTTAATGTTGTTCATGTTCACTAAATGTTGTTAACTAATGGTAACAAATGGAAAATAAAGTGTTACAAATATAAATAAACATGTTTGAAAGCTGCAAGAAAACACCTATACAGAAGTTGACTTTAAAAATATCTAATTAGTTCGATTTGTAACACAAATTTTTCTTTTTTTTTTACTTAAGTTTCACACGATTTAAAATAAAGCATGACCTACCGTAGCTCTCTATCTTGAAGCTCTAAAGAAGAACAATGTCTGTCACTTCCCTAAAGGACAGGAACTTCAGTGGCTATATATGTTTTTAAATGACGCAGTAAAAACATTTTTTTTTCTTAGTAATATGAAATTTGGTAAATTGCAAAAATGTAATTTGAAGTTGCTTTGTGACAATAATTCATTCACAACTATCTTTTTCTGTTTGCTCAGAAATTGATCATATGAATTATCAAAGGCATTCTCAGTTCAGTTCTGACTGACTATCAGCACTGTCTTAATCATCTAGTGTTGCTCACACGAAAAGTTCTTCGTCTAACACTTTCTTACTCCTCACCATATTGCTTTCGTCTGAATAAAGCCAGATGACCCCTCAGCTCATGTTTGCAGTCCACCTCCGCATTGACTCTTTGCGTGTTTTCTCAGGACAGCGATGACCCCCGGCTCTGCTGCTTTCTGACCCTCTTAACCCCCTGGAGTCAAGACAACATTTGTCTTTCTTAACTTTACTCTTTACTGGGAAAATTAGCTGTATTTCTCTGTGGATGTCGGGAAATTTCTTGCTTTGGTGTTCCACACAGAACAAACAAGACATAAATAGTATACAAACAGAAACGACGAGATTAAAAGCAGCATTTAGCATGACACATGTACTGTAGGTCAAATGGCTGACATTTATTCAGACACTTCATAGAGAAGCAATGAAGATAGCACATGAAGAAAATGCATTAATGCATTTGTTTGATGGTAATTAGTAATAAAAAAAGTCTGTGCTTGTAAATATGATATGGCTGTATATGTTTTTCTTTTGTTTGTTTATTTTGCTTCCACGTTTCTTGCAAGGTGAGGTGTACCACCACGATGTGTGAGATGAGAAGAAACGAAATAAGAGTAAAATAAACATTGCGTTATGTTCTAATAGTGCTTTATAATCAAATATAGATATAACTGTATAATATAATATTGTGCGAAATATGTCATGCCCACTGGAGCCTCGTCAATAGGGCACGCTGAATACCTCTGAAGTAAACTAACCTTGGAACATGTCATGTTCAGAGAAAAAGTTGCTATGGTTACTTGCACACCCTCAAAGTTAAAGTTGAGGTTATTCTCTTACTCTGAGTAAACTTACCCAGGTAAGTTGCATAACCTGTTTTCTTGAATACCCCCTGCTAACAAACAGTAGATAAACAACACCAAACAAAGACCATGAGAAACACCAGGGATTAAATACACAAAGTAACATGGTGAAAACAAGGGACACACTCTAAAAAATGCAGGGTTGTTTTAACCCAAATTTGGGTCATATATGGACGAAACCAACTGTTGGGTTAAAAAAATTGATTAAAAAATGTAACCCAACGGTTGGGTTTGTCCATATTTGACATAAATTTAGGTTGAAACAACCCAGCATTTTTTAGATTAGTTACTATGGAAACTAATCAAGGTAACTACAGAAACTAACAAGGTAGGCAATGAAACAAAGGAAACAGGAACTAAATGTGTTTTCACGCCATGCTTAAATTACCGTAATTATGAGATTTCAACCAGGGCCGGCCCGAGGCATAAGCAAACTAAGCGGCTGCTTGGGGCCCCTTGGCCACGACTGGCTTAACGGTAATGTTAAGCCATGTCACAAAAAAGGACGTATCCCTCTGATGCCGAAAATAGAAAGAAGAAAATGACAGTGGAGGAGAAAAAAAGAGCAAGATAAAAGTATGTTTGCATGATTATTTACGGTATGTTTTGTGCAGCAATTGACCCATTCCTATCTACGGCAAGCCCCGAGGGGAAAAATACATTGCATACACACATATACAACGAGCGCCAGTACATGATTACCGGTATTATAGTAACAGACTTTGTTGGATTCTGCCATGTACAATCCAGCACAGTCTGTTACAATAATAATAATAACAATAAAAAGATTTTGAGGACAGTTACACTGTATTGAGACAGTTGAGACATAATAATATTTTTACATTTTTCAACAATAATTGTCGTTGTTGAACCCTTGCTCTTATTATTTGGTTTCTGATTTCTCAGTTTTGTCATTATTTTAGCAAATAATTTATTTGATATGTTCTGAGAGTTTGTTTCAAGAAGTTTCAGAGAGTTAGTAAAAGAGTAAAGTAAAAGTTAAAACTTTTTTATTTAAGTAGGCTATCTATTTTTTATTAAGTATTTATTTTGTATTAATACATAACCTCATTGTATTAATTTATAATGTATCATTATTGCGTGATATTTGTGTCAATAATCGTCAAGCACAGGTGACTCCGCGTAGTGGGAGGGGGCCCCCAAATCAAATTCTGCTTAGGGCCCCCAAAAGGCTCGGGCCGGCTCTGATTTCAACATGTAAAAACATTCACGCCATAAGTCACCATCATAAAACCAACAGCTTTCCCGTCATCAGATCAGACCTCTAACAATCAAATGTTTAGCAAAGAAAAGTAGAAAAAAAATGTTTGAATTAAAATTGAGAAAATAGTTACAATAATACAAAAACTGAAACCAGCAGATGCAGTGAACTCATCAGAAACATCAAAATATTTAAGCAGAACAGTGCTGTTGGTTGAGACTTTGGTTGAGGTTGAGGTTTATATTCGTCAATACATTATAAATGCTTTTAACATTACTTATTTCAGTTTAACACTGCAATTTGAAAATGCTTTCATTTTGAGAGATGAAATAGGACCTTGTGTTTGTTTTTGTGAAAACTGAAAGTGAAAATATATGCATTGGAAATTGTTTCACTGTCTGTTGAGTGCTTTGATTTACATTAGCACGAGTCAAACAATCCTTCCTACCGTGACAGAAGCTGAATCTTGTGATTTGTTGACTTCCTCTGGTCTAAGGCTCATGTGTTTTGTCTGTCCTCTCTCCTTAGTGCTGAACCACATCAGGTGTGTCTACTGAAGTCAAGTCAAGTCATCCTCATTTATATAGCGCTTTTAACAATGTAGATTGTTTCAAAGCAGCTTTACAGAGATAAAGATATAATTTAAGGTAACAGAGATTGGTTTGGTTTTATAGTGGCTCTTGAAAAATGTTTTTTTCCAGCTAAAGTTAGTTTTGATTGATTCACTTCCGTCTAAATGATAGTTTGTTATTAAATTAGGGGCCGCTAAGACGACACCGTTCTCTCTAAACAGACTTTAAACGTGAACCTGTGATAGACGCTGATGGCTTTCACATGCGCATTAAGAATTGATTCTATAGTTATGTGCGTTTGAATATATGTGCGCAGGTTTGTAATTCCTTTCACACCATGCCTAAACAAACTACTTGTCTATAAATTTTGATGCAGAATTTTTATTTTATCTTATCACTTTGGGTAGGTACGCGAACTGAACAATTCCACAACGCTTTATCTGTAGAGTGGTATAGGGATCCTCCATAGGGAGAGGCTAGTTGGCACTTCAGCACTGCATTGTCATCGGGTCCAGGCGAAAGTCCTTCGTCAGATCTGGAAACGGCCTGGATCCGGCAGGCTGCGGGAAAACCTCGGGATAAACAAAGACACTAAAATTAGCGTAGATGCCATTCTTCTTATGATGTAACGAGTACATCAGGATTTGAGGGAAGTGTTCCCAGTTCCGGCTGACCTAATCTAAGCAGCCTAATATTGAATTATAGAAGTCTATAGAGTGTTATGTGAATGCTAGGTCAAAGAGATGTGTTTTTAGTCTAGCTTTGAACTGATAGACTGTGTCTGCTTCCCGGACAATGTTAGGAAGATTGTTCCAAAGTTTTGGTGCTAAATAGGACAAGGATCTACCGCCAGCAGTCGATTTATATATTCTAGGTATTATCAACTGGCCGGAGTTTTGAGATCGCAATAGACGTGAAGGACTATAATGCATTAAGAGCTCGCTCAAGTACTGGGGAGCTAAACCATTTAGTGCTTTGTAAGTAATCAGCAATATTTTAAAATTTATACGATGTTTAATAGGGAGCCAATGCAGTGTTGACAGAACCGGGCTAATATGGTCGTACTTCCTGGTTCTGGTAAGAACTCTAGCGGCTGCGTTTTGGACTAGCTGTAGTTTGTTTATTAAGCGTGCAGGGCAACCACCCAGTAGAGCATTACAATAATCTAGCCTTGATGTCATGAACGCATGAACTAGTTGTTCCGCATTTGTCAATTGTTGTGAGTCATCAGATACAGTCAGATCCATTTGCAACAGTTTATTGAGGAAAAGCAGAGTCAACAGGCAAGGGTCCAGTACCAGCGAGAGTCAATGGAATAGAACAGACAGTAGCATAAAGGAAACCAGGCAGGAGATCTGGGCAGGCAGCAGACAGGATGAGATCCAGAGAACAGGCAGTAGGGTCAGTGGGCAGGCAGCAGACAGGAGAAGATCCAGAGAACAGGCAGTAGGGTCAGTGGGCAGGCGGCAGACAGGAGAAGATCCAGAGAACAGGCAGTTGGTCAAACACACAGGCAGGATCACAATCGGGGAAAGCGCTTGGAATTGAACACAATGGTGAAACAATACTTCGCAGTGACCAAGCAGTGAGCGTGAGAATATATAAGGCTGGGGATGAGGTGCAGCTGTGAGCGTGATCATTATCCACAGGTGAGGGTGTAATCAGTGCCTGAGTGAAGCATGGTGGGATTTGTAGTTCCAGAACCCGTCAGTATTCGGGAGAGCTCGACCTTTGTGTGTGAACGGGGAAACTAGCGGTCGTGACAGAGCCCCCTCCCTGCGAGCGACTCCCGGCGCGAGAATGTTGGCGACGACGGGGTCTACCACGTGGTCGTGGGGCCGGTCTTGTTGGGTGGTTTAGGTGGAACTCTTGGGTAAGCGTGGGATCCAGAATATCTTTGAACGAGATACTGTAGACAGCCACCCCGGCGCCTGGAGTCTAAGAGCTCGTGCACTAGATAGGTCTCTTCACCCTCCACCAAGAGGGATTGCGGAGTCAAATCTGCGGCTCTCTCCTCTCCTCCCTCGATAGGCCCTGTGGCTGGCTTGAGTAGCGAGACATGGAAGGTAGGAGCAATGCGGAGGTGATTAGGCAGGGCAAGCCGATATGACACTGGGGTGATCTGCCGAAGGATCTTGAAAGGACCCACATATCTCGGGCTGAGCTTTTTGCAGGGGAGCCGAAGACGGAGGTCTCGAGTGGAGAGCCAGACCCATTGACCAGGCCGATACTCCGGGTTGGGTCGGCGGTGTCGGTCGGCCTGTCTCTTGCAGCGGTTGATGGCCCGTTGGAGGTGAGTGTGTGCAAGGTTCCATGTCTCCTCACTGCGTTTTAACCAATCCTCCACAGATGGGACATTCGTTAGTTCGCCGGACCATGGGAACAGGGGTGGTTGGAATCCGAGGACACATTGGAAAGGAGTCAGTCCCGTAGAAGGTTTTCTAAGTGAGTTCTGGGCGTACTCAGCCCACATTAAGTACCGACTCCAATCCTCCTGATGAAGGTGGCAGTAGGATCGAAGGAACCGAATGATCTCCTGGTTGAGGCGCTCGACTTGTCCATTGGCCTGGGGATGGTACCCGGACGTAAGGCTTACGTTAACCTGAAGCATTTGGAAGAAGGCTGCCCAGACTCGAGAGGTGAATTGGGGACCCCTATCGGATACGATATCGTCGGGCAGCCCGTAGAACCGGAACACTGAGTTGCAGAGGTGTTCGGCCGTCTGTAGGGCAGTGGGAAGTTTGGTGAGTGGGATTAGGCGGCAGGCCTTAGAGAAACGGTCTACCACAGTGAGGATGGTGGTGTAACCGTTGGAAGAGGGCAAGTCGGTGACAAAGTCAACAGCGATATGTGACCAGGGGCGCTGTGGAATTGGAAGTGGTTGAAGTAGACCGGCGGGCAGTAGTCGAGACGCCTTCTGGGCGTTACAGTTTTGGCACTGTTGGACGAACTGGGTGGCATCGTGGACTAACGTGGACCACCAATAGTGATTTTGAAGGAGTTGGATGGTTGCCGTTATTCCTGGGTGCCCAGAGCTGGGAAGAGCATGTACGTGTTCCATGACTCGTCTTCGGAACGTCTCGGGGACGTGAACCTTATCTGGAGGACATTCTGGCGGAACTTCTTCCTGGGCGTTGGCCTGGCTGAGCTCGGTCTCGATATCCCACTGGATTGGGCAGAGAACAAGGTCGGGGTTCAGGATGGTTTCAGGGGACTGGAAGGTCAGGTCCGGGTCGTGCTGGCGAGACATTGCATCTGCTTTAGTATTCTTTGACCCGGGACGGTAAGTGACCGTAAACTGAAACCGACTGAAGAACAAAGACCATCTGGCCTGTCTGGGATTCAACCTCTTGGCTGTACGGAGGTACTCTAGATTTTTGTGATCCGTAAATACCGTGAAGGGATGTGAGGCCCCCTCCAGCCAGTGCCGCCACTCCTCGAAAGCGGCCTTCATAGCCAGCAGTTCCCGATCACCCACGTCATAGTTCCGCTCTGCTGCATTGAGCTTCCTGGAGTAGTAGGCGACGGGGTGCAACTTGGAGGGAGATCCTTGCCGTTGGGACAAGATGGCGCCCAAGCCCGTGTTGGAGGCGTCCACCTCAACTACAAACGGTAACTCCGGATTTGGGTGGTGCAGGATGGGAGCCGTAGTGAATCGGTGTTTGAGTTGGTTGAAGGCGTGGGTTGCGTCCTTATTCCAAGGGAGACGTACTGTGTTCTTCCGCACCAGCGAGGTCAGAGGCCCAGCCACCGTGCTGAAGTACCTGATGAAGCGTCGGTAGAAGTTCGCAAACCCAAGGAACCGTTGTAACGCCTTCAGAGTGGTGGGTTGCGGCCACTCTACAATGGCCTTGACCTTACCCTCATCCATAGCCACGCCTTCAGGACTGATGACATAGCCTAGGAAGGTGGTAGAGGTTTGGTGGAATTCGCACTTCTCAATCTTGGCGTAAAGTTGGTGCTGAATGAGTCTCTGGAGGACTGCCCGGACGTGAAGAATGTGGTCTTTTAAGTTGTCTGAATAAACCAGGATGTCATCAATGTAGACGATGACAGTTCGATGGAGCATATCCCGAAATACCTCGTTGATAAAGGACTGGAAGACCGCTGGACTGTTCGCCAGGCCGAATGGCATAACTAGATATTCATAGTGCCCCGTGCAGGTGGAAAAGGCGGTTTTCCACTCGTCTCCATCGCGAATGCGGGTCAAGTTGTAGGCGCACCGCAGATCCAGTTTGGTGTAGACTCTGGCTTTGCGAAGGAGCTCCAGGGCGGCAGGCACTAAGGGTAGTGGGTAGCGGAATTTGGTCGTGCAGTCATTGAGAGCTCTATAATCAATGCAGGGTCGGAGACCGCCGTCTTTCTTCTGAACAAAGAAAAAACCTGCCGATGCAGGGGACGTTGAAGGCCGAATGAAGCCTTTCACCAATTCCTCCTCGATATATCTTCGCATGGCCTCGGTCTCAGGTTGAGAGAGCGGGAAGATGCGACCCCTGGGAGTAACAGCCCCTGGCACCAGATCAATGGCACAATCATTGGCGCGGTGAGGAGGAAGCCTTGAAGCCTTCGTTCTGCTGAAAGCCTCTGACAGATCGTGATATACAGATGGAAGATGATTCGTAATAGTGTACTCTTGGGGCTCAGTGATACTCAGGACTGGTAAGGGTGTAACAGTGGTGAGACAGGTAGTATGACAGTTCCTCCCCCAGCAGATGATTTGACCAGTTGCCCATTGGACATGAGGATCGTGCTTACGGAGCCAGGGCAGGCCCAGAATGACAGGTGTGTGTGGAGCATGTAATACGAAAAATTGAATGGTCTCACGGTGAAGGGCACCAGTCTGCATGCGAACTTCCTGAGTGATGTGGGTGACCAGGCCAGAGCCTAGCGGCCGCCCATCGACTGCTTCGACTGCGAGGGGACAAGAACAGGGAATCAGAGCAATCTTGTGACGCCTGGCATAATCTCGGGACATGAAGTTCCCAGCGGCCCCAGAATCAATTAAGGCGGACGTAAACACTGCTTGGCCATTAATCATGAACTCAAGGGGTACAGAGACACAGGAATTGGGATTGAGAGAATCAATAGTTAGACTCACCGGTGCTACATCTCTCAGAGGTGGTCGTGTTGGACAGTGGAGACGAAAGTGGCCAGCCCCTCCGCAGTACAGACATAGATTCTGAGACCTTCTTCTCTCCTTCTCCTCTGGAGTCAGGCGGGAGGTATTTATCTGCATGGGTTCGCTGGTCTCTGTTGACGCAGAGTGAGAACCTCGAGGGAAGGGAAAGTTGCGGATGGAAGACATAAGTCGCTGGCCGGGACGACGAGCTCGCATGAGGTGGTCTATTTGGATAGATAAGTGAATGAATTGATCAAGGTCCTTTCCCTCATCGCTACAGGCCAGCTCGGCTTGCAGCTCATGGTTTAAGCCTCGCCGGAAGACCACCTTCAATGCATTGTCGGTCCAGTCCGTCTGAGCCGCGAGGGTGCGGAATTCGAGAGCATAATCAGCGGCTGTTGACCGACCCTGCAAGATTTCCAGGAGACGGTCCTCCGCTCCCTTACCCTCCTTGGAATGTTCGAAGACCGCCCGAAACTTCTGAAGGAAATCAGCAAAGGTGGGGAAGGAGGAACCATCCGGTCGCCATACTGCTGTGAACCAATCGAGGGCGCGACCGGTGAGCAGCGAGAATACTAAGGCGATTTTGCTGTCATCAGTGGGATGAGACATGGGTTGTTGGGCCAGATACATTGTGCACTGGAGGATAAAACCCTTGCAATTACTTGGGTTTCCGTCGTACTTCTCGGGAAGAGCAAGACGGGGGTTTGAACCCGCGGAGGGTTGAGGCTCAGGAGCGCGCGGCGCGGAAGGAGGCGCGGACCCCGAAGATGAGTCGGCGGATGAGGTTTGTAACGCTCGGACCGCTTTAATTAACTCCTCAGTTAGCGTGGTTAAGTGGTTTAACTGGTGATGGTGAGCCGCGAGCTGATTGGCTTGAGCAGAATAAGCGGCTGACCACGTAGATACCGTTGCTGGATCTTCGTCTGGCGAAGTATTCTGTTGTGAGTCATCAGATACAGTCAGATCCATTTGCAACAGTTTATTGAGGAAAAGCAGAGTCAACAGGCAAGGGTCCAGTACCAGCGAGAGTCAATGGAATAGAACAGACAGTAGCATAAAGGAAACCAGGCAGGAGATCTGGGCAGGCAGCAGACAGGATGAGATCCAGAGAACAGGCAGTAGGGTCAGTGGGCAGGCAGCAGACAGGAGAAGATCCAGAGAACAGGCAGTAGGGTCAGTGGGCAGGCGGCAGACAGGAGAAGATCCAGAGAACAGGCAGTTGGTCAAACACACAGGCAGGATCACAATCGGGGAAAGTGCTTGGAATTGAACACAATGGTGAAACAATACTTCGCAGTGACCAAGCAGTGAGCGTGAGAATATATAAGGCTGGGGATGAGGTGCAGCTGTGAGCGTGATCATTATCCACAGGTGAGGGTGTAATCAGTGCCTGAGTGAAGCATGGTGGGATTTGTAGTTCCAGAACCCGTCAGTATTCGGGAGAGCTCGACCTTTGTGTGTGAACGGGGAAACTAGCGGTCGTGACATCAATGAGAGCATATGACGTAATTTAGATATATTTTTAAGATGGAAAAATGCGGTTTTACAGACACTAGACACATGACTTTCAAATGAAAGATTGGTATCAAAGAGCAGACCCAGGTTCCTAACTGACGGCGAAGACTTAACAGAGCAGCCATCAAGTGTTAGACGGTATTCTAGGTTATTACGTGTGGAATTTTTTTGTCCAATAATTAGAATATCTGTTTTTTCAGAATTTAGTAGTAGGAAATTACTAGTCATCCAATTTTTAATATCAACTATGCATTCCGATAATTTTGTGAATTGGTGAGTTTCGTTAGGTTTGGAAGAAATATAGAGCTGAGTATCATCAGCAAAACAGTGAAAGCTAATTCCATGTTTCCTAATGATATCTCCTAAAGGTAGCATGTAGAGAGTGAACAGCAACGGTCCTAGAACTGAGCCTTGTGGTACGCCATACTGAACTTGTGATCGATAAGACATCTCTTCATTTACTGCTACAAACTGATAGCGGTCAGATAAATATGATTTAAACCATGCTAATGCAATTCCACTAATGCCAACATAGTTTTCTAGTCTATTTAAGAGAATGTTGTGGTCAATGGTGTCAAATGCAGCATTAAGATCAAGTAACACTAATAGAGAGATACAACCACGATCGGATGATAAGAGCAAATCATTTGTGACTTTAATGAGAGCTGTCTCAGTGCTATGGTGCAGTCTAAATCCTGACTGGAAATCCTCGCAGATACCATTTCTTTTAAGAAAGGAACACAGTTGTGAGGATACTGCCTTTTCTAGTATCTTTGACAGAAAAGGTAGATTTGAGATCGGCCTGTAATTGACTAATTCTGTAGGATCGAGTTGCGTTTTTTTAACAAGCGGTTTAATCATAGCCAGCTTAAAGGTTTTTGGTACGTATCCTAGAGACAAAGATGAATTAATGATGTTAAGAAGAGGATCTATGACTTCTGGAAGCATCTCTTTCAGTAGTTTTAAGCAGAAGCCGAAGCTTCAGATGGACGTCAGTACAGAAGGCCAAAACAAAAGTTGGGTTAGCTTTTCCCCCAAGAGGAACAGCTCTTTGACTCCTGACGATGTTATGATGTTGTCATGTTCCTAAAAACTGCAGTGATATCTGTTCTTGAGTTCCTTAGAAATATGATAGTTGATTCTTTGTACATTGGTGTTATGTAACGCATCAGTAATTGGCAAAGAGCGACTAGAGCAAAAGTGCTTTTAGGCATAGTAAATTGAATGGCTTATAGGGTTATGCACATTGAACTGTGATACAAATAATAATAAAACAACATTCCCAAAAGTGATCACATGGGATAATACACCACAAAAACTCTATATTTACGACTAACCTCACCCAAAAACATCCATAATTGATATTATATTAAAGGGTTAGTTCACCCAAAAATGAAAATTCTGTCATAATTTACTCTCAAATTGTTCCAAACCTGGTTACCAACTCGAAATATCTTCCTTTGTGTACAGCAGAACAAAGACATTTATACAGGTTTTGAACAATTTGAGAGTGAGTAAATGATGACAGAATTTTCATTTTTGGGTGAATTATACCTTTAACAGATTTTACAGAATAATCTATATTATATTATTTAGAGATTTAGATTTATAATTTATGTTTTATTTTATATCATACTTCTATTGAAAAGTCTGGTGCAAGATCTTAAAAAAAATAGATTTATAATTTATATCATATTTTAATTATTCTAATATGCTGATATCTTATCAATGTTGAAAAGTTTCGCTGCTTAATATTTTTGTGGAAACTGTGAAATACTTCAATTGAAAAGTCTGGTGCAAGATCTTAAAAAAAATAGAAAGATGCATTAAATTGATCAAAAGTAACAGAAAAGACATTTATATAATGATATAAGATTTATATTTCAAATAAATGCTGCTTTTCTATTCATCAAAGAATCCTGAAATAGAAGTATCACAGTTTCCACAAAAATGTTAAGCAGTTTTTTTTTTTTAAATGATAATACAAAGCATTATTGATAATTGATATGCATTAAAAAAGAATATTAGAATGATTTCTGAATGTGACGCTGAAGACTGGAGTAATGATGCTGAAAATTCAGCTTTGTGTCATAGGAATAAATTACATTTTGTGATAAAAGACGGTTATTTTAAATTGCAATATTATTTCACAATATTCCTGTGTATGTTCAATGAAATTAATGCAGCTTTGCTGAGCATAAGAGACTTCTTAGAGACATTATTTAAAGTTAATTATAATCTGTAATTTTGTATAATTGATATTTATTTCATGTTGATTATTGTGAAGGCTACACACTTAATTAAATTTTACATTTTAATCATTTATAATTGTATACATTCGTTATATATTTATACAGCATCATCTGAAATTGTTTACTCAATTATCAATGATGTTTTGTCTAGACAGTATGAGTGACTAGTTTTAAGAACAAGCATGGTCAGAAATATGACCGAGTGGTTTGCACACATGATCAAACCTATCAAAATATGTTATTCATGTGGGTAAACATGAGTTAGTCCATCTTACGACAGTTCCCTTTTGTTTAGTCACTGCGAGTTGCGTCAGTGAATGGAAAAATGGGGGTTTCGCTTAGAAGCCTATCACCTTCGAGTTTTAGAAAACTAGCCAATGCCATGAAAATGCCATGAAAATGCCGCGATATTCTATAATCTCCGAGTGGAGCCAGTGTCCTCTCATGTCCTCGCCCCCAGTGGCCGGTAATAGGACCCGCTCTGTGTCATCGCTTGCTCGCTGTTCCACTCCTCGGACTGGATACGTACGATATTCTCCTCAGGTGAGCTTCTCCGAGAAGCCCTGAGTTCCTCCTACACTGATGATGCCGTCACCAGAGTGCATACCCGGTTGGTCAGCCCTCGTGATTGGCTAGGTATTCCATGTGCATGGTTCCCCCGTTGGATGACCCCCACATGTGTATTTCCATGGTAAGTCTCCATCGAGCTTGTGTCTTTCCCTCTGTCTCGAGGTTGAAACTTTCCACCCTGCGGGCTGGATACCTCAGAGTTTTCCATATGCATCCCGTACTCGGGTCATATGTGACTATTGTTGACTGCTTTGCATCCAGTTTTAGGAAGTAAGTCATTCTGTAAGTCCTCCCTTCGGGCAGGCATTGTTTGCATATTTCCATTGAGATGTGCTTCCCAGTGTACCTTGGTATTCCTGTGTTAAGTAGGAGTCCTTCGTCCGTGCTAGTCTCACGACAGGGAGCTCAGACTTACGCAGGGCCCTTGCAGACAGCCCATGTGGCGTGATTAGATTGGGACCCCCATTTTGTCATTCACTGATGTAACTCGCAGTGACTGAACGAAAGGGAACGTCTCGGTTACGTACGTAGGAGGGAAAGGAGACGTTACGTCCCTCTGCCACAACCGCTGTACCGCTGGAACGGCCTGGAGGTCAGTCTCGTCTGAAAACATAATGCGGGATTGCCAGCGCTCCTCCTTTTATGCGCTATGCAAATTCCGCAGACCCGAGGCATTTTCAAAGCATTTTCATGCCATTGGCTCGTTTTCTAAAACTCAAAGGTGATAGGCTGCTAAGCGAAACCCCAATTCGTCATTCACTGACGCAACGTCTCCGTTCCCTCCTCAGGGAACGAGGGTTACATACTGTACGTAATCGAGACGTTCCCAATCCTGAAACCCTCTGAACCCCATTCGTTTCTTGTTCTCTTTCTATTTTAGGCCTACCTGCAAGATAAAGTACAATAATAAAATGAGTGTGTGTCAGCTTTAACTTCCTCTTTCTATGTACTTTTCGTCGCAGCTCTAGCTCTAACCAATTCTGCGACTAATGTTGTCTGCTTTGCATTCAGTTTTAGGAAGTCAAGGATCAAAATAAATAAACCTCAGCCCACATAAATTAGCTGTTCAATTCAGTTACTTGAAAGTCATTTCCACGAAACGCAAAAAAGGAAATAACTTTATAAGAGTTGCGTCAACTTTCCCCATCATTTCTTATTTTGTTTCTCATGGAAGACAGACAGTCATGTGGGTTTGGAATGACATGAGTGTGAATGAATGTCATTTTTCTGATTTGGTGATGTATTTCTTGAAGCGTCTCATGGGAACGGTAGCGTGACTCTGATCAGATTGCTGGAGCTGCACGTGAGAGGCTGCAGGTTTTGCGGTTCCTGTGTTCATCTCTTTCAGAAACATAACGTACTCTGAGTCATTCATTGTGTTGGAGGGGACGGAGTTTCATCTGTCAATATTTGCGTGCCGAAGCAGAGCAGGTTTGAAAGAGCGAGAGGAAAGTGCAGCGCTGTGACAGAGGAGATGCCAGCAGAGAGAAACAATAAGAAGGAAAAGAGGAAGTAGAGAAAACAAATAAGACAGACTAAATTTATGAATTACATCCTGAGAATCCACAGCAGGGGTTTCCTCAACTCAGTGCTATTATAAGCCGGCACTTTCCGGAAAAGTGCAATGCAAATTCTATTCAAAGTGTAGGTCTAATAACAGTGGAAATGTTTTTTTCTATGTCATATATTAGACATAATATTATATGTACTTCTTTGTTGTCTTTTAAAGCTGTAATCACACCATAAATTACTACAATACACAGTTTTAGAAAAGTAGCCTAAGTGGAATGATATTAGTATGTTTCCATTGTTTGTAAATGTGTTGCCTATTTCAGGTGTTGCTATTTGTAAATAATAATAATAATACTATGAATTTGATTTTCACACCATGTCACCATACCAATAAAAATATCAATATCTAGGAGAACAATTATAATCATGATGTTGCACACACAGAAGAGACTTTTATTTGTGTCACACTCTGTGAAATCAACAAACACAACAAGAAATTAGGTTTCATTTCACAGTGTGATGCAATGACTGCAGTGTGACTTCATATGAAAGTGAAACTGTTTTTCAATAAACTCACATTACACAACCCCCAGATATGCATGATGTCAAAGAACATAAGAACAATGTAAACTATTAGACCAAAGAAAGACTGTAACTCACTGACAGTAGAATTACATTAATAAGACAATAATGCTCAACACTAATGCAGCATCTCTTATAACGCTATACAACTGTGAACTTTATTGCATATTCAAATATTTAAAGTCCCACTGTAGTCAATAATTTCATAATTATTATAGGATAGGAACATATTTAAATGTTCTATCCTATGCCTTAAAAAAGCTTGAATGTAACGCTACACCCTTGCCTCATTTAATATACACAGATTCTATGAATATGTAAATGAGCCCCGCCTCCACTCACTCACACCAGCTCAGAGATCCACTTGTTGACGATCACTCGTTGACCTGATTGTTTACAAGGTAGTTTGTGATGTCAGAAACACCAGCGATTTCAAACAACGTTTGTGAGACTGTCTTTGATTCACTGCAGTTGTAAGGAGAAAATACTCAGCAATGTTGACTTATGAATTTGCACATAGTTTGTCTTAAACTTTGATCAGTTTCCGGGTCACAGGCTGGAGGACGGAGAGGCGAGGAAACGAGGAAGCATCAATTTGAGTATTGAGAAGCCCCCCAATGTACCCTCAACGGCTAGAGAATACCCATAATGCACTGCAAGAGTCACGTGTCAAATCAATGTGTCTCTCCAGAAGATTGCGCCCACAGCTGAATCATTCATCCATCTATTTTCCAAAACGCTGGTCCAATGTGGCTACAGCATAATATCATACAGGCATAAATTCATTTTTAAATGATTATTAAATAGTTTAAATAAGGTTTATACATAGTTTCCATGACAAGAGATCAAGATAAATACTACTGGAGCTGACAGTTTGCTAAGTTTCGAATGATTAACTGTGCAAAAGCAACAGCCTTTCCGGCGAACTCAGTGTCTGAATTAACTCACTCATTTCACAATTTGTGGCCTATATAGCAAAAATGTAGTACAATACATACTATTTTAGAGGCTGCTCACTGAAGCGTAAATGGGTCGAGCTTGAAGGTCCAGCCACACACTAACTCCACACATAACCCTATCTCTAAACCGAATAAAGTCAAACTCCATCCAGAGGGGGAGCTGAACATCATTTGGCTCTGCAGTGAGAACCACTTCACTATTTTGGGAGACCCACAGACATATTATTATGGATGTAAAGATACATGAAATATGTGGCCCTCTTGTGGCCACTAAAGAAGCTTTAAATATGCTGAGGTCATGATTCTGACGTGTCCAGTCCAACATTGTTGTTTCAGATGTGATTTTTTTTTTTACAAAGAATCGCTCATATATACAATTAGATTAATTAGATTTTAATCTTCTAGAAATCAAACGATAAATAGAACATCTATTAACACTCAGCATTTCAGTTTTAACAAAACTATATAAACCCAGTATTTTATTACATACTTATTCATCAAATTACTCACATTCCTACAGTGTATACAGATTAAAGTGCGTTCTGAGAATATATGACATTATATTAGTCACATATATATACAGTACATATTTTAAATAGCTTATTTATATTTGTCCAGCATTGTGCTGAACCAGCTGAGCAACAGGCATGTGTGGATGGTGTAAAAGATTCAGGGATGTGAAAACTGACTTTCCTAATCCACTTCTCATTTCTATTTTTTTAAGTAGTCATAGCTGACATTTTAACCCCCCAAAAATGTCATCCTCACATGCAGATGCAAATAATACAACCTCTAGTCATTTCAAGCAGGAACAACCTAAAAAGAGAGAAAAAAAAGTGGTTAATGATTTTTTTTTTAATGCTGTAGAAAAATGCAACATTGCAATAAAGAGTCTTATCTTATCTTTAGAAAATTAAAATATACTTAAAAAATTTATATTATTTATATTTATATGAAACATCTACAGTATGGCATGCACTTAAAAACATTTGTAATTACACATTTGTAATGATGACGTATAATATTACAAATAAATTAAGACGAAAAGTTTATTAAGATGTAAAGTACTGTTAGTCGACGCATTATTATACGTGTACTTTAAAGCACTAAAGATTACTAAAACAATTATTCAATATGTAAAACTTTTAATTTGACACTGTTACAAAGTGCACTTTAGTACACTTAAATGGCCTTTTATTTCATTAATATAATATTAGGTTGCTTTTTTTATATAAAAATAAAAAAAAAGAAGAAGATTTGAAGTACACTACAAGAGTAGGCTCTTTGTAAACATTCGTACCTTCTTCTTGCAGAAGCCCGGCCCAAACATGAACTCCAGGGCGGCGGTGAGGAGATGCAGGACGCAGAAGACGAGCTCAAAGCCACTCGCTGCCATGAGAACAGAGAAAAGAGCCGTATTCCAGACCACGACACCTCGAGGCTCCACACAGGCCGATGCCCATCGCCCCCGATCATACAGGTAGAGATTCTCTCTGCGTTAACAGACACGGAGGATCACGGTCGGTCATCATTTACTTACATGAAATATCATTATGCTAAAGTGCACTGAATTTTCACAACGTAACAATGATAACTGTTGTGACCCAGGCTAATTGGAAAAACATGCATGGCGGCATTTCTGCAAAATGTTATTACGTTGCATCTTGCACGTTTTGCGATCACTTTCAAAGTGTCCTGGAACAACATTTCTGTCCGAAAATGTAGTCGTAGCTCTATCCCTACCCCGAAACCTGACTCTACCCAAAACGTATCCCTAAAACCAGAGTAAAATTATGTGAATGACACTGATGTGTAGAAGCACCTAACCCTGGTCGTAAGCCTAAACTTCATTCAAACTGTAAACTTGTCCCTTAAATCTGATTGGATTAAAACAAAGATGTTGATCCAGGAACATGTTGAACTCGGTGAAATCACGTTCACCCTCGATCGTGTTTTACGGGACTTGCACTCAAAGCGCTCCAACACAGTATTATATCAGGTGAGTTACCGAGCAAGTGTACTGTGTCAGAAAAGCCATACATATGGAGCTGATTATGTGATGCAAATGTCAAAATGTATTAGTTTACAAATTATGTACTATGTTAAAAAGTGTTTTAAGGTCATATTGTGCAAAGAGCCAAACAAAAAGTCTTAATAATATTCAATAGCATCATAATTTTTGTGTGAAAAGAATTAAAAGGCGTTGCTGTTTTACTGCCTCCAGTTTTCATTTCATTACAGCTAGAAACTGCAGTGATTTGTATTTATTTGTACACATTTTTACTTTTCAATAGCCTACTCTAGCATAACCGGGAAAAGCCAACACAGGAACTAAAAGCCACAGTTTTGATGTCAGGTGGGAAAATCAACTTAACAGCTTTTTGTAATGCAGTACTTTAACGTTTAATTGAGCTAACAAAAGTATGTCGGTCACATCAGGTTTGTTTCACATCTCATTTGTTTCCAAGTGTAATAACGATACCAATGTTTACGATTTTGGCTACTGAATAAATAATTGCAAGTTACCACTTTTTCTAAACACGGGTAAAGAATATAACAATCTCAGGCCTTACTCACCCACTTTTGGCTTGTTTTAATGGCCGTTCCCATTTTAGGCCTTCAGTGCCATTGTGTAAACAAAAGGGTCCCAGCGTCAGCCCAATCCCACTGACCACGAAACACAACCCCGCTGCCACAATAGCCAAACACGTGTACCCCAACTTACGCAACACCTGGACACATGACAAAAAAAACTCAGGATAGTTTACAGGACAGTTCCTAAAAAATTCCCCCCAAAATTGGTTCAGTGATTTTACATCATTAGGACAAGATATTTGTTTAAAGCATCATTATGATGATCATGTTTGAAAGAAAAAACAAAAAAAAAACAAAAGAAAAACACAACGCATAATTCAGTTCTCTTACCTCAGCAGTAAAATAACAGCATCCTGTCTTTTCGTAGTGTGTTGTGAAGCCTCGAGCAGCCACAAGCACCTGACAAAACACACAACAGTCATCAGAGCAATCTAGTTTGACGTAAAATACAATTGCGTCATGTGACAGTGAAACCCCATTGATGATTCTGCATGATGATCTGAAACATTCAAGACAAAAAAGACAAAACCTCTTTCAAATGAGGATGTTGAAACAATAACAAAACCTTATTGAGGAACAACTGTATTATAACTATTATATTGTATATATGAAGTGCATTACTGATTAATGCAGGGGTTTTCAATCTTTAAGATGACACGGACCACCAAATATGATCATCCCTGTGTGAGAGACCCCATCCTAAAACTTATAAGGCATCTGTCTTTTATAAACACCCAATTTATTCACAGAAAAAAGTTTCAGTTAAATTATACTCACTGTAGTAATGTTGTTATTTACTTTTTGTTTAATTTTAATCAATTTTTTTATTTTATTAATTTCAATCTAATTTAATCTATTTAATAGATTAATAATGAATCATTTTTATTTTAATCACATTTTTATTGACGTGCAATACAATTTTGTCATGTGACAGTGAAACCCCACTGATGATTCTGCATGATGATCTGAAACAGTTCAAGACAAAAAAGACAAAATCTCTTTCAAATGAGAATGTTGAAACCAGAACAATAACAAAACCTTATTGAGGAACAACTACAGTAGTCAACATTTGAAGTGGATCAAAACCTTTCATCAAAGTTATACATTAATTTTGACCAATACCCGTTCTTGTCTTAGATCCTTTTTTGAACCACTTCAAATGTTGACTACTGTACATTGTTATGTATATATTAAGTGCATAATATGAACTCATTAAGTGCATTATTGATTAGTGCATTTGAATAATAATAATAATTAGTATAAAATATTATAATATACATATTGATTATTATTATAAAACAAAAATGTCTTTATCATGTTATTAAACAGTATCAGATCTCCTATTCAACCAATAAAGGACTAGAAAAGCTTCACGGCTAGTGTAATGAAACCCACCAGAAGGCCAGATGCCCATATCCCAGAGCACCACTTGGCCTCTCTGGTCACATGACCCTCTGTCAGGTACTGAGACTTCATGTCTGGAAACAGCAGAAGCACGTTTGCCAGCATGCAGATGATGGCTATAGGCATCAGAGCCGTTCCCACACACCTGGAGCAGTGACTGACACACATCTCAGCACAGGGATCCTGCAGCAACACAACATTGACATTACTCTTCATTTTCCACTTTTCCCAGATCACTGTTTTGTGACTACATACGCAGCATCGTCATAAATGCTGTCTTTATGAACTATATGCCATTCATTGCATTAGATATCAAATTTGTTTTGCAATGATTATCAACCGTTGATTTTTATGTTTTACTGGATGTAGTAAGACTCCTCAAATTTACACAGGTGTTTAGCAGAGTTCATCACATTAACTAGCAATATTTTTATGTTGTATATAATTTTATGCTCAAGTATGTACTTAGTGGACTTGAAATAATGAAAAAGGCCTACCTGTTGAAAGACTGTAGAATATAGTTTCCGGATGACAGTCGTCAGAGTGTTTTCTGTAATGCTGAGAAGAGTCTTCAGCCGTGATTGAGCCTTCAAGTGTTAGGATGAGGAACTTCCACTGCTTAAATACAGACGAGTGTTTCCTACCAGCGCTTCTGTGACACACACAGGCACAGCCAGATGAAGATGTTGAAACCAGAATGACTAAAACTGCAGTTTGTGTTTAGAAATACAATAAGCTCTCATTTGTTAGTTACATTAAGTATAAGCAATAGATGTTTACAGCATTTATTAAGCTTCGTTTAATTTTATTTATTAAAACAGTTAATGTTCGTGTTACAGTTTACACAGCATTAACTAATGTTAGAAATACTTTTAATTCTATAGTGTATTTGTAAATGTAGATATTACCATTAACTGAGATTAATAAATGCTGTAGAAGTTGTTCATTGTTAGTTTATGGTAAATAAGACTAATATTAAACAAATTAAACCTTATCCAATGACACTGATTTGTTTATAGAAAAAAATAAGATATGACAGTGAACACTGCAGAAGTGAAATAAAGCAGACAAAACAACAAATCAAGAGTGGCCGGTTGTATAAACTGCTTATTAAAAGTTAGTCATCTATTTTCTTTCTTTAAGACTGCTCCAACTTCAGTGTTAATGTTATTATACATTATGAATACAAAACATGTCCTAATGGGCGTCAGATACAATCTTACAGATACACAAGCTAAAAGAAAGAGATTAAAGGGGTGGTATAAGGCTCTTTTCACAAGATGTAAAATAAATCTCTGATGTCCCCAGAGTGTGTATGTGAAGTTTTAGCTCAAAATACCCCACAGATATTTTTATACAGCATGTTGAAGTTGTCACTTTTTTTGTGTCTGTCCCTTTAAATGCAAATTAGTTTTCTGCTTCGGTCACAGAGAGCGGAGCTTCAACAACTCTTGTCCTTTTACCTCACACAGACACACACTGAACATTTCAAAAACGTTTAGCCTTTTATGGTCAAACCGGAGTTGGAAAGATGAACAACATGTAGACAACATTTCTGAATGGTAATTTCTGAATGTATGTAGCTTGTGTGTAGTTGATTTAGTCATTGACTAGCATATTCTGTCTTGATAATCTATAAATCGTGTTCCAGGGTTTATGTAAATTTTAGGGTTAGTGATGTCACTGGCCCACGAGGAATGTCATTATAGTCCCTTCCAGCCATTTGTAGTCCTTAAAAAGCAATTTATTTAAATGAATTGAATTTGCTTTGAACTTTGACCGTCGTAACTTTGCAGATGTTGTTTATGTTCAAACAGCAACATTACACCCTAACTAAAGTTAGAAAAGTCAAATCATAATCAACCACCCCTTTAAAATAGAGGAAGACAGGTTACAGTGGATTACAGATTAATAAGTACTGTAATATTCTTGCGTGATGTTGAGTAGCCTACCACAAAAACAATTTCACTTGTCCTTCCTTTTCTTAAAAAAAATTAATAAATCCGGCATTACAGTGAAAGACTTGGAAGAGAATGTGGCTAATGTATACATGCTATAATACTTTTTTTATATTAAGATGTAAACAATGTGTGTTAACATGATTTAGTTTTTTTTAAAAGCTGTAATAGCCTATAATATAATATTAATTAAATAAAAAGGCCACTTAAACAGAGTACACTTAAAGTGTACTGTACTTATTTTCCACAAGCGATGGCTTCTGAAGCAAAATTTGTTTATACTGTGCTAATTTGATGATGCTTTTGTGTCCAGTTTGTAAGCTGCAGTCACCATTCATTTTAATCGCATAGAATAGAGTAACTAGTTGTCTAAAATTTCACCTTTAGTTTCCACCGAAGAAAGAAAGTCGGTTTAGAATGACATGAGGGTGAGTAAAGAGTGTCAAAATTTGCAATTTTGGGGCAACTATTCCTTAGACCTTCTGGTGCTCTTCGGTTGACCGAAAAATGTTAAGTTTTTTTTTTTTTACAAACATGAAGCTAATTTCATTAGTGGAAACTTTTGGTACTGCAGCCAAACAAATTCTTACTGAAAGCTAATTTTTTGAGATATCAAGCTCAAATTTGGAACACAACTTTAGATTTTTGGCTTTGCTTTTCTTGCAGTTTTAGAGCATAATGTGTTGTGTATTTATCATAACAATAAAAGTAAAATTTAACTTTAAGTAAAAAAAAAAATCACTTCAGCAATAATCTGCCAAGTGTCTGCTTTAAAAACAGGCGAAAAACTTAAAGGGATAGTTCACCCAAAAATGAAAATTCTGTCAGTATTTACTCACCCTCATGTTGTTCCAATCCCATAAGACCTTTGTTCATCTTCGGAACACGAATTATGATATTTTTGAGGAAATCTGAGAGCTGGATCACTCCTCCATAGGCTTCTTAGGGATTGACACTTGCCAGCCCCGAAAAGTTATTAAAGACATCGTTAAAATAGTCCAAGTGACTACAGTGGCTCAATCTTAAGTTTATCAAGCGACGAGAATACTTTTTGTGCGCAAAAAAAACAAAAATAACGACTTTATTTCAACTATTCATGTCCTTCTCTGTGGGCCTCGAGTCAGTAGCGTAGTGTGATTGCGTAGAGCTACGTCACACGTAGGCTCACTACTGGCCGACGCTGGTCATGTGTGTGATGCGTGTGACGTACAACAACAGAAGCTCTACGATATTACACTAGTGAACTGACTCGAGGCCCACAGAGAAGGACATGAATAGTTGAAATAAAGTCGTTATTTTTGTTTGTTTTGCACACAAAAAGTATTCTCGTCGCTTGATAAACTTAAGATTGAGTCACTTGGACTATTTTAACGATGTCTTTAATAACTTTTCGGGGAACAAGCTTCAATCCCTGAAGAAGCCTATGGAGGAGTGATCCAGCTCTCAGATTTCATCAAAAATATCTTAATTCGTGTTCTGAAGATGAACGAAGGTCTTACGAGGTTGAACAACATGAGGGCGAGTAAATACTGACAGAATTTTCATTTTTGGGTGAACTATCTCTTTAAGTGTGTGATCCAAAACATTAAAGATTTACGAAAGTTTAAGTTGGAAATGTATTTTTCAGGTCCATGCTCAAATAGTGATTAACAGGTAAGAAATGGATCATAACCATTACATAAATGTAGAGTACCATAAAATTCCCTATTAACTGTAATGCACTGCTTGGGTTTGAATGCGTAGTTTGTCACACATGCACAATAATATTCGCGCGATTACATTGCAATCTTTTATGTTGCTTTTCGCATGCCAGTTTGAAGGACCCATAGTATTACTCTTATGTTGTGTTCGTCCTTTGACACGATCTGATATCTGAGGCGCTTTGTTCCTCAATGCTTGTGTGCAACATCTGGAAGCAAACTGTATGACCAGCCTATGATGCAGTTCTGTTGCATGTCACAGTCAGCGAGCTCACAAGACAGTCCATGAATCAGGATGCGGCGCGGGGATTTTTGTGCCGGTCAAACCAGCAACTGCAGAATTATTAGAATGTTTAATCCTTTTGTTTTAAACCAGAAATCATATTCTCCTGACTTGTTAGCCACAGCTTTAGGTTGCCACCATAAGGGAACATGTTCCCCTTTCAATATTCACTCATAAAACATGTGGTTGTTAAATGGCTAGTTCTTCAAGTCACCATGAGATCAAAATAAACCTGATTTACTCATTCTCATTGTGATAATAGTTATAATTTAAGTTTGGGGCCATTTTTAAAAGAAGTCTCTTACGTTCACCAAGGTTGCGTTCATTTGATCAAGTACTTTATTTCCATTCAATTTGCTGACTTCACCTTTACCAAGCAAATACTACTGCACAGTTAATCCATTAAATGACCATATGGAGTTGATTGGGGGGGATTTTGACAGGAGTGTGTGGGGAATATTACTCATGCTGTGTAAAGACGCACAAGACTCAACTGGGAAGTGCTGCAACCAACTTCAAAGCAACAGTATGGGGAATACTAAAAGAAGACCATAACAGGCAAGATAGAGCTGGTTCACTGATCATCTGACAGACATTTTTCCATATTTCACATGACATTTCCAACTAGAATACTTCTCAAAATGCAGTGCTTTAGCAATCCTTATGTAGAGACAGAAAAAAAAACACCCCTGCAGTCATGACATTGCATATCTGACTTTTTCCACTTTAAGACAGATGAGTCATATTAGCATTCTTCAAACTTAAGATTACAGGAACATTTGAATAAATACACAATAAGTTAATACATTTTGTTTCTTTAATAAATTATTTAGATCAAAAATAAAAAAAATCGGCCTAAATTTAAGGCGTGTTTGAATTATACATAAAATGTCCATGTATTTGGATTAGTTTTAACAAACTAATAAACTTAATGTGACATGTCAGTCATACTTAAAGGAAACCAAGATTTCTGAAATGGTAATCAACTGAATTTGTTTTAATTACACACTAATATATTTATCAATCAGTCCAGTTTATTTCAATCTCATACATTTTCACAACTAATCATATGTTAACGGTTCATACTTTTTAACTGAATAAATAGATTTATATGGAAGCTTGTTTCTGCCACAGAATAAAAAATAAAGAAGGTATTGCGACATTTTATCTCATAATTCGGACCTTCTTTTCCTCAGTTGTGACTTTATATCTCACAATTTGGATTTATAACCTCGCAATTGCGAGTTGTAATGTCACTATTCTGACTAAAGTCAGAACTGCAAGATATAAACTCACAATTTAAGACTTTTTCCCCGCAATTTCGAGTTCTGTGATATACAGTAAACGCGGAATTTTGTATCTTTTTTATTCCGTATCGGAAACAAGCTCCCATAGATTTATGCTGATTCTAAGCAATTTGATTAAATGCATTTTGAAAATATGATTATTAAAATACGACCAAATTTTTTTTTTAAAAAGGTTTAATTTATGCATTACTAATAAATGTGGATCACTTTAAGTCTATTGGTTTATGTTAAAACGGTGTAACCCAAATTGACTAAAATTTGATAAGAAATTAAAATACATAAATCTTAAATTTAGGCCTAAATATGTATTTATTGTGTGTAATAACCACAAGTAATAATTTAAGTCATTCCTTTGTGCTTTTTGCTCGTCAAATAACCAGACGACGACAAAAACAAAATTCTGTAAAGTAATATTTTCTTTATTTTAATCAAATTGAAAATGCCAGCAAATGCTTACAAAATGAGTTTCTTCTGCAGCACTCACGCGATTTCAATCTCTACGCTAGTCGTGACTTTATAAACGCTTATAAAAACGAAAACCATTCCAAATCCGTCATGACTTTACAGTATGAACCTCGCTGGAAAGGCACTGAAGGAGTATTAGCAACTTAAGATACGAGCGGAAACCGAACGAGATAACCGAACACGGCTACGCGGCGTCCTCTAGTGGCGGCGCGGCACCTGCTAATCTGTTTCCAGTCAGTGGGGCGTTTGAGAAACCAGATCCGATCAGCAGAGGGTTGTTCAGCTGCTCATGTTGGGGAACATCTCCGTAAGCGTGGTCTGCTTCGCCCCCTTCTTCAAGCTAGTCGGGACCGTTGCTGAAGGAGAAGCCGCGGGGCTTTTCCCAGGGGTCGCTCCCACTGTTCCAGACAGTCTCTTTTCAGTTTTCCCCTCGTCCCTGCAACCCGTGCTCTTCCTCGCGGTCGAGCGTGGCGTACTAATGTTCTTTATCGTACTCTCCTCGTCTGGGTTCGTGCTTGTGGAAGCCGTAGTGCTTTTTTGCCGGAGCTGATAGCCATCGGCTGAACCCTTTCTGCGGTCCACGGCCATTTGACGGTTCAGGTCTCTCTGAAGTTGCATCGCCATTCTTCTGTCCTCCTCTTCCTGGTGCCAGCGACTCCGTAAGGTCTCCTCATGCCACGCCAACTCAGACAGAAAAGGGCTGTCGACTGAAAACGGAGATTCACATCGCGGAGAAGAACAAGGCCTCTTAGTGTGTAGATCCGCTTCGCTCTGAAGCTCGGTCTCCGAACTCTTCCTTTTCGAAGAGCTGCTGTTAGGACTGTTAAAAACAGAAGTGTGTTCTGAGCAGCTGGGAATGAAGCTGGAGGTGGAGGGTTTCCCGTTGTAGTCCGGCACGGGCACGGCCTGTTTCACCGTGTCCTCCTCAGACGGTGCTGTGGGGGGTTTCAGAGGGCTCAGAATGTTCTCCTGAAAAAATTGAGCATTTATACTTAGAATCTTTCAAATTAAACTATGCAACTGTGTTTTATCTTTCACTAAAAGCATGCACTTTGCACACGCACTACTGTAAAAGGTTTTGGAACAGGTTTTATTTTTTTTTGAAAGTGACAGTGAAGACATCTAAAATGTTAGAAAATATTTTGTTTTTTTTTTAAAAATGCCGTTCTTTTTAACTTTCTTTTCATCAAAGAGTCCTGAAAAAAAAAGTTTTTTTCAAACATTTGTAATAATAATAAAAGTTTATTGAGCATCAAATCATCATACTAGAATGATTTTTGAAGGATCATGTGACACTGAAGACTGCTGAAAATTCAGCTTTGCCATCACAGGAACAATTTCTATTAGGGATGCACCGAAATGAAAATTCTTGGACGAAGCCGAATAATAATGAAACGCTTGGCCGAAGGCCGAATACCGAACGCGGTGTTTTATTTTTATTTTGCCAATTTTTTTCACCATTGCATTTAATTAAATAGTAAATATATGCTTTTTTACTATTTTGTCTTGCTTTTCAGAGAAAAAAATCTAATTGCAAAAATAAATTTTATTTAACACTGATTTTTTTTTTTTACATTCCAGCAGATATTATTTTAACAAAGCACAATATAACTTAAAATAAATAAATTAGTAAAATAAAAAATATATTTTTATTTGGCCATCTTTGAAGCCCCCCTTCTTGAATAGACTATGTTAGGCCTATAACTGACTGCTGAAAGAATGTAACTAAAAAAGTGCATTGAAAAGTGCAAAAAAAATGTGGATGAACCCACAACAAATGAATAACTGTCCTAGACATAAGCCTACTTTTGCGGTTTACATACACTTTATCGTGGGCGCTGACAGGTTTGCATGGATTGCCTCAGATCATTTGGGTTTCAATATAGCGCGCGCTCTCTCTTTGGCGATTAGCAGATAAGGATTCTTTATTTTACAAAAGCACAGTTTTGGTTCGATTGTAAGTGGAGACAAGTAGACATTTAACAGTTTATTTTTTCATATCTCTTAAGTCTGCATTTAAGTGACCATAAATGACGGAGTATTTAAGTCTATTTTGCTGCTATGTGAATAAAATCCAGCAGAACGCGGCGGTGCGTTTGTCAACTACAGAGGGTTAAAAGACGCTTTAGTGCTGCAAGTAAGGGTATAACGTCTGCACAGATGCATCAGATGAGCTTCTCTTTCGTTATCTGCTCAAAGGGGGCATGTTGGCTCCATTTATAAAGCGCGCGCCTCTCACTCTACACTGGTTACTAATTGATCGTGTCATCAAAAACGTCATTGTTCGGTCTTTTTACTTATTCGGCCCGAACACCGAAAGTGGTTTTTCTGCTATTTTCGGTCGAATAATTTCGGTTGCCGAACATTTGGTGTATCCCTAATTTCTATTTTAAAACATTAAAATAGAAAACAGGCTTTAAGTAAAATGTTACCAAAAAACTTAATCTTCACTAAAATTCACTCATAAAACTGATTCAAATGTGGCATGTATGATCTCAAAACCATCATTATTTCCTTTGTAATGATTTCATTTATAAGAAAAGGAGACAATCAAAGCATCTTTAAAATCACCTTATTAGCCATCAGAGAGGAGTCTGGGCTGCTGTCAGAACTGCTCGGCTGTTTATGAGGCACTGGACGCAAATACCTGACATAAAGGAGAATGGAGTGCATTAGAAAAACCCTTTCTTTGTGGTCTTCAATACTTTTAACAATAACCAGGCCTGAAAAGACGAGTTATATTACTGATATACGGGGGCTCAACAGCAAGTACTCACTTCTCAATGTCCCCCTTATGTGGTTTTGTTTTCTTAGCTGGCGTAGCATCAGTAGGTTTGACGATCCATGGTGAATCAGAGATCGGTCCTGAATTCTGCAAAAACAGCACAAAACAGCATTACATCATCCCCGATTGCAGCGTTTTCTTCTCAAAAGAAAGAACTGATTCTGAACTGGCTGAAACGAGTCATCAGTAATTCCAGTCTTGCTTCCTGCTCAAACTGAAGTAGGTTTGTAACAAATTTGCATAGTGCCTATTGTCTTCATTGGCTGCCTGTGAACAATGTCTACTTTCACCATCGAACATTGTAGGTGTAGTTGAGGGCTTGAAGAATTGTGTTGTTGAAATGACAAGATGCTATTTTCTGCACTGGGAAAGCAAATCTACTTTGCAGCGCTTCAAAGGATGTGGACTCAGGCTCAAATTGATATGGTAAAACTAGTGCTGGGCGGTATAGCAGTTTATATTTGTTATATTCATATTTAATATAGCACATTACCAGTGTATGTCGCTTAAACAAGGTTGGGGTCGCGGCGCGACACTGTTTGAGAGGGTCTTTTCAATGTTGCACTGTGGTGATGCACAGCTATATGTGTTACTGAGCGTGACGGTGAAGATGGATAAGTTAAACTATAATTGACAGATGTGAAATTAAATTACAGTGCCTCCCATACATTGGTTCACAATATCAACTCAGCCTTTTGTAAGATCTATTTGTGGTTGCCATTGACATCGCTGAATAAACATGAGCACTGCAAGTTTCAAAGTCAAAACGTGGCGTGGGTGTTTTTAATATGAATGTATCTGAAGTGAACTGAAGGTCTTTAGAAAAGTCTCGATGTTATTTCAATTGAATCTTTTTTTATCTTTCCTGATAAAGCAGCGTTTATGAGCGCTTCACTGTTTTGTGTACAGCCGCTACCGGGGAAACTGCTTTGTGTACAGCCGCTACCGGGGAAACTGCTTCGTGTACAGCCGTTACCGGGGAAACTGCTTCGTGTACAGCCGTTACCAGGGAAACCGCTGTTTCTGCCGCTCTTACAGCGCCTCCTGCTGGACCTCTTTGTAAACAGTCTTGCATACCTGTATTAATACTAGTGTGGAATTGTTTCTACAATATTCACTCATGACAGTAAAATAGGGCATTCTAAGCCAATCTACTGCAGTATTTGGGTCATCTGACCAATCAGAGCAGAGCAGGCTCTCAGAAGGGAGGGGTTTAGAGACTGAATCCTTGATCAAAATTAAATGGTTTTTGACCTGTGATGCATGTAAACCTATTGCAGAAGACTCAAAAACAAAATTAGGAACTTTAAAAATAGCATAATACTTTAAATTAAATAAACAAAAAATAATAAAAATAATAAACAATGAGTAAAATAAGAAAAAAAAGTTCGGCATCCAATTTTAATTTGTACATACTGATGAACTTATATTTGCATAAATGATAAGGTTGTGTAACAATGCTTAAGGCTGAGAGTAACAAATGCAGTCAATGCTTCAATGTGTGTAACCATTAGGGACACAGAATGAGATTATTTACACGTCCTCCTGTTGTGCTCAGACAGTCCAAATATCTGTTGTCAGATTTTATAGTTGTTTTGACATGTCACTAAAATAGTCCTGCAGTCATTGAATGTGTCTCCGACCTCTGATGTGTGACCTCACCAGCTCTTGGCTGAGCAGTCTGGCCAGTTTCTCATCGTTCTCCAGCTGTTGCTCTTCATGTCTCCGCCTCTCCTCCGCCATACGCTCCTCCTCCTCCGCCAGGAGTCTCTGGATGTACTCCTCACTGGCTCTCCGCTCGGCTTCCTCCAGAGCTCGCTTCTCCTCCACGAGCTGTTCAAAACAAGAGACCAGATGAGGACAGACAGCCAGCCTTCACAACAACAAAACAAGAGACACTGCTGCTGCTAGTCGATCTGGAGATACTATTTATTTTCATTTAGCTAACATGTTTAAACATTTATATTTTACATGTTTTGCTTTATATTTTTCTTTATATTTTTACAAATGCTTTGTTTAAATTACAGTCATGTTAATGTTACATTTTAAAAATGAATATCATATTTTAAAAAGTGTATATCTACAGTGCAAGTTTGATATATACAATGATTATAATGCAAGGCAAGCAAATCGCATGTATTTGACCTGTTTTTAGTGGCATTCAGTATAGGTTAGATGGCAAAATGTATGTGAATGTTTTTAAAATATTATAGCCGTGAATAAATAAAGTTTTTTTTAATGTATTTTTTCCTAAAAACTATCCCACATCCAAAGAGCACAGGGATGCAGACGTTATTTCCCAGTAGCACTCTTTGCATCTTGTGCTCTATAAATATAGCAAGCACATCAACACACAATATCGTTCTGTTTATTTCTAAGTGCGCGCTGCAGTTTTATCGTCTGCCTCTTTAAAGCAGAATTGATTCTGATTGGCTGTCAATGTTTATCGTTCATGGAAATAAAAGTTCTAAAAACTTGATTCCAACGATATAGTTTCTCTGCGGTGTTATCATTACAGTGTTGGTGTGGACTCTTATTATTTTACATTTAGAATGATTTTTAGAACTATATCTTTATTGTTATTGTTAGTATCATCCTTGGTGTGAATGGGCCTTAATCCTAAAAGATCAGGTACTGAAACAATGTTTCCATAACTGAAATTCCATAAATGAAAACGTATTTATGCAGATGTCTTTAAAGGTAGCCTACAACAGCAAAAAGCAGTTATCTCTGAAAAACAATAATATATATAGTAATAATGATAATAATTAGGGGTGTAACGATACCCTCATGACACGATTCGATACATATCACGATACGATATTATTGCCATACTCCAAGACATATGGTAAAAGGTTTAAAAAAATGTTTTACTGTTGATTACAATGCTAAATTTGGTATTACATTATGGGTATAAATGAATAGGTTTGGACTTGGTGCTGGAAACCCAATGGACAGGACAATAGTGACACCAGAATAAACATATGCATGATTCTGAAGCTGAAAATACAGAATTATTTTAGTCAATTATGCTTGCATTATAAAGATATATTTAAAATAATCTAGGCCACTTTTTACTGGTAACATAAGACATTTGGCATTATCAGGACCCACAAATATTCCCCCATTGCATTATTATACATTATATTCAGCATTATAATAGTTTAATGTAGTAGTGACACCAACACTCTGTAAACTTGAATTTTTTCTCACACAGTAATTTCGATTTTGGGTGAAATATACAGATTGTCACAATCCACGATACATATTGTTTCATTTTTGAATTGCGATATATTGTGACACGATATATTGTTACACCCCTAATAACACTACTACTAATAATTAATTTTAAGTGTAATTATCTGTGTAAGAACAACTATAAATGGTATGTGCATGGGGGAAAAAATAATCTTTCAAAAATTCAATTGCAGAAATGATAGAACCAGCATTCTGCTCTGAGCAGGACAGGACAGACAATCAAAAACCATTGTGTTGTTGGCAGAACAACCATGTAAACATGGGATTGCAGTCTGTAATGTGCTTTCATGGAGGCCCACCTGCCATTTCAGTGACTGCTGGCTAAAAATCCACCACATCCTAACAGAGAGAGTCGAGACCATCGTGAATCTCTCACCTTGCTGATCTGGTCCTCGTACTCTTTCCTCAGCTCTCCTGGCTGACATACTTGAGGTCTTGAAATCAACACTGGGGGGGGGGGGGGGGAAGCGATTAATCAATGCAATATGCATTACCATGAAACAGTTATGTATCACATACGGCTTCAGCATACCAGCATCATCACAGTCATCAATGCCCTGCACTCTCCGCTCGCACTGAGCGGGGAAAGCGTCCTGTATGCGTCTCCACAGCTCAATGTTGACCAAAGTCTTATTCCGGCCATTGAGTCGTGCCCAAGTGGACACACGCTTTCGGCAAAGCGGACAGCACATGTTGGACTTGTCCACGGTTTCCAGAAAGCAGGGTTTGCAGAACGTGTGCGTGCAGGGGAGAGTGACCGGCTCCAGGAATATGTCCAGACAGATCGGACAGAGGCAGTCTGAGCGTTCAAGACCCCCGGAGCTTTCCTCAACCGGACCCGTGTCCACTTCAGACACAGGCGGCATGATTCTGCGGCCGGCCTCGCTGTGTTTCAGTCAATGATGATCCTCTCTCTCTCAACTTCTACAGCAGCATATGACAGTCAGCTGAAAGACAAAAACAACGTGAAAAGTCTGATCCAAAACACTGTATTACCCTGAAATGTAACTGTTACTACATTAGATCCAGGGTTTAGCCTACACCACCAAAGCACAGCTGCAGGTTTTGTACAGAGAAACTAACGTTATATAAAACATGTAGTTTTCATGGGTCTTTAAAGGTTGAGACCCCCCTGTATTAGATAACATTCAATCTAATGTAAATATCTACATGAGGTGCTTATTCATATCAACAAATCAATTATTCAGAAAGCATCCGCAAACCTGCACTTCAAATTGTTACTAGACTGTATCAAATAGTTATGTTTTTAAATAGTTGTGTTCATCCTCAGCAACATTAACCAGTGGGAAGTCTACCACGAGACACCCAAAAAGGCTTATTTTATAAACTATTGTCAATAAAACATATTCAGAATACGTCCAAATGAACTGTAGATTATTTTATATAAGTTATTATGCTAACCCGCAACTGAATGCTAGCAACTTTTTTTTTAGCAGTGTGAGTGATTGTTGTGAGGGTAAAATTAAAGTAAAGCTTTGATTGTTTAAAGTAACATACGTGACGTCTCTGTTGTTATATGGTTTATTAATGCGAATGTCAAAGAACAATTAAAAATATTACAATTCACACTTACTTACTTACTTGTTTGCTTGCTTACTTACTTACTTACTGTCTAGGCCCCAAAATCCCGGGAAAATTTGCGCCCGCCTCCTCGCGCATGTGAAGCATTGGGCGCCAATGTCAGAGCGTAATTCCAAAATAAAAGTCCTTCTGTTTTATTATGGACTTCAAACTGGGTTCCGGTGTGGTGAAGAGATGAGTCCCACCCATAGACAGTAAAAGAAATGGACACAGCGACCTCAACCATAGGCGTGATTTTTTTCCCCAAACCACTTCAGCGGAAATCCCGCCCTGCTGCGATTTCATAGGGATCAGTGTTTGGTGTAGGCAATCAGTACAGTGATTGACATGACCAATGAAAACTTTAGAATCGGCTGCAGGGCGGGATTTCCGCAGAAGTGGTTTGGGAAGAAAAATCACGCCAACCATAGGGGTCCCACCGAAGAGATGGGTCCCACCTTAGGACCCAAGCAATACGATTGGTTCAAAGCACGTTTTATGGGTAATCGCTTTAGTGCCTGGTTACAAATCAGACAATATCACTTTATTATAGAAGTCGGTTGAATTACGTTATAACGAGTCATTCATGTTTTTTAACTTATATGTTTCATATACTAGTATAAAACCGAAGCTATTGATTATAAATTTAAACATTTCTCGTTCTTAGTGTTTTTTAGTTAGCTTACATAGTAGCATAGCATACAGCTATCGTGCTAGCTGAGGTTTACCTGACCTAATACTGCCTTACCGTATTCACAGCGATTCGAAATGCAATTAGAATTATGTCACTATTTTTATCGTAATAATCAGCGCAATATGTTGTACAAATTTTGTTATTAAAAGAACCATGTAAGTTAATAATGTTAAGTTGTGTTTATTACTATTTTTCTTATTGACTGTTTATCCATTTAAATAAATTACAGAATGCTAGCTATGTTTTGTGTGTAGGCTACTTAGTATAAATATTAATTGGTTGTCTAGCCTTGATTACAGAACAGTGTAATAAAACTACGAAATCACAAATCTTAATGTAATCATTATCAAACCCCTTAATTCATATAATAATCTTGTATTTTTTTATCCTGATTAATGAAAGAAATTGCATTTTCAGGTTTTGCGACATTAATTTATTTGTTATTAAGCAATAAGGCATAATATAATTTTTTTTAATTACATGCATGCCATTTTGTGTACTAATTCATATGATTTATGTCATAATTATTTCTTAAAACAGAACATCATACAATACAATAACATCCCATGCAATAAAATTAGTGAACCAAAACTTACAGGCTATAAAAAATAAAATTGATTAAATTACACAATACAATACAAAATGAACAACTGAATTATGAGATGTAATGGATTTGATTTTTATTAACACAAAACTGCAAGCAAAATGCACATCATTTTTGGACATTTATAGATTTTTTTAAAAATACACAACAATACAAAGCAGCTTTAAACAGACATACTGTAGAGTGTCTTTAATCTACTTTTGTTATAGTTCTCTGGCTATACAGTGTGAAGATTAAAAAAATAATAATGTTGAGTTAGCTGTGCTAAAAATGTTTAATGAACCGTAAGGTTAAAGTTTTTTTTTTAGGTCCATCCTGGATTAACTAATGAGACCCAAATAGATGCAGTGTCTTTTGCTGTATGTAAAGTACAATCTGTAGTTTGAAGTAATTAATTTTGTATGTGCAGTCAATTTTTTGTGGAACCATCCTGAGGCCTAGATGATGCAGTCAGGTGAGATGTGCCGAGGCACCTGAGACCATGAGATGACACCATGAGACGAGGACGCTGGGTTCCGGCTGGGACCCCCAAGTAGTCCAGTTATTTTATGACAACAACAGGTTGAACAAACTGCAACAGAAGCAAACTCAACTGATTGTGTACCCTCAATTTGTCCCGAGTAAGAGAAAAAAAGCCCCGAAGAATCCCAGTAGGGAAAAGTTTCGAAAAAGACCCAAATATAGCCTATTCAAACTCCAATTCACCATGACGTCACAACAGTAATAGACGTTCTTCCGGGTGGCAAAAGCCGAAGCGTTCCTATGGCAACACTAGTAAATTGCTTGGAAGGCAGTAGTGTAATCTACATTTCAACAGTTAATTCAAAAACAGACGTGGTGGAAATTCAGACATAGTTAACATGATCATTAGAGCTTAGATTCTTTGATCTATAGACGTGCACTCCGAACGCAATAGAGTGCGGCGCGGGACTAGATTTGATGGCCGAGTGCGAGCGCGGGCGGTAATGCACTCACTCTGTGTGTGCGGATTGCGGGAGAATAAAACCATAGACATCTACATGATGTCTATGAATAAAACGATTCGCGGGACTCCCGCAAACTAGAAATATCGATGAATAAAACATATAAAACTAATACATTTTTATTCATCTGTTGCAGAAAAGCAACAAGAACAACTAAAACAAAATAGAAATGATTTACAGGAGTTTCTTTTTATAACATGTTTACAGCGTTGAGCGATGTAGCCAATCACAGACATATGTGTTGATTTCTTGAACGCAATGGCCAATCAGAAGCATTTTAGATAGACTCCCCTCACCTCTTAAAACTGACTTTTTGTTCAGAGCTGAATTCTGTAAGCTGGCAAATCCTCTAATTATAACAAACAAAGTGTAGATTTATATCATGAAAGATTCATTGTGCAGTCAGCTTCATTTATAATAACAGAGATGTGTGAGATCGCGATGAACTGATGTCAGCTTTTTAGGAATTATTAAGGGAGCGCACTTTGCGCGCATTCAGTCATGCCAAACCATGCACGCAGTATCTGCTTGCTTTTATGTTATAACAGTGGTTTGTGTGTTAATGATTTAATAAAAAATCATTTATCAGGAGCATTTATGCTGATGTGTATGATGGCGACACGTAGGATAACTTGAAAGTATTTGGAGTTAGGCTACAGAAAAAAAGTCTATTTGCGGGCGGCTGCGGGACAAAACATAAATGTTGCGGGCGGGAAAAAGTAACATAAAAAGTAGTTGAGAACGTCAGTTATAAAGACCCACGTATGAAAAATGGTTGGGTTTAAATCTGGCTCATAATTACAGTTAATGTGTCGGGCCGGGAAGCGCAGAGAAGACAACATGCGCACTACTTTTGACGCTTTAACCTCCTCACCCACGTGGTTCCGCTGGATAGATTTACCTTTTTCTGACGGAAATCGATAAAACCCTACACCTTTTGCTGTATGGCTGCGCAACCCCAAACACAACACGTTTTCGCCATCGTTTCAAATTTGATCTACAACAACTATGTAACTGTTTACAGTACCCAGCTGGATCTCTTCAATTGGTCAGTAGAAGCCGCTCGCGTTCTGCCACCCGGAAGTATCTTGTGCCTATTGTTTACAAAAATGTTAACCTTTAGATATCACCGTGAAAACTACTGAGTTGATTACTTACATTAAGACAAACAAAAAATGTATTACAAGTTTTTTGAATTTGTTTGTTAACATGGACAAACATGGCATAATCTAATTACATATGTACCAATTTGCATAAATACCCAAACAGATCTTAACATTGGGTATAGCCAGGTGAAAATGTCTTGTTGAATCTTGTTGACATATAACAGTAAAATACTTAGTGTTAAGGTCTGAATGGAACCCATAGGCTACCCATGAACATTACATAGAGGCAGGAAGAAGTACTTTAGAAACCAGCCTTTATTAATTATTATTGCAGAGATGGGGTTTGGGCATTGAGTGCATTGTGTACGTAATTTTATTTTAAATTTTTATTTTACCTACCTTTTGTCTTCTGCATTCTCCTTACCCTTGTCTCCTGTTCTTCCCTCAGACTCATCCCCCAGAAACAGTCCCACGGACCCAGCCCCGGCCCAAACCCCATCTCTGCAATAATAATTAATAAAGCCTGGTTTCTAAAGTACTTCTTCCTGCCCCTATGTATTAATGCTCATGGGTAGCCAGTAATTTTCATGATGATATCTAAAGGTTGAAGCAAAGGAGAAACTAAATGTTTTCCAAAAACTATTTTACGCATATTCATAATATTCATTTTCACAGCATTTAATTTTTAGGATGTGGGGTCCATCGCACCAGGGTGATCATATTTGTTGGTCCATGGCATCTAAAAATTGAAAATTTGTGCTAGTTAAATTTGGTACCAGATGGATGGATATAATTAGGCAACTATTCAAAAAATAATAGGCAACCATAGAACCATGTTTTAAAAAAATGTTGACAATGTTGAAATGGTTCTCATTCTGATCTTATAGTGTTGATCCTGTGACCAGCAGAGGGAACTATTGTTACACACATCTATGAAATGTGAACGGATGTGTTCCAGCTCACACAATAGTCCTATGCTAAAAGTACATCACTGTTCATATCTAGAATGGTGCATCATGTCATAAAATCTTGCCTTAATAAACATCTAATTTAATGTGTGTGTGTGTGCGTGCGTGCATGCGCGCGTGCGTGCGTGTGTGTGTGTGTTGTATGCATGTAAACACCAGCTTTATAGTAGCTAAGTCCATTGCCTAAAAATGTATTTACTTCCATTTTAGGTTCATAAGACCCCGTGAAATGGCTTGAAGCAGTTTTCTTTCCTCGACTGACTTTTTTTCTCTTTTTTTGGTAACAGGATGTTTGGGTATTTAGATTTGGTAGCCTTTTTAATGGCCCAAAGTGTTTAGTTCACAGCTATGAATAATAATTTGCTTCCACTTTTCTTCAATTAATTTTTTGGGGGGACGTTTTATTACAGTTTTTAATATGTTGGGCTATATTTCATATACATGAAAATGTCTATATGCATGTACTATTTTTTATGAAAAAAAATACAATAAATGTATCATTTTGTTTTTCTTTTATTATAAAATAAATGTAATAATCTACAATAATCATATATATATATATATATATATATATATATATATATATATATATATATATATATATATATATATTCATCTTACATTAATATAACTCCATTAATTACAATGAGCATTACATTTAAAAGTTAATAACACTTTAACAACATGCCACTCTGAGCCTTCTCTGCCAATTCTGCTGGCTCATCTTACCCCAAGGGAATTATTTTATCTTTTTACTTCAAAATAAAAACTATTACATCACAAATCCGAAAACATTTATGTGTCCACAAATCCCACATCAATAAATAGATGCACAAAAAAACATTATACAATGTCATAGATCAATATTTTCCAGAGACACAAAATTAGATTAATTAACCTCAAACCCCAAAATCAAATCGCACAAATGTTGATATTCAGATGAAATGAGATAAGATTGTGTGTCATCTATGATCAGAAGAAAAAATTAGGTGGTGGTGGTGGTGGGGGGGGGGGTCATCTTACCCCATGATACCCTAAAATACATACACATTCAGAATACTATTTTCAATATGATGCAAGACACACTAATTTGATCCTTATGTATTTTATTTGGGACAGCATTAAAAGAAGTTGCCTATTGACATCTATTAACTGTAGAGTCTAACTTGTGAAAAAGCATCATAGATCAGACTGTCAGGGTGGATGCTTGTCCTCGTGTTCAGGAGATGGACTGGAGGACGGGGAGATACTGTTTGTAGGACTCTGTATTCTTCGTCGCAGCTCGAAGGTTTGCCTCTCCACCTCCTCCAGGACAGTTTTACTCAAAGACTGAAGAAAGACAGGAGAGTCAATGCTTAAGAAAAAAGAAAAATACAGCCGCCCCACACTTAAAAGTGTGTCAATATTTAAAATGAATGAGAAATCAACATTGAAAAAATGATAATAATTAGGTATGATTATATTAATTTTAAGATATGATGTCATAACTCGTCGATATAAAAGTCACCTGATTCTCAGCCAGTGCCTCTTTGGCCATGTAATGCTCTCTTTTGATCTTAATTACCACCTCCTCTGGAATATCTGGCACCATCCAGTCAATAATCCGTCCAATCATGATTACAACATGCTGAAAACCCATCATCAACTTCATAAATTGCTTTCTGTTGTCAATTTATAATCATCTATATCTCATTAATGTGGAAGCTTGTTTCCGTCAAGAAAAATAAAACATAAAAAAGATAATTGTGACTTTTATCACACAATTCTGAGAAAAAAAGTCAGATTTGTGAGATAAAAGTCACAATTAACTTTTTTATGTATTTTTTTTTTTGTGACAAAGTTTTATTTTATAGAAAATTTTTATTTCATGATAAAGTTGCAATTCCCGGTTATAAAGTCAGAATTGCGGGGAAAAAATCAGAATTGCGAGATATAAACTTGCAATTGCGAGAAAAAAATCTGAATTGTGATATAAACATGTAAGTTCGGAAAAAAAGTCAGAATTGTAAGATATAAACTCGCAATTGCCAGAAAAAAGTCATAATTGTGAGATATAAAATAACAATTGCAAGAAAAAAGTCATAATTGTGATATAAACTTGCAATTGCGTTAAAAAAGAAAGAATTGCGAGAAAAAGGTCATAATTGTGAGATATAAACTCGCAATTGCGAGAAAAAAGTCAGAATTGTGAGATATAAACTCAAAATTGCAAGAAAAAAGTCATAATTGTGATATAAACTTGCAATTGCGTTAAAAAAGAAAGAATTGCGAGAAAAAAGTCAGAATTGTGAGATATAAACTCGCAATTGCGAGAAAAAAGTCAGAATTGATATATAAACTTACAATTGCAAGAAAAAAGTCAGAATTGTGATATAAACTTGCAATTGCGTTAAAAAAGAAAGAATTGCGAGAAAAAGTCATAATTGTGAGATATAAACTCGCAATTGCGAGAAAAAAGTCAGAATTGGGAGATATAAACTCACAATTGCAAGAAAAAAGTCAGAATTGTGATATAAACTTGCAATTGCGTTAAAAAAGAAAGAATTGCGAGAAAAAAGTCAGAATTGTGAGATATAAACTCGCAATTGCGAGAAAAAAGTCAGAATTGTGAGATATAAACTCCAAATTGCAAGCAAAGAGTCAGAATTGTAATATAAACCTGCAATTGTGTTAAAAAAGAAAGAATTGCGAGAAAAAAGTCAGAATTGTGAGATATAAACTCGCAATTGCGAGAAATAAGTCAGAAGTGTGAGATAAAAACTTACAATTGCAAGAAAAAAGTCAGAATTGTGATATAAACTTGCAATTGCGTTAAAAAAGAAAGAATTGCGAGAAAATGTCATAATTGTGAGATATAAACTCGCAATTGCGAGAAAAAAGTCAGAATTGTGAGATATAAACTCACAATTGCAAGAAAAAAGTCAGAATTGTGATATAAACTTGCAATTGCGTTAAAAAAGAAAGAATTGCGAGAAAAAAGTCAGAATTGTGAGATATAAACTCGCAATTGCGAGAAAAAAGTCAGAATTGTGAGATATAAAGTCACAATTGCAAGAAAAAAGTCAGAATTGTGATATAAACTTGCAATTGCGTTAAAAAAGAAAGAATTGCGAGAAAAAAGTCAGAATTGTGAGATATAAACTCGCAATTGCGAGAAAAAAGTCAGAATTGTGAGATATAAACTCACAATTGCGAGAAATAAGTCAGAATTGTGATATAAACTTGCAATTGCAGGAAAAAGTCAGAATTGTGAGATAGGACTCTATCATCCGGCAAAATGCAGCGCCAGACGCAACGTAGATGTTTTTCCTACTTTCAGCCCGACACATTTATCATTTTCACATTCTGCGCCACGTTGTTTAAATAGCAAATCCATTTGCGCCCATCTGTGCGCCCATGGGCTGCTGGTCTGAAAACAAAGGTGTGTTCAGGCGCATTGTTGGCACGTTGCTATTTTGAGGAAACTGAAATAGACTGCGCCAATGATCAACTGAAACCAGTATTTTTTTTGTTATTTAAAGGACGCATTAGTAATATGAGCCTACAGCCTACATAACGCGCGTACACTTTGTCCCATAGGGCTCGTTTACACTTCAGGTCTTGATGCCCAATTCTGATTTGTTGCCTATATCCAATTTTTTCGACCGTCCGTTGACACGTTCTTTCAATTGTGACCCATATCCGATTCATGTGTTTACACTTTAAAAATGACCTTTTCACAATTGCCCTTTTTAAATTTTGTATTCAATGACAGAAACAAGCATCCAGAATTATCCGAACAAATGTATGTGCAAAGTTTACAAAATTATGTTAGGTCAAACTAGTGCTAGACTGTGCACCTCGAATATAATGACGAAACTCAGTCGTATAGCCAGCAGATGAAAGTAATCTTGTGTGTGCTGTCCTTTCTCATCCCTGAGGCCTCGATATCTTAAACAAAAAAACAAAAAAACTTTCTTGATTAACACTCATAATGGCTTATGTATTAAAATATTAATAGAATACCTGATTTAAATACGGCAAACAACCTAATAGAAATTATATACAAGGTTTACAAGGTCATGGGCTCAGTGATACTGCAAAAATGTAAACGAGTGCATTCTTAATCACAAACTCTGTATCATGCATCCTAACCTTACAATGAACAACATGAAATCAGCATGAAAAGATGTTCCCCGACTGACACAAAGAGCTTCTACTATTTAGTTATGTGATTTCTAGGTGTTTTATAGAGAAACATTAACATTAAAACGTGTGGGTTCAGTACAATTTTTTTATGCAAGCACTCATTAAATTGATCAAAAATGACAGTAAAGACATTTATAATGTTACAATAATGTTACCAATAATGTTACAAAAGACTTCTATTTCAGATAAATGCTGTTCTTTTAAACTTTCTATTTATCAAATAATATGAAGCCGCACAATTGTATTAAACATTGATAATTAGGAAGTTTCTTGATCATTAAATCATCATAGAATGATTTCTGAAGGAGCATGTGACACTGAAGATTGGAGTAATGATGCTGAAAATTCAGCTTTGACATCACAGGAATAAAATTACATTTTGATCAAATAAATGCAGCCTTGGTGAGCATATGCAGTATCTAAATGTATCCCAATCCACACATAGCAATCCCAAACTATTGAACGGTAGTATATAATCGTATATATCAACAGTTTGGTCTTCACCTGCATGGTGTTTGGCTTTGGTTGAAGTTCACAGGGGCAACAGCGAGGGTGAAGTTGATGTATCCGGTCATGCTGCCTGCAGTGTAGCGGTAAAAGACTCGCGGCAAGAAATCCGATGTGAAGGCAATCAGGAAAGCCTGGCAAAAGAACAGGACGTCAAACACGACTAAACAGGACACACACCCTATCTAATTAACATTATTTTGGACTGAGATTTTTGGACATCAAAAGCTGTAAATGAACTCACAATTCAGTGTTGATCGACTAACAACGATAGCAACGTCTATAATGGCAGACACACTGTAAGGTTGATGTAGGAAATGTGCCAAGGATACATGGGCTGTGTCTCAATCAGCTCCCTAGTTCAGCATTATATTTCAGCATAAACATGCATTGCATTTTCTGAATAGCATAATCGCGATCACATTTGTTGATAAGATACCTGATCTCACAGGAAAACATAGGTGGCAATTTTGCATCAATTTGTAATTTGTTTAATGTAGGCTACGGAAAAAGTATGATTTTTAGAAAAATGTAGAAATGAAGCCCCTAACCATCACTGGGGCATAGGCAGCTCATATGAAAATGTATGAATGAGATCGTAAGGAATCATATGAATTGGCCACCAATTCGCCAAATTTTAAAATAGTTACAAATTGGCATGCGATTGTGTTGGACATGTTATAAGTTTTAACCTGTATAGTCTCAAGATAATCTAAACTAAATTTCAAGATGATTTATGTCAATTGTCAGTGTTCCAGTAGCAGGACACTTGGCATGCTTTTGTAATGGCCTTTTTCCCTATCACATATTTCAGTAACCATCAAAAATTAGGTATCGAAAGCTTGAACACTCAAAATTCATCTTTGAAAAACATTTTGAAATTGGTAATCGAGTTACCGGTAATTGGTAAACGATTTAGCGGGAACAGTTTTGGTGATGTGGTTCAGTACATTTGCTTTACAGTAACATGCAACTTTTTTACACATTTTTTGAAACCCATTCAGCTCTGCAATAATCAGCTGAGTGTCTTTAAAAAGAGACAAATCTTAAAACATTCATGAATTACAACCATTTAATCTTAGATTTATGATCAAAAGGGGGTGACATGAAAATGTATACTGACACTAGAGGGATGAAAAACACCCTAATCTCTCCAGTAGCACCCCATTGCAGTACACGAGAGCCAGGGGGCGGAGTTGGATCCAGATCTAAGGGGTGCAGTTGGGTAGGATTAGGGATGGGTTTAGGGATCAGGGGGTGGAGATGGGTAGGTTTAGGCAAGATCGGTCCTAGAGAGCCGCTGTCCTGCAGAATTTAGGTCCAACCCTAATCAAACACACCTGAACAAGCTAATCAATATCTTCAGGATTACTAAGACTATGGGCAGGTGAGGTTTTTTTCAGTGTTGGAGCCAAACCCTGCAGGACAGCGGCTCTCTAGGACCGAACATGCCTACCCCTGGTTTAAGTATATGTAAGGTGGGAGGAGTTGGATCTGGATATGAACTCCTCCGCCTGGATTTCGTGTTCTGCAGTCACGGTTCTAGTCTCCCATCCAGATAAAGATGCAGGATAAAAAGACACATATTGGTGCTTGGCCCTGAATAATCAGTATAAATTAAGAAGCCCCTTACATTACTGATGACAGCCAGGTAGGAGATAAACTGTAGGATGGTCAGCCAGATGCCAATGTCTTGTGCTCTTTCCACAACGGGCCTGCGGTACACACACACAAACTTCTGGGCATCGAGACGCACCTCCACCCAGTTATTTATCAAGGCAAACAACGGAGCCAAAGGACAGGCTGCTACAAAGATGGTAATGAAGCCAAACTGCAGAACTGGCAAGATAAAGAAATTCAAAATCAGCGTTTCATCTGTGCTAATCTGCAGTTGCCTCCAATTTGAAAGCTATTAAAATTGTAGTTTTTGTTATGATGGTAATATAGTGTGTCACAAATCATTTATTTTAAAGTACCCCTATTATGCTTTTTGGGATATTACCTCACACTGTAGTGTGTAATATAGGCCTAGCTGTTTATAAGTGTAAAAGGCCTGCAAAGTTTAAAAGATCAAAGTGTACAATAAATTAAGTTATTCTCTAAGAAAGAGCCAATTCTAAACTGCCTGAAAGGATTCATCAATAATTCCATTCTCACTTCCCACTCAAACCCACATTGGTTTGAAACTAATTTGCATAATACCTGCCTTAATTTGTCTTCATTGGCTGCTTGCAAACAACGTCTATATTGACCCTCAAACACTGTAGTTGTAGCTGAAACTGGAAGAGCTTGGTTTGTGTTGTTGACATGTCGAGAAGACACTTTTTTCTGCACTGCGAAAGCAAATCCACTTTTCAACACTTCAAAAGAATGAGGACTTGAATTGACTCTAATTGATACGGTAAAGTTGACGTTATCGTTACTGTTTGTATCACTGTGTACAAGTGCTGAGGAAGCTTCTGGAGCTAAAATTCAGATGACCGTTTCATTTCTGACATGTGCTCTAAGCAGTAGACCAATCACAACAGACTGGGTCATCTGACTAATCAGAGCAGAGTAGACCAATCACAACAGACTGGGTCATCTGACTAATCAGAGCAGAGTAGACCAATCACAACAGACTGGGTCATCTGTGTTATCAGAGCAGAGTAGACCAATCACAACAGACTGGGCCATCTGACTAATCAGAGCAGAGTAGACCAATCACAACAGACTGGGTGATCTGACTAATCAGAGCAGAGTAGACTAATCACAACAGACTGGGTCATTTGACCAATCAGAGCAGAGTAGACCAATCACAACAGACTGGGTCATTTGACCAATCAGAGCAGAGTAGACCAATCACAACAGACTGGGTCATCTGACTAATCAGAGCAGAGTAGACCAATCACAACAGACTGGGTCATCTGTGTTATCAGAGCAGAGTAGACCAATCACAACAGACTGGGCCATCTGACTAATCAGAGCAGAGTAGACCAATCACAACAGACTGGGTGATCTGACTAATCAGAGCAGAGTAGACTAATCACAACAGACTGGGTCATTTGACCAATCAGAGCAGAGTAGACTAATCACAACAGACTGGGCCATCTGACTAATCAGAGCAGAGTAGACCAATCACAACAGACTGGGTCATCTGACCAATCAGAGCAGAGTAGACTAATCACAACAGACTGGGTCATTTGACCAATCAGAGCAGAGTAGACTAATCACAACAGACTGGGTCATTTGACCAATCAGAGCAGAGTAGACTAATCACAACAGACTGGGCCATCTGACTAATCAGAGCAGAGTAGACCAATCACAACAGACTGGGTGATCTGACTAATCAGAGCAGAGTAGACTAATCACAACAGACTGGGTCATTTGACCAATCAGAGCAGAGTAGACTAATCACAACAGACTGGGTCATTTGACCAATCAGAGCAGAGTAGACCAATCACAACAGACTGGGTCATTTGACCAATCAGAGCAGAGTATGCTTTCAGAAGGGAGGGATTTAAAGAGAGTGAATCCTTGATCGGACCGTTTCAGGCACTGTGAGAAAAGAGCTGATGCTGCAATGTATTTTATGAGGAAAAAGTGGTTTTTGACCTGTGATGCATGTAAACCTCTTGCAGGAGACCTCCAAAATAAAATTACGAACCTTTAAAATAGCATAATTGGGGCACTTTAAGATTTAAACAAAAAATTAAACATCTCTTTTCTAAATCATTATCATAATAAATGTCATTATAATAAGATAGTAGATGCTACAATAACAACAAAAGGTAATATAAATCATGATTTTCAACAATACACAGAGATATTTTAAATAAGTGAATACAATGAACACGATTTACATTGCACAAACCAGTCTTAAGCGGTTATGGGAAGTGAATTTATTAATCTGACATGGGATTATGTTAATATTATTTCTGTTAATAGTTGAACTGTCAGAGCCAATAATTTATTGATATCGTCTGTGACCCTAATAGAATGTCTTTAAAATCTTTAAAATCAGGATACTTCCATTCACTGGACAACCAGTTTTTATAGAGATTTTAACTGATAAACAGAAATAATATTGTGTTTCTTAAGCACTAAATCAGCATTTTAGAATGATTTCTGAAGGATCATGTGACACTGAAGATATAAATAATGATGCTGAATACTCAGCTTTGATCACAGGAATAAATTACATTTGAAAATATATTAAATCTATTCAATTATATTAAAATATCTCACCCATTTCTAGATACTCATCGAACAGCCCTTCACACACTAGCAGCTGATAGTTAGTTTCCCATGGATTGAGCTCAGGACTGGTGTCGGGTTCATCTATCACCTCCTGACTGGGAGCTGGCTTCAGCTTCCTCCTGTGCCACCAGGTCTTTAATTTACTGTTGGAAAGAGAAGGAGAAAACTTAGGCCTATAATAAAATACACTATAAAGAGGCAGACAAAAGAAAGATGCATTGGACACATAAAAGACCTACGGCAAGACAAATTCCTGGATGTTGCTGATGACCTGTTTGCCTACCATGATGACTAACAGCTCTTGAGCAAGTTCAATGAGACATCCAGAGGAGCCACACTACATAAAAGAAGGACACAAACAAGTGACACACATGTATTAATGAGATATTCATATTCATAACTGAGGGGGAAATATTGTGGAATTGTGCATTGTGGCTGGCAGTGTTAATTTGACTAGTTATAAACAAACAAATGAGGACTACGTGACACTTTCCAACAGTGTAAACACTCACATCCTCATTTCGGATTCCTAGGAGTGTGTCATATTTTCCAGGGTATCCAACAAACCTGCAGAACAGATCAAATGTTAGATGAATATTGAATCTTCATACATATTCATTCATTCTAACTGCATACCCACCTTCCCTTGAAAAACGCAATGTAAACAGGAGATGAGTAAAAGTTGACAAACTGGAAGATGAAAACCTTGAGGATGAACGCGTCCTCGTATTTGGTCTGGGTGCGGTGCATTTCTAATAGAAGGAAGAGGATGATGCTTTGTTGTGGCATAAAGAAATAACAAAATAGTATGTGTAGATATAAAATAGCTTACCCCATCGTGTCAGAATTTGGGCCAGGCAAGTATATAGCCGTGACAACAATAGAATAACCAGCAAATTTAGCATTGAACCAGTAAGGCTAGCTATCCTTCCAGCCTACAGGGGTGAAAAAGATCTCTTAGTAAGCAAAGCATTATGTTAAAATCCTGTTAACTGCCCTGTTGGTTCAGTTCTTGGTTTTCTGCAAGACCGTTTCTTGGCCAGGTTATCTCCTTCCACCCTAAAGGTTTGCGTGGCGGGTATATCTGCCTACCACACCCCTCTGGGGGGTACTTCTATTGGGAGAAACCCTCTAATTACTTGCTTTCTCCGTGGTACATTGAGGTTGAGACCTGCACTGCACGCTAGAGCACCGGATTGGGACTTGGCCATTGTACTCGAGGGTCTGGCTTTCGCTCCCTTCGAGCCCATCGAGGAGGTTTCTGAAAAGTTCCTCACTCTAAAGACTTTATTTCTCCTTGCTATCTCATCTATCAAGAGAATTGGTGATTTACATGCTTTGTCGGTTGCTCCTTCATGTCTGGAATTTGCACCTGGTATGGTGAAGGCATTTCTCTACCACAGGCCGGGTTATATTCCTAAGGTCCCACTGAATGTTGGGGGCCCAATAGTGCTGCAGGCCTTCTATCCTCCACCCTTTAATACCCCTGACCAGGAACAGCTTAACCTGTTATGTCCAGTCCGGGCTTTAGATGCCTACGTTCACAGAGCTGCCCTGTGGCGTAAATCTGAGCAACTATTTGTTTTTTTTGGGCCTCTCAAGAGAGGATGCCCTGCATCTAAGCAGGTTATGAGTAAATGGATAGTCGAGGCTATTTCATTGGCTTATGAATCGGCCGGACAGCCTTCACCTATGGCTGTGCGGGCCCATTCTACTCGGAGTATGGCGGCCTCTATGGCCTTAATTTCGGGAGTTTCCCTTCTTGACGTGTGTAATGCGGCAGGATGGTCCTCTCCGCATACATTTGTCAGGTTTTATGACCTTGACCTCTCCACTCCTGGGGCGAGGTTGCTTGCTTCTTAGTGTGCGCAGGACCTCACACAGAACGGGCATTTGTCACTATGGCGTAGTGGGTATAGGGTTCCCACCGCGTCTCAAACGCAGCTCGAGTTCCCTTGAAAGGGAACGTCTCAGGTTACGTATGTAACCCTGGTTCCCTGATAGGGAACGAGACGCTGCGTTTGCCTGCCATACTTCCTGCATGCCCTGATCGACTTGCTTCAGGTTTTTCAGAAGCTGTCGCGGTCTGATTTCAGGGTTGCTTTATAGTTTCCTGGTCTATGACGTCACCTATGTCGTAGCGGGCTTCCATTGGACTGATTTTACACGTGCTTCACGACGTAATCACGCAGAGCGTTCCCACCGCGTCTCAAACGCAGCGTCTCGTTCCCTATCAGGGAACCAGGGTTACATACGTAACCTGAGACGTTTCTTTGCGTTTTTTCGTGTACATGAAAATGTTTTAAAAACGATCCCTGTTCACACAGATCTGTGAAAACAACTAAAAAACGCTGTTTTCTATTCATAGCAGGCCAGTAGTTGGCACTTTGTCACTTTATAAAGAAACATTTCACGCCTATAGACTGAACCCGTAATACGCATGCGCATGATGTCACCCTTTTTACAAATTCAAATTTTTGTAGGTTACATGGAGATGATAACTTTATGCTTTTCAAAAACTTCCATTTTCAAAATTTAGTGTTTTCAGTCCCCCAAAACGCCATTGTCATGTAAATAAACAGCCAAAACGCATCAGTTCAGTTCCTTGTCCGGTCTTACATCTCTTATTGCATCTATGTTGGTTTGCTGGTTCCTTTTGCCCCCGCGTGTTTTCTCCAATGTATATTAGTTTTTGTTTCTTTTTGTAAATAAATACGTACCCACACACGCTGACAGTATGTGAAAGTTAAAGGATTATTCCATTTTATGACCTACTTAAGTTGGTCAAATAAGCACTCTCAAGTTCAGCTAATTGCAGTTAATATAACTTTAAACTATATTTGAACTCTTTCCTTTAACTGCAATCAACATTCAATTAAGAGTCTGAAAACATTCAATTCAGTGAGAATTTTGTATATTCTTTCCATAGTACTTTTGTGTACAAAGGTGTACCCTTTGAAAGGGTATCGCCCCAGTGACAGCTTTTGTACCTTTTTTCTGAGAGTGTACTTCTTTTTCACAAGGGCTTGCTAATGTAAATGTATATGCAAATTATCTGATCAAAGAGATTTTGAAATCTGTATCAGCAAAAATCCCTTGACAGTCTTTAATCATTGTGAAAATAATATGGTTTAGGTATCAAAAGGAATAGAAAGAACCTTACTGAAAAAATGAAGAAGGAATTCTGAGATCTGTAGATAATGATGCTTAGGATGGACCGATACAGGATGATGCCGATTAGGAATATCAAAACGATGGAAATCTGCAAGCATAAAGAAGAAAATTCAACCATGATGATAATGATTTTAAAATTCTGTTGGCAGGATTTCTCAACAGATGTGAGATGAAAATCCACTGACTAACCATTAGAATGATGATCATGTTGCCGGTTAGAGTACGACTCAGTCGTTGAGTCTCTGGAAAATAGGGCTCCTCAGCCCCAGTCACAGGATTGCGAACCGTCGTGGGTGCCAATGCTGTAAATTCTGGTCTTGGCCTCTCCTAATGTCAAAATGAAAATATTATGGAAAGCAATGGAGACAAAGCATTATATTGTTGTTATTCTATAAGCCAAAATATTAGTTGCATTGCTCAAGCCTGAAGACTAGTGAATATTAAAGGTTTAGACACTATGTAACCAACTTAATCACCTCTATATCTTCAAATTCGGAACAGTCCCATCGGTGGGAGAGTATGGAGCTTGTCCGCTTCCAGTACTCCAGGAAGGTGACGGCCCACAGAGACATGAATATACTGAAGAACACAGTTCCTCCATTGTCAAATAGTAAGCCTGCCTATATCGCAAATTTATGAACAAGTATTTTGAGTACAAAATGTGAAAGCTAGTTCACAGAGAACGTGAAAATGCCATAAATGATTTAAAAACTAGGTGATCTTGTAGAAATGTCACCTTATAAGTATAGCAGATGCTGGAGAGGTTCCAGTGGCTGCAGATGTTGCATAATGGACACATTACAAAGGCGTCTCCACTGGAGCACAGCTCTTCTCTGCGGAAAAGATATCACCACAGACCACAGAGGAAAAGGATCAGGATCAGTGTTGGGTCGTCAACATTATGCAGTTATTAAGTCTGTGATAATACTTACGCAGGCACATCAGTGACCATCATCCAGATACCAAACAGAAATATAATAAAACCCACTACTGCTGCTGGTAATAACCAGCCTGTGTAGAAACCTACAGATGAGAAATAAGGACGGAAAGTTAGTCACAAGCTGTGTCTCAATTCAGAGGCTGCATATGGACTCTTAATTTGGAGTGAACATGTTCAGTTCGAAGGGTACTGCGTACGGTGTAGGGAATAAGGGAACATCGATACATCAAGTCAAGTCAAGTCACCTTCATTTATATAGCGCTTTCAACTAATATAGATACAAAGCTTTACAGTGATAATAGGAAATTAAAGTAACAGAGATTGTTTTGGCTTTACAGCAGCTCTAGAATAAAGTTATTGTCCAGCTAAAGTTAGTTTTGATTGATTCACTTCCACAGGACTACCAGTCTGAACTAACATAGAGCAGAGCCGGTGAAAGAGTTTTTAAACGGATCTGCGATGAGTTTGAGTATTCATAAATATTGTTATTATTATACAAACTAGAGTATTTATGAATGGTTATGGCGATGAATCTTTGATGACTTTGCAGGGCGTTCCAAATGAGCGAAATCCACTTCAACTTATACACCGTGCTCAGGGAGCCGGGAGCAGTGAACATTGCGTAGTGACCCAGTCCAATGGGATGCAGCTTATTTTCTCTTCCTGTGTTTAGCTAATGTTTGCCTTGTTGCCTTGTTTGTCTCTGAGGTTACCCTCATTCGTTTCCATTGTAACTCATCATCTACACTTGTTCATCATTAGTCCCTGTGTTCCCTGTGTATTTCTACCCCTGTTCTTGCAATTATCTGTTTTGGATTATCTTGGTTTGTTTTTTGAATAAACTGTTGCTGCACTTGGATTCTCACCTCTCCTCATCCCTGCCTAAAACGTAATACAACAACCGACCATAGACAACTAAAACACAGGGGTAGAAATACACAAGCCCTGCATCTCAATGTCGTTACTATCCATCCTAAAAAGTATGAGAGATTAATAAGTGTTAAAAAGAGTATGCCAGAAGTCCCCAGGTGATCTGCTATTTCCGGTGGATTCTCGAAGTGTGGATCTGTGTTCACTATAAAGGCTAATATTGCCCAACACCCATTGCGCTTTGGAGGAGGAACTATAAAGACGAGTAAAAAGTGTTAAAAAACTACAAAACTTGGCGCGACCGACGGTGAGAGGTTTGAATGACAAATCAAAGTTTAACCTGATAAAAAAAAAAAAAAACTTGCCATGTCATATTTCATCTGCAATAACAATGTAGACTTTTATAAAGATCCGTTTGGCCATTAACTTTTAAATGCATTAATATGAGTAGAGTCTCCTCATGAAAGACCCGTGACTGCAGATCAACGTGCTTCTGCATTTCTCTCTGATATGGTAGGAAATTAAGTTAAATTAAATGTGGAGGATTTTAACGGTGACAAGATGATTCACAGGCCAGTTTACTGTGACAGGATGCGACAGAGCAACCGTTAAAGACGCAATTGTATGACGTGATAGTATGTCCTAAAGCTTGTCTACTTGTCTACTGAGTCCACACTCAAAGGTATTTACTGTTTCTTCACAAAAAGAATACATACTTTTAGGGCGTTGTATAAGTAGGCGAATTGAGATGCAGTAAGCCCAGGTGAAAAAAACGTACTATTAAATGTATTAAAACTGTACTTGAGTATGTTTTTAGTACAATACAAATATACTTTAATGCATTTGTAATATATTTAACAGTAATTCTATTTCACCTGGGAGGGAATACAAGGGCTGCTACTGAACAGGTGTAGATGACTTACTATGGTTAATATGGAAACTAACCGGGGTAACTACGGAAACAAACAAGGCAAACATTAACTAAACACAGGAAGAGAACATTGGGACAATGGGCACAGAAAATAACTTCAAAATAAGAGTCCTTAAGACAACATCGATGAAAGCAGACACATGGCACATGTTACAGACAGATAGATAGATAGATAGATAGATAGATAGATAGATAGATAGATAGATAGATAGATAGATAGATAGATAGATAGATAGATAGTTCAGTCATACCCAACCATGCAAAGTAGAGGGCTATCTTCTCGCCAAAGTATTCGCGAATGTGATCCAGAGGTTGGTACTTTCTCCAGCAAGCCCAGCGAGCCCAGTAGTAATGCAGAATCTGTCTCATGTTGAGAGACTGTGGATCTACTGGAGTCCTCTGGATCTCAAATGTACCCTAATGAGAAGTACACAAATCATTGCCAGTTCAAAATCAACATTAAATTGTGTTACATATCACCCCATTTTGCTTTCGTAATGTGACATCTTTCCATTAACTGGATTGTGAAAAGTGGGAATTATATGGCAAAATGTGGCAATACATCTTCATGGTTGTCATGGAGGGGTTCAAAAATAAGACTTTGCTTGGTGGCAGACAAAAAAGGAAAGTTATTATACGTAGAGCAAGTTGTTTGCTTTTGAGGAAAGATTATGAAGATAACATTTTTTTTGTGGAATGGTGCAAAACATTTCGGGTTACGGTGACTGAGATGCGCTTAATTTAAACGCTATGAGGAACACTTTTGTGAATGTCCAGCTGTGAATATATATGTGTGCAACATGTCAATGGAATTGACTTTGAACTTTTATAGCCTCGGATAGTGAGGTCATTGTAATGCGTGTGCGTCAGAGGCTATAATTAGAAGTGCCACAGGTGCATCGCCAGGTTTCATTTTGTCTGAAGAGCAGTCCTGGGACATCCCTAGTGCGGCAATAAAGTGCAGCATCTCGTTCCCGCTTTTTCAGGGAAAGGGTTACAGTCAAGAAACCTGTGACGTTCCCTTACAAAAGATACTCTCAATGCTTTGCTTGATTTAAGCACTATGGGGAACGAGAATACCTACGCTTACAGTTGTGTAGTGTGTGCTCACAAGAATGCAAAGAAGGTCTCAGACATGAGCTTGTGATGTATACTCAAGGATGTTTGAGCCCGGGCTTGAACATCCAAACTATAAAATCTTATGAATGTGTGCCGACCGTGCGCCTTATAGGCAAGGGCAATAGCATCCCTCGCCCAATGTGAAATTGTCTGTTTTGTGGAAGCTGCCCCCCTGTTACGGCCCCTTTGACAAACAAATAGTTGTTCTATGTAGGTCTGGAGAGCACGGACTGGACACAGTCTGTGAAGTCTCTCCTGATCCGGCGTTGTGAACGGCGGAGGGCAGAAGCCCTCAAGAGTGACCAGATGTACAGTCGAGAAAGGGACCTTAGGCAATTAGTCAGGGTGTGGATGCAAGATTGCTTTCACCATTCCTGGGGCAGGATGGCGAGACTGATAGCCATAAGGAAAAAACATCTTAAAAGTCAGAAGTTTATGAGACGCAGACTCTAGAGGTTCAAAGGGGGTCTCAACCAAACCATTCAGGACTATAGCTAAGTCCCATGAAGGGATCTTGGTACTAACGGGAGGCCTCAGCCGCCTGGCTCCACGAACGAAGCGGGAGAACAGAGGATGTTTCCCAAGTGGCAATAAAGGTGTAAGGAACTCAACTTTTTGGAAATATTAATAATCAATAATATCTTGTTATTATTAATTATAAATATTTGGGTCAGTTAATTGGATTAACTTGATGTGGCTGAATTAATATTACAATCAATTAATCAGTTCTTCCAACGAACTCTTTTGATTATTAATTTATTCTAATAAAGGGTATTTTCCATGGCCACCGAAGAATAATTATTTCTTCGCCTGTACAGTACTTTGAGCCAGTAGCAAAAACCGTGATCGTAAAGTGACTTGTATTGCAAACAAAACAGAACCAAATACATATTATGTACAAGTTTTATTAACTAAATATAGATATTTATATGAATATAAATAAACTAAACAACATACACACTTGAATACATAAATAGGTTAGTGATAGGATGAAATTGGAAACCGGAAGAGGGTCTATGAGAAGAACCATCAGAATTTCATTTTCACATTTCATTGAATTGAATACTTGCATTTGTAATGGGAACAATTCTTGAAGTTGTTGAAAATTGAAGTCGTTGATGGTTCCGGCAGTGTCAAGTGGAAGTTGGTTGAGCGTTCTCTTTCTCCAGGAACGCATGACTGGTTTGGTGAAGGCCTGGGACTCTGTTGAGGCCACGCCGAGCACCCAGGAGAAGTGAGGAAGTCGGAAGGATGGGTGATTGGAGTCGTTGTTGGTTGGAGTCTTTGTTCCTAAACTCTTGAGATTGTCCTTGGTTCTTTGTGAGAGAGTCATCTCTCTCCTGCCTGAGCCCATATCTGGTTGGAATCGAGGCCTGCTGGGCCCTGGGGCCCCCGTGGAGGGGGAAGGGGGTTCCCCAGTAACACCAGAACAGTGTTCCGGCTGGATGAAAGAACTAAGAGAGGGAGGTCACATGTGGACTGTTTCTAATAAGGCCTGGAGAAGATCCTCCCCTAAGGGTTGAACTCGACCGATCAGAAAGGGGACATGTCTGAGAGGGAAAGTGGCTCTTAGTTGATTTACGGATCTTTGTCCCATAATATGATTATACCTTCATTAATGCTAAAATAGCTATAACACATCCACACTGCATTCTAGAAGAAGGTGATGTACATCAAAGTGTGAGTCATTAAATGAGGATCATTTAGGTAGGAGGCATTATACAGGTGAGGTTACATTGATCGTTAGTTGGTTGTATACCAGGATACATACCATAATATATACCTAATAGTACACGAGACAGTAAACCATTTACACTGTTTCTTTCACAGTTTTATGCATGTTCATTTATAGATCAGTTAGTCTATGATTAACGCAGCAAAGTCTGTTTTAAAGAGGGTTTCTGTTTCATAGTCTCTCTCTTGAGTATGTGGCCACATTCCTCGGAGGTCGTAAAATCTCCTTATCATGCCCTGTAACATGACACTGTTTCTTTCACTTGTGTTTGTTCATTTGGGCTGTGTGAGGAGTTTCATAAACCTTTGTATATAATGAATAAATAGTATGTGTCTGATTGGTCCATACCCTACAGATCCCCCCTCTCGATCGTTGTTGTCCCCCCTCAAGGACAACCACGAGCGAAGTTGGAAGTGCAGAGAGATCGGACACACACTTGTCATAGAAGGCTGGAAGGCCATGGTGGCCTCTGGTTGATCGTGTCTTCTGGAGCGGTGGTCGTTCCACGGCTGGTGATGTGGACAGTAGCCAAGTCCAGGTCTCTGCAGCAGGTGTTGAGGCAGCAGGTGTTGGGACATTCTGAAGTTCATTAGTTTTGGGGCAGGTGTTTCCTTGTGGTTGCAGGAAGTGGTTAGGCCTCTATGTAGCATAGAGAGGTTTTCAAGCTGACATGGTGCTGGTGGCCGGAGGTCAGAAGGTGGTTGTTAGCCTCTCAGTCACGAGAGGTCTGAAGGATTGAAGTGTTGTTCTGTCCTTATGGTGGTGCCGACGCAAGCTTGCCTAAGCTGGGGTGGGCAAGGAGTCGGAAGCTTGTACCTTACAGGACTCCTCGGGTGAGTCCTGTGCAGGGAGCTATTTTGCGTGTGTCAGCGGCTCCAGTAACTCTGAGGCAGGTGCGTCCAGCTGTCCTTGCGGAGCCTCAGATTGACACCTGTGTGAAGGGTATGGAAGAGGATGCTGTCGTTGACAGCCGTGGTCTTCCTGTGGTGTTTGCAGGTTGAGGGTGCTGTCCTCCATGGCTTCTCCAAGGGGCTTGGCTGGTACCTGGGTTGTTGCCATGGTGACAGTTCTGTGCTGGTCCTGGGCATGCTCAGTCCAGCTGCATTGAATCTGGTTCGAACCTCAGTGTCTAGCTGGTCTGTAAGGCTTTGGGCACAGGTCCGCTCCTTTTGGGACGCTTTGATCTATTATGTGAGGTTGTTTACCTTCTGTTTTATACCCATAAGGTGGGGTAAGGAGATGAGAATCTTGATCACCCCGGTGTGGCTGTAACTCTGGCTTGGGTCATGGGTCGTTTGTCCTCTTCTCTCATGGTGCAGTTCCGTTGGCTCCGGTGCCGTCGGATGTCAGCAGCCATGGGTGGAACAGTGTTCCTCGCGATGGCTTGTCAGTCTTTTCGTTCTCCTAACCGGTTAAGGTCAGGTTAAGCAGAGGATCTGCAACATTTTGGCACACCTGTGGTGAGAGACTAATGCATGACCCTAGAAAGTTCAGAGCCACGGTTTAATGGGTTCGCTAGATATGTAGCATAAAGCTAGGTATTTCATGTGTAGCTAGCTAGTGAAGTGTGTATTGTATCCTTATCATCTTAGCTGTGAATGTTAGAAGGCTAAGACTTGTGTGGTTCCGAGAGTATTTCCTGGAAAGGGCATAGCCGAGATGAAATAAATGACTTAAGATGGTTCTTATGACTAAAATATTTCTCTGGACTTAACTGGTGGTTCACTACGGCTTGACGAAGTGAAAGATAGGAGGAAAAAGGACAGCTTTCCTATTCAAATTATGCTTATTATCAATCCTCAGGACTATAGTTATGCCTTAGTAATCGTTGAAGTTACTTGTGTTGCAGGGTCATAAAAATTAGTGCACTTGTTGAAAATAAACAAAATCACAAATAAAGGTGTCTCTGGTTCCTTTCTGGGCCCTATGGGAAATGGAACCACATTTGAACAAGAGAAGAAATGGAAATAAATCATATACATGACAGTATAGACAAGTGAATAGCTGACTGCTATTATTATCGAAGTAAAATAAAAATAAAAAGGACTTAAGTAAGTGATCAAAACAGCGGGAATGATCTGAAATTGAGAGTAATCAATAGCACTAGTGACTAACCTTTAGATTTGCCTGGGCCAACACTCCATAGTGGGTCACAGCTGTTGCGTGTTTAAGACCACACCGTGTGTGTCCCTCCAAAGGTTTAGTCAACATGCTGATGAAAATTCTCATAACTACAAGAATTCTTCTCTAGCTACACAGCTTACATGTAATTAAACTTGGGTTTAATTGACAGGGCATCTGCAAATTTAGCCTACAGCGCTCAGCAAGGACTATGCCTAAACTAGTGAAGGTGAAATTCAGCTGAGAAGAATTGAAAGTAAGGAAAGAGAAAAATTAGAAACCCTAAATGGGGTTAAAGAAAGTATTTTAGAATACTTTGCGCTGTATACATAAAAGCTGTAATTAAGGCTTCAAGTAAATGATGCTAACCGCTAACTGTAGAAGTTATTATGTAGCTTAGCCTAAGCTGGATGGATGCTAGGTTAGCTTAGCTTAGCCTAAGCTGGATGGACGCTAGGTTAAGTTAGCTTAGCCACCTAGGCTGGTTTGTTTACAAGATGACGTCACGAGTTAGCACTTCCTGTGACAAGTCGTTGTCATGGGAACCAGTGCATGTCAGAACAATTCAACAGTCCATGAAGAATGTCCGCACATTTTAAATGAGTTATGCATGTTTAAACGGGTTAAAAGGGGGCGCCTATACTTTAAGTCTTTCAAGAACTTGATGTTACATTCAGTAAAATGCAAATGTGGTTTGGCATTTGCAAATTTTACTCATGGAACTCTTCTCTTTACTGTACGCAACTTATTCTATTTGTTTACAGAGTAAGGAAATAGATTTGCTGTAAGTCAAAGCTTGTCTAAGCCTATATAGTTACGTCCATCTCGTGCATAAATACTGACTTTTCAGCGAGTAAACAGTTTTGATCGCTAGGTAGCTCTCTGCTTGTAGATGCAGCCAAAATTTAGGTGAATTTACATCAACCTAACAATAATTTGTAAGGTCTTTACTTTGTAGAAAGGGGAGCATCACCCAAGTCTACGTGTATATAACACTGTACTGAGATTCCTTCGTCAGAAACAGATTAAGCAATACTGCAATTTGGATTCCTTCAACCAAAGCAGACTAATAAATACCGGTACAGTTTGCATGCCGCTGAAATAAGATTCGTTTGTCAAACAGACTTACGCTTTAATGCTGAAATTACCGATACCAGTTAAGACCCCTTTTTTTTATTTTTTTATTATTATTATTTTAAGTAGAGATGTCAATTCCAGCTATCGTTTTATCTGCATTTAGACAAGCCAGCAGCTAGTGATCAAAATGTGTATCGCATATCATGTCCCGTTTGGATCGGAATGATCAAATAAGCACTTTTTTAGGATAACAGTAGTTACGAAGGGGCTCTAGGTCATGCTAGTTTTCCCAGCTTAGGTGGTTTGTTTACTATCTTGCATTAGGGTGACGAATGCCCTATTTGGAGTTTGTATTTCCTGTAACAAGTCATTGTCATGGAAACTAATGTGCAGCAGTGTATATTTCAACCAGCGGGTGGCACAATGTCTGTATGTTTCTAAAAGCAGTGCATAGTCTGTTGGCACGTGAGGCTTACACCTACATTCAAGATTTTCTTTAAATCAGTAAAATTCAAATTTTACTAATGCGAACTCTTGCTTCCTTTTGAGCACACATTTTCATCTACTTTAAAAGTTTTATGTCCTAAGCTGACTAGGAACTTTGTAGCAGAGTCGTGCATTGTGGTCATGCCGTGTGTCTTCTGGGTTTTGAAGTTCAGAGTCAAAAGGTTCTTGAAGCTGGTGTCTTCCTCCATCACAGGTTTGTTGCACGCTCCGAGGTAGCTCGCTTGATGTCTGTGGTAGTAGCACAGGGACTTTCAGGGTTACCCTGGTTGGTGTCTGGGACCGCGCCCAGTCTACATTCAGACTCTTAAGTCTGAGAATCCTGTTGTGATGGCTTGTTCCAGCTGCTGGTAGTTAGACTGGATGTTTTCTGGCTGCCTAGCCAGAAAGCGTCGCAACTCTGGGCTGGATGTGATCCAGGTCAGATAGTCTAGCAAGCTCTGGTATAAATGCAGGGATATGTCTGGCCGTTCGGTTGAGGTCTTTGAGTGTCACTACACGCGTCGTTTCAAGATTCTTCTGAATCAATCCTTTTCCTTCCACGGCTGCAGAAGCTTTAAGGAAATTGTCTGATGACATGTTAAGCAGAGGTGTTTGTTCCCCCCCCCCCCCCCTTTTTGTGCAGGGCTGGGGAAGCCTACGCTGCTGATGCGAAGTTCAGCAGGGTACATCTTTCTCGTGGGGTCCATTTGCAGTTGGTTGGACTGTTTCAGTTCTATTTGGACCACATCGAGCTGGACTATAATGTTGCAGCATCGCTGAGTCAGTGTTGGGACTTCAGCTCTGGCTGCAAGCCGATGGCTTCAGCGTCTCTCTCTTTGAGTTCAACCAGTTCCTCTCTCGTCTGTTGGCAGGTGCTCAGCAGCTATCAGAGCCGCTTGAAAACTGGTGATCTCTTTCAGTTGCTCCACGCTGTCAGGGTCTCTGCATCTGTCCTGTGCCTTCTCCCGTTAAGCAGGGTTCGTTCTCTGTGGAGTCCTGTGGCTGGCAGCATTAGTTCATTTACCTCCTGTTTGAGGCCTGCGGGAGCATGGCCAAGGAGAAGATAATGCTGGTCAGCTCTTGGTGGCTCAGGCTGGGTGTCAGACGTCTGCTTTCGTTGTTGCCTAACTGTTCCTTCCTCTGCCGTGGCAGGTCGTTGCCTGCCTCAGGCTGAAGGATGTCCATGACACTGCTCTGCCGGGTCTTCAGGTGGTCCTGGTGGCAGGGCCGGGTGTCTGAGGCCTACTGGCACACTTGTGGGAACACGAGAGAGAAATGGCAAAGGCAAATGCAAGTTTCTACAGAGGTGGTGAGCTATCTGTGTGGGAGAATGGCTATGTGGAGCAGCTACAATTAAGTGTTGGTGAGCATGTTACACCCCTGAAAAAGGGGAGAAATAATCACGAGAGTGATAGAGTCAGGTTTCCTCACTGAAAACTTTAGTGTTATGAGGAAAAGACCGCGATTTCCCCGGAAACTTGGGTGGAAGACAAAAGCAATTGATCACGCCGCATAGATTAAGATCACTTTGGTGATCACAGATTAACACTTTTTACCCATAAATTAGGCACTGCAAAATTAATTAATCAATCTAACGTTTACATATTCCTCTATTAATTTTTACCCTTTGTACACGTCAGATCTGAACTTTTTAACACAATTACATGAATTGAAATTATATGAATTGTTTCAATCCCTATTACTAGTAGGCTACTGGATGCATTGTCTTTTTAATCTTAGATACTTTAAGATCCTCACATCCTATTAATTGACTAAAACCCTTTTTGCCCATTACATTACAGCAAGTGTTTCTATAAACTGTCACATTCTCCCCGACAAAATAAATGTCGTCCCGACATTACCAACATTCATCTTAAACAGTCTCTTATGCACTGGACCTAGAAAATCATCTTCTGTGAGTCCGTACTTGAGCAGAGGTCAAAGGTCACAGCTCAAATAAAGTTAACGCATTATCCACAGTCCATATCTGTCGACCAGCTGTATAAACAGTCCATAAGCAGTCTTTTCTCATACTGTTAATTCAACAGTCCATCAGGCTCAATGATCTGTATGCATAGTCTGAAAATTGTCTCTTGCAACAGTCTGTGAATTAAATCAAACCTGTCATCATTATGATTGCTGAAGTCCATACATGCAGGGTGGCTGAAGGTAATATTGGTGTGGTGATGGCAACCACGGAACCAGTCCTGGTGCAGGGTAGACAGAGAACAATTGCGGTTGTGGCTGGATACTGTACAAGGAAGGCCTACCAAGCTGATCATAGGTGATACGTCTTGGAGGGTGTCTTTCTCTTTGTGGCCGCTGATAGGCTGGGTCCTCAGGTTCAGAAACAGCAGTGTCCTCAGGTTCAGCAACAGTAGTTAATGAAGGAAAGGCCCTTGGTGGACGATCATCAGGCAAGTTCATCTCTTCAGCAGGTAGGTCTTTAACGGTTGTTGTCCCCTCCAACTGCTTCTCAACAACGAGCTGTGCTGGTAGCATATCAGGAACTGGCACTACAACTGTCTCTTTCAGTGGTGGAGGCCTGTGTTCCGACTCTCTCGCTGGTTCAGTGTATGTGGGGACCTGTAGCGGCTCATGATGAAGGTCATATTCATCCCCGCTGTCTTCATCAGAGTCAAGAGACTGTGATGCAGGCTGATGTCTCCTTTTTTTCTTACTTTTGTCCTCGTTAGTCATCTCTGGTTGTGTCTCAAAAGGTAAGTGGTCACAGGACATGAGCAGATTTCTGTGCAGGACTCTGGAGCGGCCCCTACCCTTTTCTGGTCTCACTTCATAAATCGGCAGGTCTGAACCCATTTGTCTCACTACTGTGTGAATTGTATCTTCCCAATAGTTACGGAGTTTACCTGGTCCTCCTCTTGGTGTCAGGTTTTTAATAAGAACTCGCTCGCCAGGCTGTAGCACTGCACTCCTAACTTTGGTGTCATAATACTTCTTACTCCTTTCAGCATTTTTCTGAGCATTTTCATTTGCAATGGCGTATGCTTCCTCCATCCCTTGTTTCCATTTCTCCACGTAGTCTCGCTGGTTACTGGGACCTGCCTCTGTGCACAATCCAAAGAGCATATCAACTGGAAGCCTGGGTGATCTCCCAAACAGAAGAAAAAATGGTGAATAGCCGGTCACTTCACAACGGGTGCAGTTATATGCATAAACTAGTTTGTGCAGAGACTCTTTCCAATTTGACTTTTGTGTCTCAGTCAGTGTCTTTAACATTTGCAACAAAGTTCTGTTCATACGTTCCACTTGACCATTACCCATCGGGTGATAGGGTGTTGTTCTGGACCCTGCCATGCCACTGAGTTTCTTTAAGTGATGGAACAACTGATTTTCGAACTCTCCCCCTTGGTCATGATGGATGCGGACGGGGAACCCAAACTTCAGGGCAAAGTCATTGAAGATGAGATTTGCAGCAGTTTTTCCTGACTTTGACGTGGTGGAGTAGGCTTGCGTGAAACGTGTAAAATGATCAACAATAACGAGGATGTACTCGTATCCGCCTTTGCATCTGTCAAGATGGAGGAAGTCTATGCATACCAGTTCAAATGGCTGTGTTGTCACAATGTTTGTCAGAGGAGCTCTTATTTCATGGCTTGGCTTTTTCTGTTTGACACAGCTACAAGTTTGAGTCACATAGTGCTCAATGTCAGATTGCATATATGGCCAGAAGAAGCGGTCACGTACTAGTGATACAGTGCGGTCAGTACCTTGGTGTCCCATGTTGTTATGTAACTCTTTCATCACTTTACCTTTGTACTGCTCTGGTAGAACTAACTGCTTGCGGGCTGTAGTGATTCTGTACAGAATGCCATCACTGTCTACTGTCAATTTGTCCCATTCTCGGAATAGGCATTTTGTTTTTGAACTGGATTCTTTTTGCTCCTTAACTGGCGGTTTGGAACCAGACCGTTTGAAATCGAGCACAGGACGGATGACCGGATCAGATTCTTGTGCTCCTCTTATCTCATCTTTTGGAATCGAGCTGATTGATGCAGCGTTTGTCTCACCTTCAACTGATACTGACATAGATGCAGCCAGAAGTGACCAAGTTGCAACAGACTCTTTCTGTACCTCTACTGCTTGTATCGTGGCGGCAATAGTGTCTGGTGGAAGCTCTTCAGAACATTCTCTCATCAGTGACTCTACATCCAGTGGCATCCTTGACAAAGCATCTGCATCACTGTTCTCTCTACCTGGCCTGTACTTTATTGTGAAGTGGAAGTCAGCCAATTCTGCGACCCACCTGGAAGTAGTTGCGTTCAGTTTTGCAGTAGACAGAATGTAGCTGAGCGGGTTATTATCACTGTACACAGTGAATGTCGGAGCATAGTATAAATAATCACGGAACTTATCAGTGATTGCCCATTTTAGAGCTAGGAATTCTAGCTTGCCAGAGTGGTAGTGATAGTTCTTTTCAGCTGCTGTTAAGGTTCGAGAGCCATAAGCAATGACCCTAAGCTTCCCATCTTGCTTTTGATAAAGAACTGCTCCCAAGCCTTGGTGTGATGCATCAGTATGTACAACAAATGGCTGAGTGAAGTCAGGGAAACCTAAGACTGGTGGGTGGAGCAAACAGTCAATCAGCTGTTCAAGTGCCTGTTGGTGCTGGTCAGTCCACAGGATTGGCTTGTTTGAGGGCACCACATGACTTACTTTCTTTGGTTTTGTTTTCCGTGGGTGGTCAGAAACTTTCTCTGAATCTGCTTTCAGGAGGTCATACAGACAGCTGGCCTTCCTAGAAAAGTCTTTGATGTACTGTCTGTAGTAAGTGAGTAAACCAAGCATTTTTCTGAGCTGGCCCACCGTCTCTGGTCTGATTTCTTTCAATGTTCTTACTGCTTCAAAATCAGCTGGGTCAACTTTACTGCCCTCCGCAGACACTATCCTTCCCAAATAACGGACCTGGGGTTTACAGAGGTCACACTTACTTGGCTTGAGTTTGATGCCATACTCTCTGAGGCGCTGTAAAACTTTACGTACATCATTCACATGGCTGTCGAAAGTTTTACTGAAAACTAGTGTGTCGTCAAGATAAGGAATGCAGATATTATCCCGGAGCCCTTCCAGACATTCCTCCATACAACGCTGAAAAGCTGCAGGAGCGTTCATGAGACCGAATGGCATGCGTATCCACTCATAGAGTCCCCACGGGGTCACAAATGCTGTCAGTGGTCTGCTTTCCTCAGAGATAAACCCCTGGTGATATGCTTTTCCCTGATCTAAGAGGGAGAACCAGGAATTACCACCTAAGCTGTCTAGGATGTCTTGGACCCGAGGGATTGGCTGGCGGTCGGGATGCGTCTTTCGGTTCAGCTCTCTGTAATCTATACACAACCGGAGGGTCCCGTCCTTTTTCCTGACGCACACAACCGGCGAAGAGTATGAAGAGTTTGACTTCCTAACCCAGCCTTGAGCTATGAGGTCATGAAGGTAACCTTTCATCTCCTGATACAGTGGCCTGGGCACTGACATGTATGTGCGATTGACTGGTTCCGAGTCCTTTACAGAAATAGTCATTTCCAATCGTTCAATGCAGCCAATGTCATTGTCTGATCTGGAGAAGGAGTGACACTCTTCTCTAAGCATTTGCCTAACTACCTCTCTCTGCTCTTCGGCTAAGTGACTTAACTCTACTGGTGGATCCCACTGTCCACTAAAATTACATGGGGCTTGAACGCTGGTATGATTCACTGTGGCTGAGGTGACAGCTTTTTCAAAGACTTGGGCAGGTAACACAGTCATTATGGTTTGTACTGTACCAATTATTGTGCGTCCAAGCAGGACAATGTCGTGGTCAGTGGCGTTAGAGACATCAAGCATAATGACTGGACAAGCACTTTTCCTGACTCTGACTAATGTGTCAAAAAACTCAAGTCCATCTGGCCACTGAGGGTTCAGGTCTGGCTGAAAAAGCATTGTCGTGTCCTCTTTGAAAGGCTGGGAAGCTACACGGCACTCAATCTGAATACTACTGTGTTTTGGTACAGCAGCCTTCTTTTCCTTTATTTTCACCCCATATTCATCTGTCTGTTCTGCACTAACAGCCTGTATGAAAGCGCTCACTTTGTTTCTTTTGAGGCTTGGAAAAGCTTTTCTCACTGTACTGTACCGTTTTGTCTTTTCGGTCATTGCCAGGATGTGCTCGATAACATTGAAACCTATGATGGGATGAGATAGGTGACAGCCTTTCATCACCAGCACTGGGATGATCAGTTCATTTGTTTGGTCAGTTTCAGAGGCTAGCCGAAAAGTTGTCTCAATCCATCCCAGGTACGGCATTTCAGTCCCATTTGCTGCAGTCAATCTTAGCTCATCAGGTGAGTCCAGGATTTCTGAAACATCCCTCAGCCTTGCGTTTGGGAGGGATTCCTCTTTCCATCGTTCATCAATGACTGAAACCTGAGAGCCTGTGTCCCATAGAGCTTGGAGGTGTTGGTGATTCAGGTGACACTCAACAAGGCACTGTCTACCGACTAGGGAGGTGACCTTATGGGGGTGGCAAACCTGTGCTAGAGATGATAAAGAGTGGGCATTTTCCTCTGTGCAGGAAAGCTTTTCAGCAGTAGAGTCAATTTCCAGGTGAGTGCATGTTTTCTTATGTTTGGTCCAATGTTGGTTTTGACATGTTTTGGAACAATACAGTGTCTCTTTACATGATGAATATTGTTTCAGGTTCTCCATTGAATCTTCTCTGGCACAATTTGCACATTTCTGGGACTTTTCGATAGCTGTGGTTAACACTCGTCCCTCAGCGGTAACCCTTTCCCGTTTAAAGGGGCCTCTCTTGATGGTCTGACTCCCCGGATTTTACATCCAGCTTGAAAATGTTCTCCACTCCCACATCGGAAGCAGTGTGTGCAGCGTTCACCTGTTCTGGCCTGCTGGCAGACAAAACACCTCCTTGTAGCTTGAGCAGAACGGTTTGTATACCAGTTAGGTGCATATTGATGCTGTGCAGGGTCAGATGGTGCTTGGGGCTGATGGTAGTTGCTGTAATACTGCTGCTGGGGCAGGGGTGGCTGGGGTTCCCTATCGGGCCTCCTAACTGGAGGTGGGGCATAAACATAAGGCTGTGACTGAAACATAGGCTGCTGTAATGTCTCCTTAATCTGAGCTATCTCTGCACTGAGACCTTTTAGAGAAGCTACACCCGTCTTAAGTTCAGCTAACTCTGTTAATAGTTCTGCAGGTATCTTCGCTTTGACTTCCTTCACATAACACTTTGCAGATGGCGTATCTTCTGACTGGACTACACTGACAGTTGTTGAAGGCTGTGTGACATTAAACCGCTTTTTGTTTCGTCTTTCTATTTCATTAGCAACAGCAATGTTAAGCTTCTCTAACAAGACCTCATCTGACGTTTCACTATCTAGCAGGAGGGGCTGCATGTCTATCCTGATACTGTCACTCTGGAGACCTGTAAGGACGGTGTGTAAACACATGCGCTGGACCAGCGCCGGGTCATACTTAAGTCCTGATTCTGACTCCTGGGACGCAAACAGTACTTTCTGCCTCAGATCGAAGACGCGCATCAGGAAGCTTTGAGGGGTCTCCTTGCAATGCTGTGATTCAGAAGTTAGCTGTTTGTAAAGCTCTGTTGCGCTTTTCTCTTGAAAGTGGGAACGCAGGATGCATCGAAGTGTGGGAAGAGTTAGCTGGGGTTTACCTTCCAAATAGCTGCGGAGCTGTGAGCCTGGAGAAATAGCCCTGATTACTGCATCTACAATCTCTACCTCAGGATAACCTCTGTTAAGTCCATTCTCAATCTGATGGGCAAGGCTGGAAAAAATCAGTTTCTCTTTCTGGCCCGGTTCACCTATCTGCCCAGAAATTTTAAACTCTTTGCGCCAGTATTGACTGGGCGTGTGCTGCATGCTCACCTGACGATGGACAGGGGTTTGGGGCTGGTGCAGAGAATCACTGATCATTGCATTGACTGCAGTAATCTGCTCGGTTTTCACTCCTTGTTGTAAGGTTACAGCTCTCGGTTCCTCTGTTCTGTGATGTGTTCCTGTTGTTTCTATATCATGTTCCGTTTGCTCTGTTTTGTTATCCATCCCACTGTTCATCTCCGCCATTTTGTCTTGGAGTAGCAACAATTCCGACATGCCGTCATCTTCTAACTCTGCCAATTCCTCTCTTTCAATGAACATCATAATAAGAGTCATCAATGATATGCGGGATTTGTCTTGGACATTTCTTCTCTGTTCGCCTGATATGCCAAGAAAATCACATATCTCTAGTAAGTTGTCCTTGGTCAGGGTGTGCAATTTCCCTACTAACTCTCCCTGTACCTCTTCCAAGGTGGTTGTCATGGTGACAGGACAGGAGGAACTTTTACCGTGCAGGAATTGGAACTGAACCAGATGGTCTTTACTGTCTCTGATGATCTCTTAATGGCCTCAGTTGACATGTACTTCACCACCAGGATCCAGGACCCTTCGAACAGCAACACTTTCCTCCCTGCCTGGGTTGTTATGGGGGGATTTAGCTGGCTCTGAATTCAGCGACCAGTATGTGGCCACCGGACATCTGAACAGCAATCCCAGCGGGGCCTCCAAAATGTTACACCCCTGAAAAAGGGGAGAAATAATCACGAGAGTGATAGAGTCAGGTTTCCTCACTGAAAACTTTAGTGTTATGAGGAAAAGACCGCGATTTCCCCGGAAACTTGGGTGGAAGACAAAAGCAATTGATCACGCCGCATAGATTAAGATCACTTTGGTGATCACAGATTAACACTTTTTACCCATAAATTAGGCACTGCAAAATTAATTAATCAATCTAACGTTTACATATTCCTCTATTAATTTTTACCCTTTGTACACGTCAGATCTGAACTTTTTAACACAATTACATGAATTGAAATTATATGAATTGTTTCAATCCCTATTACTAGTAGGCTACTGGATGCATTGTCTTTTTAATCTTAGATACTTTAAGATCCTCACATCCTATTAATTGACTAAAACCCTTTTTGCCCATTACATTACAGCAAGTGTTTCTATAAACTGTCACAAGCACACACAACAACAAAAAAAAAGTTTTGAGTATCTTAGTTGACTGCTTTAAGCAGCATCGACTGATGACTGGGCTCTTACATGTCATAACCTATTACTCAAAAATGCTGATGGTTCTTCTCACATGTTGTGCTACGAGAGTAACAGATAGAGAAAAACCAAAATAAAACAATAGGATGAAACCAGAAAAGAAGAGGAAGAAAGGAGTGTTTTACCTATTTAGGTTTAGCTAGGAGAAATAGGTAAACAGGAGTCACTTATGGGTTATGCTGCTGTTAGACTAAGCTACCAGGGACACATCAGACATCTCAAGGTCCAAAAGAAGAAGAAGAAACAATGGGAAGTGTTTCCAGTTCTGTCTGGGGCCTACTGTGCGTTTGTGTTTAGCCGTACTTCATGTATTTAGCTTGGTGCTAAGGAGTGAGGATGGGTAAAACACAGACAGGAAGTAGGATATTAATGACCTGTGTAACTCACTATGGAAACAACAGTCGCTAGATATTGTAATCCTATAGAGAGAGAGAAGATGAGGATAGTGATTAGTGATCTAAAATAAGGTAAAGGTAATGTTAGAACGTCCTTATAGCTCTAAGAAAACTAAAAGGAAAGGGAAGCGTATCAAGTAATTTAATTAAATTTCAAATTTAGTTGAGCCCTTTTTTTTTCTTTAGCTGAATATAAGAATTCAGGCTGAAACCAAAGTAAATAACTAAATTGAAATAAAATCAAAAAAAATTATGTAAACATTGTGTGTTCTCATAGCTCTGGTAACTATGGGGGAACTTGAATAAGCAAATTGATTTAATTAAATTCCCAATTTAATTAAATTCAACTTAACTGAATAGGAAATTCAGGCTCAACAGGTGTAAATACACAAAATAAAAGAGGGGTAGATTTAAGTAAAAATAAAAGAAACACAAATAAAAACCCAAAGTATCTGGGTTTCAATCTGAAAGTGAAACCAAGAGGAAGGGGTCGAGAGAGAGAAAAAGAGAGAGAAGAGGGTGGTTTAACCCTCTTATGAGGCGTGCTTCGTGAAGCTCTGGCACCAGGGTGAATCATTCGTCTCAAATCATTCGGAGTGTGTAATGTTTATCACTGCTAAGGTCACGTGATTTTATTAAACTGGGCTTCGTTACGCGTCATAGCTGTTTCGAAATTGTTTTAAATTTCAACGGTTCGTGAACCAGTGTGTATCTGGTCTCTATGTGATCTCGTATCACTTTATACATTCGTACACATTTAATGACGCATTTGATAAAGGGTCTGATTGACTTTCAAGTCAAGCTTTCATAAAACGAGCCCTACAGTTTACTAAGATATTGTGCCTTGAAAGACACCTCATATTAAACGATATTAGGTAGCTCGTGGATTGCCATTACCTGATTACACCTTTTGATAAAACCTTTGCGATTGGTTTGTAAAAGTTTCCGCTACGCTTCCACTGTTTTGACCAGCAGGGGTCGCCAGCGAGGGCGCTTCAAACAAAGAATCATTTGTGACGCAGTTGACTCCTTTGATTCAAAGCCTCGAAGAGCTTTGACTCTCATTACTCGTGTTCAAATCACTCAGTTCAAATCATGCAAAATCTATAATCTTTGGTTTAAGGTTACACTTAACGCTCTAACGCGTCTACGTTTTTAGGCGGTGCTAAAACTATCACTCGAGGTAGAGGGTTTTACTTGTAAGTTAGGATTGAGGGAGCTATTGGCTACAACCGTCGCTTGTTTACACGAGGGTCTGTGAGATTGGTGCTGTTGTCAGAAAAACTAGATAGGAACGCCTGCTCGCGTTCCGGACGCAATGCCAACCAACAACACAGATCGTTCGGAGCAGCAATCGAGCTGTGCTGACAGTTTGCACTGAGTCTCTCGCTTAGACACGACGTTGCGGGTGAGTGACTCTTTTTAACAAATCAAAACAGCACCGTTCTTTCACAGACAATGGCAAATTACTAGTTAGCTGATTGTTCTAATACGAATTTGACGCGATTGTTTCATATGAGCGCTTCAGCGGTTTAATATGAATACAATGACGTAACGCATAATAAGGCCTTAATCGGTGATTGAGGAACATCGCTCAGATCACATTCAAAAATGCTGAAAATGGAGATTTCTTCGTCCATATCAGGTTAATTTGTTCTGGTACCATTTATGCGCGCGGCTAATCTAAGATTTCTTCGTCAGAGAAGGCTCATGCTCGATTTATATCTGAAATTAGGCTTTCTTCGCTAATATCAGGAGTTTCTTATCGTACGATTTAAATATGCATTATAGCATTTGTGAACTTTCTGCCATTCGTAGGAAGGCATATTCAAGCTATAGTTTTGCTGATTTACCCAGAAACTTGTACGTGCATGTATGAGATGTTAATAAAAACTTATGGGACAACATATGATTTATTACTGTCTGCTTGCATACAATGTTTAATACGATGCCTTAAAATTCTCCACCATATATGTAAGGAACTCAGCTTTTTGGAAATATTAATAATCAATAATATCTTGTTATTATAAATTATAAATATTTGGGTCAGTTAATTGGATTAACTTGATGTGGCTGAATTAATATTACAATCAATTAATCAGTTCTTCCAACGAACTCTTTTGATTATTAATTTATTCTAATAAAGGGTATTTTCCATGGCCACCGAAGAATAATTATTTCTTCGCCTGTACAGTACTTTGAGCCAGTAGCAAAAACCGTGATCATAAAGTGACTTGTATTGCAAACATAACAGAACCAAATACATATTATGTACAAGTTTTATTAACTAAATATAGATATTTATATGAATATAAATAAACTAAACAACATACACACATGAATACATAAATAGGTTAGTGATAGGATGAAATTGGAAACCGGAAGAGGGTCTATGAGAAGAACCATCAGAATTTCATTTTCACATTTCATTGAATTGAATACTTGCATTTGTAATGGAAACAATTCTTGAAGTTGTTGAAAATTGAAGTCGTTGATGGTTCCGGCAGTGTCAAGTGGAAGTTGGTTGAGCGTTCTCTTTCTCCAGGAACGCATGACTGGTTTGGTGAAGGCCTGGGACTCTGTTGAGGCCACGCCGAGCACCCAGGAGAAGTGAGGAAGTCGGAAGGATGGGTGATTGGAGTCGTTGTTGGTTGGAGTCTTTGTTCCTAAACTCTTGAGATTGTCCTTGGTTCTTTGTGAGAGAGTCATCTCTCTCCTGCCTGAGCCCATATCTGGTTGGAATCGAGGCCTGCTGGGCCCTGGGGCCCCCGTGGAGGGGGAAGGGGGTTCCCCAGTAACACCAGAACAGTGTTCCGGCTGGATGAAAGAACTAAGAGAGGGAGGTCACATGTGGACTGTCTCTAATAAGGCCTGGAGAAGATCCTCCCCTAAGGGTTGAACTCGACCAATCAGAAAGGGGACATGTCTGAGAGGGAAAGTGGCTCTTAGTTGATTTACGGATCTTTGTCCCATAATATGATTATACCTTCATTAATGCTAAAATAGCTATAACACATCCACACTGCATTCTAGAAGAAGGTGATGTACATCAAAGTGTGAGTCATTAAATGAGGATTATTTAGGTAGGAGGCATTATACAGGTGAGGTTACATTGATCGTTAGTTGGTTGTATACCAGGATACATACCATAATATATACCTAATAGTACACGAGACAGTAATCCATTTACACTGTTTCTTTCACAGTTTTATGCATGTTCATTTATAGATCAGTTAGTCTATGATTAACGCAGCAAAGTCTGTTTTAAAGAGGGTTTCTGTTTCATAGTCTCCCTCTTGAGTATGTGGCCACATTCCTCGGAGGTCGTAAAATCTCCTTATCGTGCCCTGTAACATGACACTGTTTCTTTCACTTGTGTTTGTTCATTTGGGCTGTGTGAGGAGTTTCATAAACCTTTGTATATAATGAATAAATAGTATGTGTCTGATTGGTCCATACCCTACAAAGGTATGGCAAGCTGATAAAGCGCCACATAAACCCTGAGAGTGGTGCGGCATGTGCCTCATAATAATTTCTATAATTTCAAACTCTAGAACTTCCAGGAGCAGAAGTTGGGTTACTAGGAGAGAAGTAGAGGGGACATTGCACTGTTTGTTGGCAGGTGAAGAGGTCCACCTCTGCTTCGTGAAATTTTGACCAAATTTGTTTCACTACCTCGGGTTGGAGTTTCCATTCCCCTGTCTGTATTTTCTGCGAGCGCAGACTGCCCCTGGTGATTTATGTAAAACACTGCTGTTGTGTTGTCCACCCGCACTAGGACATGGCAGCCTCTCAGCTGCTGGAGGAAGTATTTCAGGGCCAGAAATGTAGCCATAAACAAAACCGCTGCCCCCTAAAACACAAGAGGTGGCGGGGATGATACAGAGGTTTCGTGGGGGTATCGGGAAGAGGCAGGTAGATTTAAGCGCCCTGTCCCGAGCCGAGCCGCCAAACAGGCCGGAAGTTGAAATTGGGGCATCAAGCAGGAACATTTGACACAGGAAGTATAAGGTTTCCCCCATGAACCAGTTAACCCATCATGGAGGTCTTCAAAGTAGGGGAAGGACCTAGTTGTTGTCGTCCCTCCCCCTGGCCACCAGACAGAAACCTGTCTTCCAGTTTAGAACGTTTGGGGGCCTCTTGTTCGCGTGGCCAGTCTAGCTGTAATCAGGCCACGACACGAGTTACCACCTCGAGTAGTTCCTCAACCGGTTTATCATCACGTGAGGAACGCTCTGAGGTTGGTAGCTCGAAATCCAAACCGGATCCAAGAGATTCGTCATTCTTTGCACGAGCCGAAGAGGCGCCGGGGCACTCTTTCTTTCTTTTTTTCTTTTTCTCTCACTTGTGAGACAGAGTGAAGATGAAAAGAAAAAGGTTTTCTATCAGAATCTTGAGAAGCACACACACACCACAGTATTGTCTGAAGACAAAATACCTGCAGATGCTCCTGTGGCACATCTAATTGTAGTCTCTGATGTGCTCGCATTCCAATGACGTCACTGTCTGAGGCTATAAAAGTTTAAAGTCAATTCCATTGCACACATATACAGTATTCACAGCTGGTCACGCACAAAAACGTTCCCCCATAGTGCTTAAATCAAGCGCAGCATTGAATGTAGCTTTTGAAAGGGAAAATGCCTTTGACATAACTAAAGTCAAATTTGAATTGATGTCGACTTTACATATCACTGCATGCATATTTAAACAAAATGAGAAACATGCAGATAAGGAATGTGTTTGTTAAGGCAATGCTCAGATATACTGTAGGATACTCTTACAGTACCTCATGTAAAGGAAAAGCAGCAGTGAGAACATTCTCACTGACCAGCCTGCCGACTCCAACCTCCCCTCTCTTCAACGCCCCAAATGGAGTCCTGGCTAATATCTCATATAGCTTCAGAACAAAGAAAGAGAAATTACAGAAAACTAGTAGATCAGTTATTGTATGAGAAACATGATGGTAAGTAAAAGTGCATTACGTTTTTTTTATTTTATTTTTTTACATTTTCTACATGTAAGAAAATGTACTAACCCATACTGTACTTTTAATATAATGTCAGTGCTTTTAGATTCTATATATGGGTGGTATTCCCTCATGGTGGCGTCCATTTTAAATTCAAATAATCAGATTTAATAATCTAATTTGTGAAATAAATAAATCATGGGATACAATTTTCTCTCCAGTTAGGGTGTTTCAACAATGACTTTGGAAACTGAAAATGTTTCACACACTGCAATGCACTGCAATAGATGTCAGTGCCCGAGATGTGTCACATTAGACAAACAAACAAACAAAATCCTTAGTGCACTTTCCATTTTCAAGAACAAGCTCTCAAAACTCACTATCTGGTGCCTCTGTGTGGTCTTGAAAAAAGTGTCCTTGTTTTCATGTCCAAGAAACCTAAAAGCAGCATTAAAGATTAGTGTAAGATAAAGTAAACACACACTTTTCCAAACAGTGTGAATACATGCAAAAGCTTGATTTGAATTCAGGATATTCAGTTCACAAGTGATATTTACACGAGACATCACGTCTCAAGTGTAAGCTCTTCTCTGAGACTGTTCTCTTCTTGGTGAACAAGTAAACTTTTGAAGAAAAAAAACTTGTGATGATAATAAGGCTTCAACTAAGGCACAGTTGTAAAAAATTAAATCACTCAGTAAATACTGTAATACTGCAAATACTATTGTATCAATCTTTATTTAGATAATCCTATTTAAAAAATGTATTTATTATATTATATTATATTATATTATATTATATTATATTATATTATATTATATTATATTATATAAGAAAAAGTTGATTGTAAGTGTGTGAGTAAATATATGGGTCAGACAGTCCATTTGACACAGCAAGAACTTTGCATACGTGTGTATTGGGAGTGTGTGATGTGTTTGTATTTAAGGAGGTGCTGACTCTATGCAAACACTAAAGTGTATGTTACATGACAGGCTCAGATCCTCTTTGCACACAGGGTTTGAACACCTGTTTACAGTTCAGTATTTTTTAACTCACTTCCTTCCATCACAAACCACCAACTTGTTAAATGGGGTGAGGTGCATATTTTGTAGACCTGTCAACAGCTTTGTTTCCATCCATTTACTTTTATGAAAATGCTGGGATGTTACTTAAATATTCACTAAATTGAAACTGCAAGATGCACATAGAATCTCATTACTGTGTTATGTAGGGAAAAAAGTCACAGGCTTCCCTGGTTCCAGCAACTTTTTTTTCATCGTACTACTGAAACTTTGCAACCATTTCACAGAAAGTGAAATTATTATCCATGTTTTTGAGGAGGGGGACTCTATTACAGACTATTGTCATTCTCTTATGGACTTCATCTCCCATAGTCCATTGCCCAGTTTCATCTTCCATGATTGTTTTCAGCTGTGTCACCTTTACCTCATTAGCTCTGCCTAAAGCCTGGTCAGTCACTTTTTGATAAGTCTTGTATGATGGTTACACTGCAATTCTGAGTCATTGTATCATGTTTCTCCTGTCTCCTGGTTTTTCAGTAAACAAACACTTAACGTAAGTAAAAGTAACGCAAAAGTAATGTAATGCATTGCTTTCCATAAAAAGTAACTAAGTAATGTAATTAGTTGCTTTTTTAGGGAGTAACACTACTTAGTAACTTTCCTCAACGCTGCTGACGAACCTGTCCAGAAGAACCCCAAAGAGTAATATTTTGTCCCTTTTTGGATCAGTATGGATCGGTACCTCTCTAGTTTATTGCTGCGGAACTGGCAGGTATAGTAGTCCGGTGGAAGGTTGGGCACATCTTGTGCCATTATGTTTGGGATGTGCAGTTTTTCTAGGATGTTCTCAGACCAGTTTGATATTGGAATTGTCACAACCTGAAATCACCCAAAAGAGAAGATTATTTAAGATATATTGAGTCATAGTATAATTTACTTTGTGATTAAAAAGATCAGGTATGCTTTACCTGTAATGGCACTCGAAGGCTGATCTCCTCAGCATAATAACACAGAACATTCCAGGGTGCGTTCAGAAGGACATAAGTAGTCTTTGTTTTTCCCTGCATGACCTCTTTCTGAGACACATTCACAGTAGGAGAAATACATTACTTTAGAAAGTGTACTTTTCTAATGTGTTTATATTCAGTTCAACATGTAGGAAATATATCAGTGTTTTTGATCCATATGATATACATTAATGGTGTCCAATGTTGTTCCAAGAGTGCTGAATCTCAGCTTTGCTTATATGCATTGCAAAAACCCACATATCACAATCATGGATTCTCCACATCACATTTATATTATGAGAAAACAATAACACATTATTTTACAGTAACTATAAAATATGCATAATTGACTGCAAATAACCCTAAACCAAACCCTAACCCATTATCTGTCTGACAAAATAGTGATCTGACGTGGGTTGAGCACAGGATGTATCTGGATGGGTGTCCAAGAGCTTAAGTAGGATAATGGTTTTGTGACTTATAAAAATAGCGTAGACGTAAGTGGTTATGCCCATTAACTGAGGTATGTGACCAGTAGGGGATGGTGACAAGATTTTCAGTTTGAAGGGAAGCATAGAGGAAAAGTGATTCGTCTGAAAAAAGGATACTCTTTGTAGGAATGCAATGCCGGGCTAGGATTGTCGAAATGTGATCCTTTGGCTTGTGGATTGATTAATTGGTTTGAAAAATTTGGACAAAAAAGTGTTCCTGAGCCTAAACTAGAAGTTGGGAACTGGTAACTGTGTGATGGTAGGGGCTAGTTAGTTGAAAAAAGGAGATTCTTTTGGGAATGCAATGATGGGCTAGTATTTTCAAATCATGACCTTTCGGTGTTTTTGGTTTTAACACATTCAAAAATATTGTATTCCTGGGCAGGGATTTCAGAAGAACTGGGCAAAGACATAAGGGAGGGGCATTGGACACGAGATAGGGAAGGGGGACAAGAGAGGGGTTAGGAGTGATTGCTTCCTTTGAGGTTGAACTTTGGTAAGTGCGATGTTGGTTAAGAGATGCAATTACTCTTAGGGGGGGGGGGGGGGGGGGGGGGGGCTGGGCAGAAGCATAATACTTAGCATCTGCCAGTATTAGCTGTCATGAATGCAGGATCCACTCGGGTGACTCAGGATACCTAGCGGCGTTAACAAAGTAATTTCATGGGTAGGGAGGTAGGCATCCTTACCCCCTGCGTCCACTTTGACAGCACGCAGGGAAGGTGGCCTGGGGCTTACAGGCCTTAATCATGATTGTAGCTCGTGGGTGTAATGGATAGGTGGCTGTAATTAAGTGCATGACGAAGGAGATACTCAGACAAACTTTTAATCTAAGATTCAACACATCAAAGAGGAGAAACTCTAGGAGAATGTACAACCACACACATACATAATAAACAATGCAAGACCAGGAACTAACTGAAATAGAGGGCTTAAATAAACAGAGTGAACAAAAGAAAAAACTATCTAGACACGCCTGAACTGAGCAACCTAATCAATCAGGAGGATGGGCGCCCTGGAGGCTGGCAAGGGGTGGCTTAGGCAGGAGAGGAGGCCTCCAGGGCGGAACCAGCAATACAGGGAGCCAGGGAGGTGCCGGTAATGCAGGGAGCCTGAGAGGCGCCAGTAACTCAGGGAACCTGGGAGGGGCCAGCTTCACTGGGAGCCAGAAAGGTGCTGGTAGTGCAGGGGCGAGCGTCTCGGGATCAGCCTCCGTGGGCATATCTGGGAGAGCGGACGGTTAACCCCCTATTTAGATAAACCAAATTTTTTTGGGAGGGGCTACTGCTGTGTGTGCAGCCCAAACACACACAATAGCCGTAGCCATGATGGCCAGCACTGCACTCTTTGGGCTTAGCTCTGGGACTGGAGCGGACTCAGGGTCTGGAATGGACTCTGTGGTTGGAGTGGAATCTGGAGCAGACTCAGGTTCTGCAGCGGACTCTGGGGCTGGAGCGGACTCTGGGGCTGGAGCGGACTCTGGGGCTGGAGCGGACTCTGGGGCTGGAGCGGACTCTGGGGCTGGATTGGACTAGGGACTGGATTGGACTCAGGGTCTGGAGTGGAATATGGAGCAGACTCAGGGGCTGGAGCAAACTCAGGGGCTGGAGTGGAATGTGGAGCGGACTAAGGGTCTGGAGTGGACTCAGGGGCTGGAGTGGAATATGGAGTGGACTCAGGGGCTGGAGCAAACTCAGGGGCTGGAGTGGAATATGGAGCGGACACAGGGGCTGGAGCCGACACAGGAGTGGACGCAGGGGCTGGAGCCGACACAGGAGTGGACTCAGGGGCTGGAGCAGAAACAGGGGCTGACTCATGGGCTGGCTATGCAGTGGGTCATCTCTTCTTCCTCAGCCTCCTCCTCTGGGCTGAGGTTAAAGTGAGTTAAAGTGAATCTGGAAGTGAGTCTAGAGTACACTACTGATGATGCGTCTCAAAAACGTATCTCTCAAACTGAATTTCTTTAAACTCCTTAAAATTTAAAAGTACTTGAAACTGAACCAAATTCTAAACATACCTTTTACAGGGGATTGATCTAACCCTAAGAACATGTACATGTAGTTAATCAATATTACTCAGTTCTTGAATATATAGTTACACTGTAACAAGGACACCTGAAAATAAAGGATAACTACACTTTTTTCAAGTTTAAGTGCTTTTTGGGGCAATTAAATTTTACATTTAAAGTTAATATATTTTAAATGTACTAAATTGATATTTCATCTTTTGAGATGTGTAACTACAAATATATTTAATACATGGCATACAAGTTTCAATAGAAATTACATTAAAGCATATTTTAGTTTACCACAAATGCTTGTCCGTACATTCAGCAGTACACTTTTACCATATTTCATATTTCAAAGACATACAAATAGAAATCATTATGAAATGACAAAATATATACATAAGTCTTACTAAAAAATGTATTCAACGAATTGCATTTAATATAGTTCAGTTTATTGTAAATAACACGCAGTTCAGTGTCCAAAAAACACTACATTTATTTTGTGCTAAAGTGTATTATTTCTTTTTTAAAGTAGTATTTTTTTAAGGTATATATATATATATATATATATATATATATATATATATATATAAAACCTCGAGCAACACAAATTTAGAGGTTGTATAGTATTTACAGTCATTACGTTCCTGTGTATATTGCGTGAATGACGGGTGGTTGGGCAGATATTGTGTTTTGCGGTAGGTGGTATGCCATACGGAACCGTTGCAACTGAAACTGCATATTAACGCACCAGTGGGGCTCGACAGCCTTAGTCAAACGGGTTGGCGCGTATGGTTGGGTTGCGGAGAGATTGTGAGATTGTGGTTAGGTCTCAGCAGCAAGAGGGAAGTAGACGTCAGTAAGCTGGGCTGAGTTGAGTGGGGGACGGAGGGGGGTGACTCTGGGACGCCAGAGTCACTGTCGAGCCCTCTTGAGGTGTCGTGGGCTAGTCGACGAAACACTGAGGACGGAAGGTGCCCACTTGAAGACCCTAGAGATGTTCCCTACTCCGCTCAATCCAGAGGGTTGTTATGGGGGGACCGCACTGTGGTTGCAGCCATGTGTGTGCTGACGCGCAAATACACTATTAACACCAGACAGAAGGAGATTCACGTCACCAGATGGAAAGAAGCGTAAATGGATGGAGAAGCATAGGTTACTGTAAAGCTACGTCTTAGTTGGTGCTTATCTTGGCGAAAGCCGAGTACAAATCAGCATGAAGTTTTTAACATCTACTCTCGTGTAATGGAAATCATGAAGATCTGGATACGTCCAGTGACTGCGGTGAATAGTGCTGCTGGCAACAAGGGAAAGACCTTGTGACAGCCTGGAGAGACAGCTGACAGGAGGAAAGAGACCCCAATGGGGCTGGTAAGGGTTAGCTATCCTTGTCGGCAGTATCCAGCTCTGTGTTTACAGGATGCTGGAGACACCCGCCCAAGGCTTCTGAAAAATTAAAGAGGAAAATACCCCTAGAGTCTGCGAGAGCAGGGGCGGAAGATGACTCAATGGTGGACAACATGGTTAACGACTTTGGAATGGAAACGGATATGAGTATGGAGAGTACTTCACAAAAGACTAGTTCAGGTTCAGCAGTTAGCAAAGCCATTGAACTCCAAGCTTGTGTCTGTGGCTGGAGCAAGGCGACAACGGTCAGGGGTTTGAAGATTCATCAAGGGAAAATGAAATGCTTGAGGGAGAAGGGACAAGGGCCTCGGATTGATCAGTACTTCTTACGGAGTCAGTCAAGTCAGTCGAATGAAATCCAGCGACAGGAAACAAACCACAGTTCGCAGGATATCAGCACCCCTGTCATAGAGGAGATGAGGGTTTGCACAGTTAGTGATGAACACATTGATTCTTGTGAACCCGGTCAGACTAACCAGCATAAGAGAGAAAAGAACCTCAACGGGCATAGGCCTGGAGTTAGATGGCCAAGAGCTAGTGAGAAAACTGCATGGGACACGGTAAACACAGATCTATGCTTTGCATTGGAAAGATTAACTGGTACAGTTGAAAAGAAGCTGGATAAATTTGGGGACATCATTTACGCATATGGAAGTGAGAGGTTTGGTGTGGAAAAAAGGAAAAAGTACAAACTACTCCTGGATTGTCTAGACGGCAGCAGAAAATTGAAGGGTTAGTTAGAGAAAGGAGACAGCTGAGGAAGCAATGGAAAAGAGCGGAACAAAGTCAGAAGGAGGGACTCAATCTCTTACAAAGGGCCATAAAAGATAAGCTTGCAACATTACGCAGAGCTGAGCACCTACGGAAACGCTACAAAAAGAAGGAACGTGCGAGGGCTAATTTCTATAAAGATCCATTCAAATTCATAAAGAAGTTATTCACCAGTGAGAAGAATGGCACTTTAAAAGCATCTAGGGTTGAGCTAGAGAGATATTTGGAGGAAATGCATACAGATGCAAAAAGGCATGAGCCTATGTCAATTCCGTCAGACATCCCACCTGTCAATCCACCAGAATACCAAATGGTGGTCTGTGCACCTAAGTGGAAAGAGATAGAGCAGGTTGTGAGAAAGGCAAGGGCTTCATAATCTCCAGGGCCTAATGGAGTTCCGTACAGAGTGTACAAGAGTGCTTCAGGAGTTCTAAGGATTCTGTGGAAATTGATAAAAGTGGCTTGGGAAAAGCAGGTTGTACCTAGATCATGGCACCGAGCAGGGGGAGTCTTTATACCCAAAGAAAAAGATGCTACAAGCATCAGTCAGTTTCGCCCTATTTCACTATTAAACGTCGAAGGCAAAATTTTCTTCAGCATTATTGCTCAGAGATTGTCAACCTACCTATTAAAGAATGGCTTCATTGACACTTCAGTTCAAAAAGCGGGCATTCCAGGATTCTCAGGATGCTTAGAACATATCAGTGTTATCTGGCAACGAATACAATCAGCTAAAAAGGAGAGGAAGGAGCTCCACGTGACATTCCTGGATTTGGCTAATGCATATGGTTCAGTGCCACATGAGCTTCTTTGGGCATCATTTGATTTTTTCAGGGTACCGATGTCGATAACAAATTTAGTGAAAGCCTATTTTGGAGATTTGCAATTTAGTTTCTCAACTCCAGAATTCAGCACTACATGGCAATGCTTAGAGGTTGGAATAATGGCAGGATGCACCATTTCTCCACTGGCTTTTACCATGGCAATGGAAGTAATCATTAGGGCATCAAAATGGGTAGTAGGAGGAGAGCGCTTGGCTTCTGGGATGCGACTACCACCAATCAGAGCATACATGGATGACATGACAACCATGACTACAACGGTAGCCTGCACTAATCGGTTATTGGGGAAGTTAACAGATAATATTGAATGGGCACGAATGCAATTTAAGCCCTCTAAATCAAGGAGCATCTCAATAGTTAAAGGCAAGGTAGTAGATAAAATATTCTTCATTAATGGTGAGGCAATACCAACAGTTTCTCAGAAGCCAGTGAAGAGTCTAGGGAGATGGTACGATGGGGATCTAAAGGACACAGTTCGAGTGGGAGAAGTTAGACGACAAGCAGTGGAAGGGTTGAAGAGCATAAACAGCTGTGCTCTACCAGGCAAACTAAAACTCTGGTGCTTTCAGTTTGGTCTACTGCCAAGGTTGCTGTGGCCACTGACTGTGTACGAGGTTTCTTTGACAACAGTGGATAAGCTGGAAGCGTTAATAAGTTCATACATCAGGAAATGGTTGGGAGTTCCACGCTGCCTCAGCAGAGTGGGACTTTATAGTAAAGGAGTATTGAAGCTGCCAGTCTCTGCTTTAACCGAGGAGTTTAAGTGTGCCAAGGTCAGGCTGGAAATGACTTTAGCAGAGTCACGCGACAAATGTGTAAGGGAGGCAGCCCCTGTGGTAAAAACTGGTAGAAAGTGGTCAGCAAAGAAATCTGTAGTAGAGGCAAAGGCTGACCTTCAAATTGGGGATATCGTGGGACAGGTACAGCATGGAAGAGGGGGTTTTGGGCTCAGTTTAGCTCCTCCTAAATGGCACAAGGCAGGCCCAGCTCAAAGGAGGAAGCTGGTAGTCAACGAGGTGCGAAAGCAGGAGGAGAGGATGAGATGTATAAAGGCCATTTCCCAGGCCAAGCAGGGAGAGTGGATGAGATGGGAGAGTGTGGAACAACGAAAAATGGGCTGACAAGACCTTTGGTCATTGGAAGAGAGTAGGATCAGTTTCCTTATTAGGTCAACATATGATGTTCTCCCATCACCGCAGAACCTAAACCTCTGGGTAGGAGAGGATCCCTTTTGTCCTTTGTGTTCATCACCTGCCACATTAAGGCACATTTTGACAGGATGTAAGGTGGCTCCTAGCCAAGGTAGGTTTACTTGGCGCCATGACCAAGTATTGCGATGTTTGGCTTTAGCATTGGAAGGCAAGCGTAGTATGACCAATAAGTTGCCGCCTGTTCTAGCAAAACATTACACGCAGAAGACAATATTCCTCCGCCCAGGCGAGCAACCACCAAGAAAAGGTGCTAACACCAATTCTCGCCCAGGACAACTGGAAGCTGCTAGGGACTGGAAGATGCTGGCTGATCTTGATCAACGGCTTATTTTTCCACCTGAGATTGCCACCACTAACCTACGACCAGATATTGTTTTGTGGTCTGGATCAGCACGCATTGTTCAACTGATAGAGTTAACAGTGCCATGGGAGGATGCGGTAGATGAGGCATATGAGAGGAAGAAATTGCGGTATGCTCATCTGGCCACTGAAGCAGAACAGCGAGGATGGAGAGTCCAGGTTTATCCAGTGGAAGTGGGTTGTCGAGGTTTTGTGGCACACTCTACAACCCGGTTCCTCAGAGACGTCGGATTCAGTGGTCAAGAGTTGCGTCGCACACTAAAGAACTTATCTGAAGCAGCAGAAAGGAGCAGCAACTGGCTGTGGTTGAGACGGAAAGATTCTAGCTGGCTGAGTACAGGCCGCCATGCTACGGTTTCGTAGAATTCTTGAAAACTTGAAGGGTGTTGGTTTATTTGTATAGGTTGTATAGTATTTACAGTCATTACGTTCCTCTGTATATTGCGTGAATGACGGGATGTTGGGCAGATATTGTGTTTTGCGGTAGGTGGTATGCCATACGGAACCGTTGCCACTGAAACTGCATATTAACGCACCAGTGGGGCTCGACAGCCTTAGTCAAACGGGTTGGCGCGTATGGTTGGGTTGCGGAGAGATTGTGAGATTGTGGGTAGGTCTCAGCAGCACTGTTGGTTTATTTGTAAAGGTTGTATAGTATTTACAGTCATTACGTTCCTCTGTATATTGCGTGAATGACGGGTGGTTGGGCAGATATTGTGTTTTGCGGTAGGTGGTATGCCATACGGAACCGTTGCAACTGAAACTGCATATTAACGCACCAGTGGGGCTCGACAGCCTTAGTCAAACGGGTTGGCGCGTATGGTTGGGTTGCGGAGAGATTGTGAGATTGTGGTTAGGTCTCAGCAGCAAGAGGGAAGTAGACGTCAGTAAGCTGGGCTGAGTTGAGTGGGGGACGGAGGGGGGTGACTCTGGGACGCCAGAGTCACTGTCGAGCCCTCTTGAGGTGTCGTGGGCTAGTCGACGAAACACTGAGGACGGAAGGTGCCCACTTGAAGACCCTAGAGATGTTCCCTACTCCGCTCAATCCAGAGGGTTGTTATGGGGGGACCGCACTGTGGTTGCAGCCATGTGTGTGCTGACGCGCAAATACACTATTAACACCAGACAGAAGGAGATTCACGTCACCAGATGGAAAGAAGCGTAAATGGATGGAGAAGCATAGGTTACTGTAAAGCTACGTCTTAGTTGGTGCTTATCTTGGCGAAAGCCGAGTACAAATCAGCATGAAGTTTGTAACATCTACTCTCGTGTAATGGAAATCTAGAGATTAAACTCGGTTTGATGTGCATGTAAACGTTGTCATACTGTATACCATCTCCTGATGAAGGCCGGCAGCCTGGAGTCTGGAAAGAAATTCTGTCCTCCATTTCCTGTGTGTATCACGCGAGGAACCGGACGAGAGTTCATCCAATTCTGCCGACTTCAAGGGGTTCACAGATTCCTCCCATACCAAGACAAAATCTGCCATCAAATCAAATTAATTAAAATTCTAAGTGCTTTATTAAAAGGTTAACGTTTACCAAAATAACAATTTATCAAACATTCATAGCTTGGCATTATACAAATGAATCTCATACAGGAAATGCATAGGAAATATTGTAAGTAGAGAAAGTGGACAAAAAAATATCTCTAAAAGACATTTTCGACAAATCCAAAATGACTGTAAATTACATGATCAATCTTCAACTCAGAATTGCAAGTTACAAGTAAATCTCATTTACTTTTATAGACACAGAAGACAGTCTTTTCCTTTATGCTCTCCCCCATAAAACTCACCAATTCGGGTGACCCCGTCACTGAATACATTCTTGTTTTCCTGAGGTGCCACACATGTCTGTGAAAAACATGAACACTTCTCCATAATCAGTATCAATATGAAGAACTGATATATCTATGCGTACACACCACAGAGAATGATCTTAACACAGAAAAAAAGCCTCTAATGTGTTTCTAATCAGGGATATTAGGGTGGAGTGGCGGAGGCTGATGGATGCGAGGAAATTAGCTATGTTTGTGTTACATTGTTAACTCGTAATTAGCTTCCTCTCTTTGTGACCGCTGATGAATTTTGTAAACAACCTGCACTTTTTTCCAACTCAAGATAACAGACAATTCTAGTACCTCCACGCTCCCATAGGTTTGTCCGGGGTGGTCCGAGAGGGTGATAAGTGTGGCGCTGTCCTCCACTATATTCTTCTTCCTTTTCATCATTATCTCAAAAGAGCCAGTTTACCTCTGTGTTGTCTGACCGCCAATCTGAAAAAGTTCTGTCCCCCTTTAAAACATGACGCAATGATTCAGTAATTATTTGGCAATAAAGAATATAACAAAAATACACAATCTGATATGTTCAACTACCGGTCAAAAGTTAATATAATAATAATGGAATAATTAATATTTTGGAGGAAACTGATTATAGATTTCTTTTCAGGATTCTTTGATAAAAAGAAAATTGAAAAGAACAGCATTTATTTGAAAAATATAAATAAATTGAATTTTTTTGTAAATGTCTTTACTGTCACTTTTGATCAAATGAATGCATCCTTGCTGAATGTAAGTATTAATATTTTTTTATTGTTATTAAATCTTATCCCAAACCTTTGAATGGAATGTTTCCACAAAAATATTAAGCAGCAAAAACATTTTTCAGCATTGATAATGATAAGATATGTTCCAGCAGTAAACCATAATGATTTCTGAAGGATCATGTGACACTGAAGACTGGAGTAATGATGCTGAAAATTCAGCTTTTCCATCACTGGAATAAATTAGTTTAAAATATATTAAAAAAGAAAACAGTTATTTAAAATTGTAACAATATTTCACAATTTTTCTATTGTAAATGTGTTTTTAATCAAATAAATGCAGCCTTGATTGGAATTAGAGACTTCTTTCAAAAACATTAAATAAAAAAATCTTAATTATTCCAAACTTACTGAATGTGTCACGATTCATGAGTTCGCTGTTTTCTTCATGTCTCGTGTCATTGTTGTTGTGTGTGTGTGAGTGGGCGTGGCCGCTCGTGCCACTGATCAGCGTGCCAGCTGATCTCGTTCCCTGCACCAGCTGCTGCCAATTCACTCACCTATAAAGACTCAACACACTCTCCTCTCTTTGTCAGATCGTTGGTTTGGTGTTCTCTGTGTCGTGCTTCGTGTTCCTGTCGCAGTCTGTTCCAGTTGAGTTCCTGTTCGGTGTCTTCGTGTCCTGTCTCGTCTGGATGTCCATCTGCACTGGATTCACCATCACCCGCACCGGTATCACCACCACCTGCACGCTGACCACTGAGTCCCTGCGCCACCATCTGCAGTGTTCCTCGTGATTGTCTTTGTGTCTTCTGACCATCAATAAAAGAGTCAACTTGCATTTGCTTCCGTCCAGTTCTTGTGACAGAACGATCTGACCTACAATGGAAGCAGCAGGGGAAACAGCCTCTTCTTTGGAAGACTTCATCAAGACCTGCATGGCGCGGATGGATTCCCAGGAGAGGAATACTAATGAATCGGGTCGAGCTATTCAAGCTCTTGTGGCGCAGGTGTCCGAGCTCACCCAGCGATTCCAACTGATGCAAGCTCCCACTGCGCCACCCACACCAGCCGTTCCTCTCGTACCACCAGAGAGCGCCTCCCAGTCAGAGCCCCGCTTACCTGTTCCTGAGTCCTACAACGGTGAGCCGAACTTTTGCAGAGCATTCCTAACTCGCTGTTCGATGCACTTCTCTTTGCAGCCCAGGACCTTTGCCAGTGAACGCAGTAAGGTCGCGTTCGTGCTCACTCTTCTGACTGGGAAGGCAGCGCTATGGGGAACGGCGGTGTGGGAGAACCAAGACTCGTGCTGTAACTCGTTCCAGACACTCGCCGCCGAGATGAGAAGAGTTTTTGACCGTGCGGTCGCGGGAAGAGAGGCGGCCCGGATTCTAGCAGACCTCAAGCAAGGTGAAGGATCTGTATCTGATTACTCTATCGAGTTCCGGACCTTGGCGGCAGAGTGTCAGTGGAACGAGGAGGCGCAGTGGGATATGTTCCTGCATGGGCTGGCTGACCGCGTCCAGAGAGAGATTTATGCCCTGGACTTACCTACTACCCTCAATGGGCTGATCGAGTTGGCACTCCGTGTGGACTCCCGACTCTCCAGAGTCGAATCTCGGAGGTTACCCGCACGGGTATCTGGAGCGGCGGAGACTTCGCGAGCCAGCGGCGGGGACGCGGTCAGCCCCGTCTACGATCACGAGCCCATGCAGGTCGGGCGAGCTCGGCTTTCCCGGGAGGAGAAGGAGAGGCGGAGGTCCCAGGGCCTTTGCCTTTACTGTGGTGCAGCAGGACATTTTGCTTTCAACTGCCCGGTAAAAGGCCAAGCCCGGCAGTAAACCTGAGGCTACTGTCGGGTGGGATCTCCGCCGAGAAGACCTCATCAACATCAACGCTCCTCCCGGTAAGACTCAGGTGGTCAGTTCACTCTCACGACTGTCAAGCACTACTGGACTCTGGGGCTGAAGGTAACTTCATGGACCACACTTTTGCACTCAGGATTCAGGTTCCCCTTCTACCCCTCAGTCACACCATCGCAGTGCACGCGATTAACGGACAAACACTCCCTACCATCTCTTATACCTCTGGACCCCTCACACTCAGCGTATCCGGCAACCATTCCGAAACCATCTCTTTTTATATCTTGGACTCCCCCCTGGCACCCATTGTTTTAGGTCATCCCTGGCTCCTCAAACACAATCCCAAAATAGACTGGCAGCAGAGATCAGTGTCTGAATGGAGCAATAAATGTCATGAGTCCTGTCTTGTGTCTGCTTGTCCGTCTGTTTCTGTTTGTACGTTTCAGGAGGAAGCAGCGGACTTGTCAAGCGTGCCCACGGAGTACCTAGACCTGAAGGAGGTGTTCAGTAAGTCTCGTGCTGCTTCTCTCCCTCCGCATCGTCCCTATGACTGTGCTATAGAGTTATTGCCAGGTACGTCTCCGCCTAAAGGCAAGTTATATTCACTTTCTGTCCCAGAGAGGGAGGCTATGGAGAAATATATTTCTGATTCTCTAGCAGCGGGGTTCATCCGTCCCTCCTCTTCTCCAGCGGGGGCGGGGTTCTTTTTTGTGGGGAAGAAGGATGGGTCTTTGCGACCTTGTATGGACTACCGGGGGCTGAACAACATCACGGTAAAGAATACTTATCCTTTGCCGTTGATGTCTTCAGCCTTCGAGAGGTTGCAAGGAGCATCTATCTTCACAAAGTTGGATTTACGTAATGCCTATCATTTGGTCCGCATCAGGAGGGGGGATGAATGGAAGACTGCTTTTAATACCCCCAGGGGGCACTTTGAATACTTGGTCATGCCTTTCGGCTTGTCCAACTCCCCAGCGGTCTTCCAGGCACTCGTCAATGACGTGCTGCGAGATATGGTCGACCAATTCATATATGTCTACCTGGATGACATATTGATTTTTTCTTCTTCTCTCCAGGAACACGTGCAGCACGTTCGACGAGTGCTTCAGAGACTGCTAGAGAATGGGCTTTTTGTCAAGGCGGAGAAATGCGCTTTTCATGCACAGTCTGTTCCTTTCCTTGGGTACATTGTGTCGTCTGAGGGAGTGCGTATGGATCCTGAGAAGGTTAAGGCTGTGGTAGATTGGCCAAGTCCAGATTCCCGTAAGGCCCTACAGAGGTTTTTGGGGTTCGCCAATTTTTACCGACGATTTATTCGCAATTTCAGCCAACTAGCCTCGCCTCTGACCGCCTTGACCTCTCCCAGAACGGCGTTCAGGTGGTCAGACGCAGCGGAAGCTGCGTTTGCCAAACTGAAAGGCCGCTTTGTTTCAGCCCCCATCCTGGTTACCCCTGATTCATCACGTCAGTTTGTGGTGGAGGTCGATGCGTCAGAGGTGGGGGTAGGTGCAGTACTATCCCAACGCTCTCTCACAGACGACAAGATGCACCCATGCGCGTTTTTGTCCCATCGATTATCCCCTGCCGAACGTAACTATGATATTGGTAATAGAGAGTTGTTGGCAGTCAAATTGGCATTGGAGGAATGGCGCCACTGGTTAGAAGGGTCGGGGGTACCTTTTGTCGTCTGGACAGACCATAAGAATTTGGAATATATCAGAACTGCTAAAAGATTGAACTCTAGGCAGGCTCGGTGGGCACTTTTTTTCGGACGTTTTGACTTTTCTCTCTCGTACCGCCCGGGCTCCAAAAACATCAAGCCCGATTCTTTATCGCGCATTTTTGACCGTTCCGATCGCCCGTCTACTCCCGAGAGCATTTTTCCAGAGACTCTAATTATCTCTACTCTCACATGGGAGGTCGAATCGAAGGTCAAGACGGCCTTACAAGGGGTAACGCCTCCGGTCGGTTGCCCACCAAACCGTTTATTTGTGCCAGAGGAATTACGGTCCGACGTTGTTCAGTGGGGGCATTGTTCCAATGTGGCTTGTCATCCAGGAGTTAGCCGCACTACATCTTTAGTCAAGCAACGATTTTGGTGGCCTCGTATGGCTCGCGACGTTCACAGTTTTGTTTTGGCTTGCTCAGTTTGTGCCACTGGTAAGACTTCCAATCGACCCCCAGATGGGCTCCTTCAACCACTGCCGGTTCCTTCGAGACCCTGGTCCCACATCGCTCTAGATTTCGTCACCGCCCTCCCACCCTCTCAGGGTAACACGGTAGTTTTAACCGTGGTGGACCGGTTCTCGAAGGCGGCCCACTTTATTCCCTTGCCCAAATTGCCCTCAGCCAAGGAAACAGCGGTAACAGTCGTTAACCACGTCTTTCGGTTATTTGGCCTCCCGACAGACGTGGTTTCCGACAGAGGTCCCCAATTTGTGTCCAAATTTTGGCAAGAATTTTGTAGATTACTGGGTGCGACTGTTAGTCTGTCCTCAGGGTTTCATCCCCAGAGCAATGGCCAAACTGAGAGAGCCAACCAAGATTTGGAGAGAACGTTGCGATGTATGGTTTCCAAGAATCCTTCCTCATGGAGCCAACAACTGTCAATGGTGGAGTACGCCCACAATTCATTACCAGTATCATCCACGGGCCTATCTCCGTTTGAGTGTAGCATAGGGTACCAGCCACCAATTTTTCCTAGTCTGGAACCCGAGGTCGCGGTTCCCTCCGCTCACGCCTTTGTCCAGAGGTGTCATCGCACTTGGACTAGAGCCCGAGAGACTCTACTCCAAGTGGGAGCGCGCACCAAGGCCAAGGCTGATCGCCACCGGCGGAGGCCTCCCGTATACGTCGTCGGTTCCAAAGTGTGGCTTTCTACCAAGAACATTCCTCTCCGCTCCGTCTCGAATAAGCTTGCTCCCAAATTCATTGGTCCGTTTACTGTCACCAAAATCATTAGTCCGGTGGCAGTCCGCCTCAATCTTCCTCCAGTGTACAGGAGAATTCATCCCGTGTTTCATGTATCCAAAATTAAGCCCGTTTTTCGTTCTCGTATTAATCCGCCTGTCCCGGTTCCCCCACCGCCGCGACTCGTAGACGGGGAGACCACATATTCGGTTTATCGTATTCTGGACTCAAGGCGGAGGGGACGCGGGTTCCAGTACTTGGTGGACTGGGAGGGTTACGGTCCGGAGGAGAGAAGTTGGGTGCCTGCTAGAGACATTCTGGATCACTCCCTTATTGATGATTACAATCGACAGGTAAGGGAGTCTGGGGACGCCAGGAGGCGTCCCTAGGAGGGGGGGTACTGTCACGATTCATGAGTTCGCTGTTTTCTTCATGTCTCGTGTCATTGTTGTTGTGTGTGTGTGAGTGGGCGTGGCCGCTCGTGCCACTGATCAGCGTGCCAGCTGATCTCGTTCCCTGCACCAGCTGCTGCCAATTCACTCACCTATAAAGACTCAACACACTCTCCTCTCTTTGTCAGATCGTTGGTTTGGTGTTCTCTGTGTCGTGCTTCGTGTTCCTGTCGCAGTCTGTTCCAGTTGAGTTCCTGTTCGGTGTCTTCGTGTCCTGTCTCGTCTGGATGTCCATCTGCACTGGATTCACCATCACCCGCACCGGTATCACCACCACCTGCACGCTGACCACTGAGTCCCTGCGCCACCATCTGCAGTGTTCCTCGTGATTGTCTTTGTGTCTTCTGACCATCAATAAAAGAGTCAACTTGCATTTGCTTCCGTCCAGTTCTTGTGACAGAATGATACTGTAAAGAATGTAAGCATCAACCTGTGCTATTTCAGGATATTTTTGAGGTGTTAAAATGCTCTTTCAGACCTCAAACAGAGCATGATGATCAAATAGTTCTCAAAAGATAACACCATGATATAGGTAAAGTGAGATGACTAATTAATGAATTCAGAAGAGAAAACACTGTTCATTAAATGACCTTTTTAAAAATGCGCACTATGTACTGAGAAAACCTCCCTGAAGAGCATTGAATCCCTGAGAGAGCCTTTATACACAGAACAATACAAACACAAACACTTTCCTTCAACCACAAATATATATTTTAAATAAATTTTTATAAATTTAAAGTATTACATCACTGCATTATATCAGACAGTTGGCCCTCCTAAGAAATGTTCAAAACTTAATAGTAATTTTAACATAATAGTAACGATAAAAATTACAAGCATATAACAAATTGAACTTAACCCTCTGGCGCTGAGAAAATTATACGTTTTGTTTTGTTTTGTTTTACTTCATTGGAATGGTACGAAACTTGGTAAAGGTTTTGACACTTGCTGTGAACACACACACACACACACACACACACACACACGATCCAAAAAGTTTAAATGGTCCTGAAAAAAAGAGTCACACTTGTATTGTTCGAGGTCAGAAATGACCACATTGGAAATGAGTGGGAAACTGTCACAGTGTCTGGTTTATGTTCCCTGGTGTCCACTAGAGGTCCTCTTTCCCCACGGTGTCATTCACTTTTGGAACTGCTTTCCCAGCCCGATCTCACGGCAATTCGTACGAATTTTACGAGGTGGCATATTCGTACGAATTCATACGACCTCCATCGTACGAATTAGTAAGATTTTTGCTAATTCGTACATATTTTACGAGTTGCCCAATTCGTATGAATTTGTGCGAATGACCTACCCCTGACCCCGCCCCTAAACCTACCCATCACGTGGGTTTAGACAAATCGTACAAATTCGTACGAGTGAGGTCGTACGAATTCATACGAATTAGCCATTTTTAATCACTCGTACAAATTCGTACGAATTGGTCGTGAGATAGCGTTGGCTTTCCCCACAATCCTTGTCTGCGCTCATCACTGTTCATTGCACTCAGCTGTTCCCCATCATGATTGTCTTGTTCTGTGTATAAATAGCCTGCCTGTTTAGTGTTTGTTACGGAGTCCTTGTTATGTCACACTACCTCGGAAGTCTTGCCTGTTCTTGTTTTGTTTCTGTCTTGGATTGCTTTATGGATTTTGACCTTTGCCTGGACTGTTGTGAGTACGGATTCCCCTATATTATAAACTGCTTTTGGATCTTACCTGTCGTGCGTGTACGTAACGTGACAGAAGGACTCTGTCATGAATAGATCCAGCCGTATGGGGTTTCGTGCCTCTCCCTCAGCCACCGAGAGGGAGAGGAAACAGCAGAGGGAGAATTTATATATAGAGAGATTCCCCCTCGTATGACCATATTTGAGTGTTTTTCACTGTGGGACCGATTGACTGAGGAAACTGATTTAAAAGAAGCTTCCACACCTCCTCCAGACCATCCTAGAGACTCATTTGAGGGAGTACGGATTCCCCTATATAATAAACTGCTTTTGGATCTTACCTGTTGTGCGTGTACGTAACGTGACAGAAATGAATTTAATCTAGTGGAAACTTTTTAACTGGAAACTTCTTACTGAAAGTAAATTTTTTGAGATATCAACCTCAAATTTGGAACACAGCTGGTTTAGAATTATGTCTTTGATTTTCTCACAGTTTTAGAGTAAAACGTGTTTTGGAAAATATCTACTTCATATAAAAATTGAAAATTGTATTTTTGTGCGTTTTTTTTTATACCAGTAAATAAATGTTAAATTTTGTAACTTTTTTTCAAGTCCAGTTTTTTAAACCTTTTTTCATTTGAGCAATAATCAAATTTACTGTAAGTCTGTGCTCTAAAGCATTCAATTATGACAGTTTAAATTGAAAATGTCACTTTCAGGGTCCATGCTCAAAAAGTAAATAAATGAATTATAACTTCTGCATAAATATAATTTAGTAACATAAAATATATATATATATAAAATATTGAACTAAAATATAGTACAATAATTTCATTGAAATAAAAAAAATCACCAGAGGGTTAAACTAATATTAAGTAAATAAATAATACTTACAGTGATACAATCCAGCATGAATTGTGAAATTTCCAAACATTTATCTTGTGCTTCAATGGAAGCTTAAAATCTGATCTTCCATGCAAAGGGTTCACATGATCATTTTTGCATATTTAGCCTATCAATGTCACACGTTTTAGAAACACTGTAGAATCTTAAATGTAAAAAAAAAAACATAATACCAGATTTAACCAGCTTTTGAATATTATCAAACGATTTTTGGACACCATTGTATTTTTCTCTCGCTCAAGATTTGGAATCAGTGATGGTAACAATAATAATTACTAAATAAAAGTGCGTCCTCATTTACAGTGATAATGTACCAAAATACCAGATGTGTGTGAATGTTATGTGCCAGAGGAGTGCGACTTCACACCGATCTGTGGGATTCGAACCACACACAGTGAGACATAGTGATCTACTATACAAAGAATTATCCCACTGTACAGCTTCAAACCGTAGTTTAGGTCAATGGAGAAATGGTCATTACATTTTCCCCATTTTGCTTTTTTTTTTGCAACTTAAAAATAATATACATAATCATTTGGATACTTTAAATATTATCTTTTAAAATCCTTGTCTGATAGTTCAAAAACTTTTTAATTTTGTTATATCAGCGTGTTATATAAGCCTTATGGACAGATGTCAAGACAAGTAAGGGGTTTAAAAAAAACCTCTAAAAAACGTAGATCCGTTAGAAAGGTAGGTTCTCTTGTCAGTAAAGAATCTAGTGGCTTGGATCTTGCTTACCAATATTGGGTTCTTCCATTCGGCCTATCCTTGTCACGCCACACATTCACAAAATGGCTCCATTGCGAGTCCAGGGCATCCGCATTTTAAGTAACATGGACGACTGGCTGATTTTGGCCCAGTTTCAAGAGCTTGCGCATCGACATCGGGATGTCTCCCTCGCTCATCTTGTATCTCTGGGGTTGAGACTCAACGGCAAGAGAAAACCTTCTCTCTCCAGCCCAGAGGACAACGTATTTAGGGGTTATATGGGACTCGGTCACCATGCGGGCACAGCTGTCTCCAGCACGTGTCGAGTCCATCTTAAACACCATGAGCGATATTAGGCAAGGTCAGGAAATTACTTTCAAAGAGTTAACAAGGACAAGTTCCTGTCCCTCGCACGATTTTCAGCCCTGGGCATTTGAATGTGGGAACATATTTTATGAAGCAATGTCCCCTCTGCTTCTCTCTGAATCACCCAGACCCCCTGGGTGGCCCAGGCTGCGTTTGTATGTGTTTCCACCGATTGCTCTGCTCCTAGGAGACCTGACTAATGTCCGTCAACAAGGGTCTTACTGATCTCATATTATTGATAGTGCCTCGTTGGCCGACCAGAGTTTGGTTCTCTGAGATAATATCCCTCCTTGACGGCTCGCCTTGGGCATTTCCAAACAGGAGGGACCTTCTGTCTCAGTCACTAGGGACAATATTTCATTCCCGGCCCGAGCTCTGGAACCTTCACGTTCGGCGTTCACGTTCGGAATTTTTAAAACACCGGTCAGCTGTTAACGTTAGCTTTGGGCATGGACGGAAAAAAACAACAACCGTGGTCTGTGGAGGAAATTAACTGGATGCTGGATGCTTTATTAATCTTTCTACATGGGTTTAGTTAGTGATCGGGCTATAATTAGACCACATCGGCTATGTAATCGCTGACAACTGGGACAGTTTCATAGTGGTTGGTGTAAACCGGGACATTTTAGTGTCCTGACACGATAGTTTTTTCTCTGGACTCTGGACACGCAACTCAAAATCGGGTGTGTCCCGGTCAAATCAAACCCTATGTTAAACACACAAAATTCATTTCATAACTTGACATGTAGTTCTCCATTGCTGTTATGGTTGTCATGACCCGTTGCTAGGACAACGGAGGTAGCCCTACTCTGTCTCTACAGTCTGTGGAAAATCGAGCTGGTTCTTAGATAATTGGCGAATAGAACCAGCATCGAACTGGCATAAGCACCAGCCCAGAACCAGCACCTGGTTAGCATTGGTGGAAAATAGATATGAGATATGCTGGGCTTCCAGCTGATGTTTTAGGGACTATTCTGAGTGCCAGGGCTCCCTCCACAAGAAGAATATATGCCTTTAAATGGGGTGTCTTTAAAAGCTGATATACTGCACTCCGTGATTATCAAGGTATTTGTGGCCGCCATATCGCTTGACATGCCCTGATTGACGAGGCACCAGTCGGGAAGTACCCTCTGATCACCGGATGCATCAGTGGCCTCCATTTAGAGCAAAGATCCCTTGGTGGGACTTAGCCATAGTCCTTGAGGGGCTAGGAGGGTGTATCCAGACGTCTCTCAAGTGAAACCTGAAGGTGCACCTGTTTCATGCCTATTTATAGTCTCTCACAAGCATTCCAATGACATTATCTTCAGAGGTTATTTAAAGCCAAGTTCTAGGCGTAGATTGCCACACATGCTTTACAACCGGTCAAACAAAGATGTTTTCCATAGCATATGACGCAGCATCTTGTTCCTGCTTATTCAGGTAACAGGGTTACAGTCAAGTAACCCGAGACGATTTCTTTAATCATTAATATATTTTCTACTATATGCTCTGTTTGATTATTTACAAATATAAGATGGTAACACTTTATTTCGATAGTCCACTTTAGACATTCTACTAACTATAAGTAACTTTGCAGCTAAATGTCAACTAACTCTCATTAGAGTATTAGTAGACTGTCTTGTTTAATATCTGCTAACACTTTATTTTGTTGGTCCTCCAATAGATATTCTACTGACTAGAAGTAACTTGGCAACTACAAGTCAACTTGTTCTCCTAACCCGAACCCTAATACCTAACCATAACCTAACAGTCTGCTGACAGTCTACTACAGTCTACTAATACTCTAATGACAGTTAGTCGACATGTAGTTGAAAAGTTACTTATAGTTAGTAGAATGTCTAAAGTGACTATCGAAATAAAGTGTAACCTATAAGATCTTTGGTGTCTCTTCTGTGCTGTAAGATCGAGTGGGCGTGTTTTCCATCATAATTGTTTAAGTGATGTACCGTTGTATCAAAATATTTCCATCTCTGCAGACATGAGATAATGCAAGATCTGAAATATTCTCTTAAAGGCCTAAAGGTGTCAAAACAACACATCCTATATCAATTTTTATCTTGCGTACTTTCTCAGACCTTTACCTGGACTGTTCCAAGCTGGTGAATGACCTGCCTATCTCAACCAAATTTTCAAGTAACAGCGGAAGATGCATCTTTTTCGTTAAAACTTGACACATTAATACAAACACTTACTATTCTATATATATTCATAAATTTAAAATAAAACTTGCTACGTGTACGTGCAATACTAACTGGGACTAGTTGCTGCCCAACTGTTGGCTTGATTGTTTCTATTCCTCTCCTCATTTGTAAGTTGCTTTGAATATTATGTAAATGTACTGTAAATGTTTTATCTGTCTTTGACACCTGACCGGTTACACAGACCTAACTGTTACACCAGCTGTGTCATAATGGGTAAGTCCTTTTTTTATCAGACCAAAACATAAGTTTAGAAGGATATACGTAAGTTTCTTGTATGTATATATATATATATATATATTGGTTGCTCTTATTTTGCTCTTCACCTCTGCTTGTTCTCCTCTACCCCTCCTTTCATTTTGCAAATATCTTCAAATTTTCATCTGTTAGATACTCTGTCAATTTGCTTGTACAATTTTCATACTTAATTCATTTGTTTTACATTTTAACTTAATACATGTGTTATTCCTTATTCAAATTTGATATTTGACAATCATTGCTTGTCTGCCTGGATCACATTGCATCAGTAATATCATTTAAATTAACCACCTATTGTGTACATACATGTTTTTACATTGTACTAATATTTAAAAAAATACCTGCCTGTAATTAATTTCTGTATTTACATAATTACATTGTTGACTCTTCCCTTACACCTAACCCACTTTTAAACCTACCCATACCACCAAATCTGTCCCACCAAATCCAGTTTCTGACCGCAATAGCAGCAAAAGTGATTTTCAATACTACATGTAAGATACAATACGTACAATGTACTTACCAATTTTTTTATGTAAATACATAGTAATTACATAAACGTAATATAAAGTGTGACCAGCTATTAATAAACAAATCACACAAATAAATGCCTAATGAAGCAAATATTTGCTCCAACTTTCCGTCAGCAATGTCTCATAGTTCATGGCAGTGTTTTTTGGGTCATTATTCATCTCGGCTCTCTCGCTGCTCACCTGCAGTTTCCTTCCTGAATCTCACTCTCCTCCTCTCTGCATTTGTTTCTCCTTCAGTTCTCCTCAGCTCAAAGATGTTGACATTATCTTTAAAACCTTTCCAAAAATATTTTAAGTGGTGCTTTCCAAGGCTCCAGAGCTGTTTTGCAGGATGAAGCTTGGAGGGGAAAACTCCCAATCGGGAAAGGATGAATAGAGTGCAAGTAAAGAGGAAAAGGAGGGGTAGAGTCTGGTCATGTTTGCTGTTAAGGAGGAGTTTCTCTTAACTTCAGCTACACAGACATTGCAAATATGGACACACAGACACACATTGAAACCAAACAGTCATAAATTACTTATATACAGTATCAATGTCAGTCTTGTCAGAGACACAAACATTAGCTTTACGTTAGCTTTAGTTGCAGTTTAAGGCCTTAATGCATATTAACATATTTCATGCTTCACATATTTAAAACTACACAATTCATTAAATTTCTTTAATATTAGAAATATATGTTAACCTAAAATTATGAAAGAGGAAGTTTATTTAATGAGAAAACATTTGGAATGTAATATTATGACTGTATTTTGTAATGTGCATCTGGATATCTTCCACTTCCAAATATATCAGTGAAACACAAGAAAACACTACAGGCACAGAACACTTCAGCTCTGATGAACACAATTATTATTACACAATGCAATGTCAGTTATCTAGGCAAGAAGGCAAGGCAAAACTGTACAGATGGAATAAATTCACAATTTTTGATGTTCAGATTAATGAATTCAATATACAATCTACGGACATCAAAACTAAAGGTCAGGGTATAAATTACTCATCTTGCTTTACTTAATTCAGCTTGACAATTTAATTTGTATACATTTGGTTTTCAAATATTTCTGTTTTTAAAGTAAGGAACATTTAAACAGTTAAAGCAGGAACAAATCATCATTCTTATATAATTCATGTGATGTTGAATGTTCCTTAAAGGGCACCTATTATGCAATATTCACTTTTACATGGTGTTTGAACATAAATGTGTGTTGGCAGTGTGTGAGCAAAACCAAATGTGGTGATGGCTCAGTGGATAAGACACATGCCTTTGATGTGAGAGAGCCGGGTTCGAATCCACTGCAAGACACCAATATGTGTCCCTGAGCAAGACACTTAACCCCTAGTTGCTCCAGAGGCGTGCGACCTCTGACATATAGCAATTGTAAGTCGCTTTGGATAAAAGCGTCAGCTAAATGTAAATGTAGAAACCACCCTAGAATAATAAAAAACCACCCAGTGGTTTTTTTACAATCTCAATAAATCATAAGCACTGTCTCAGAACGAGCTGTTCTAAGATTCGTCTCAATGTGACGTACAATTGAGCAAGCCCCACCGACGTGGTTTGATTGACACTGTGGTTTTGGCATAGACTTGGTGATCTGTACACCAGCCTCCATTGTTTCAACAACAGCCGGTGTTCTGACGGTTTGTGCTGCCTTGTTGAAAATGTCTCCTAAGAATCATAAGTGTTCTGTTGTGGGATGTAATAATGTACATAGTAGTTTTCACTTACTTCCGACATCAGAGCCATTGAAAACGCAGTGGATGGATTTTATTTACGAAGGAAAGGCGCCACTTAAACTTCCAAAATACGTTTATGTTTGCGCAAATAATTTTCTGACTGACTGTTTTGTGAACGAGGGTAAATTCAAATCAGGTCTTGCTTCAAAGTTAATCCTCAAGTTTGGATAGTTGCCTACTGTTCGCGATCCAACGTCACCTCCAGTAGAAGTAAGTGTATTTTATGATTTTTGAGCAAATAGTCATTTCAGTCGATGTCAGCCAATTCAACAACCAATGCGTCTAAAGTTGTTGTCGTCGTCGTAGGATATCTGTGTATATAATTTAAACCTTGTTTGTATAGTGTGTAACCACACATAAGTTTTATGTCACATATTATTTTTTGCAACAATTACAAATGTAAATAAATTAATACCTGTTCTATCTCCCTGCAGCATATATTTTCTTGTTCTGTAGCCATCGTCTCACATTTGCCACATAAGCACCTGTACGACAAGTAATGTAAACATGATGCAACAGGTCCCTCGCATAAATGTAATTTCGTTTGTACGTAGCAAACGTTATCACAGTATTTGTGTTTGTAGTTTCAAAAAATTGCGCCAACGTTATCACAGTTTGTGTGTGTCTGTGTGTGTGTTGCACATCCATAATTGCAAAGGGGGCGCGATTACAACTCTATAAGTACAGAAATGTATCAAATAACCATTCCGAGACGTCCTGGTCCATTCTCATTTGTGTTTCTTCTGCCGGAGTCTCTTCATCATCTGGGTCTGATTCCGGTTCAAACATGTACGGCTGAATGCCATACAAAACAGCGGGTCTCTCACAAGTTATGCCCTCATCAAAAGACAGAGTGGGGATATGCAGCTCATTTACATTTAAGGTGGTACACACCAAAACAGCTCTATTTAAAACAGGCCCCAAAAATGACATTTTCAAATGGTTATAATATATTAACTGTGGGGTATTTTGTGCTGAAACTTCACAAATACATTCTGGGGACACCCGAGACCAATATTACATCTTGTAAAAAGGGGCATAATAGGTGCCCTTTAAATATTTCTGTAAATTAAATTGTCAGAGTAACCAAACTTAAAGCAGGAAAAGAAATGTGAGAACCCAAATGCAGGTATTTATTGACAAAAGCAGTATCTCACACCCGGAGATGATAAGACGAGATGAGCACATGCACATACATACACACACACACACACGATAAACAAAGGAGGCAAGTATCACCACAATCTGGAGAACGCTGGAGATTACGATGGTTTTCGCTGGAGATAGCAATTGAGATTGCTGGCATACAAAGGCAAGTCTTGCGAGAGAGTCTTAGACCAGGTAAGGCATCTGTATCCTTGTTGTAGGTCAGACATTGACTGAATGTGTGTGTGCTTACGAGTGCAATGATGAGCATCGGGTGTGGGTGATTGGTAACTATGGTAACTGATTGACAGGAGAAACGTGAACATTACTCCCCCTTTCTCTGGAGGCGGCTCCTGACACCTACAAATTCTTTACAGCCCCGGAGGGGTCTGCCTCTCATGGGTAAATGGGGACCCAAAGTCAAAGTGTAGTCAGAGGAGTTTGGAGCCAGGACTGAGCCGACAGTGCAGGGATTCAGGGAGGAGCCGGCCGGTCTGGAGTCCAGGGCAGAGCATAGGACCTCTAGCATCTGAAGAGCCGACAGTGGTACGCCTCTGGAGAACTGGCAACGTCTGAATAGCCGGCAGAGCTGGCAAAATGGGACGCCTCTTGAGATCTGGCAACGCCTGGATAGCCGGCAGAGCTGGCAGAATGGGACGCCTCTTGACATCTGGCAACGTCTGGATAGCCGGCAGAGCTGGCAGAATGGGATGCCTCTTGAGATCTGGCAACGTCTGGATAGCCGGAAGAGCTGGTAGCCTCTGGAGAGTTGGCAGAAAGGGATGCAGCTTGAGAGCTGCCAGAGAGGGTTAGTCCTAACCCTAACATCTGTAAAGCGTCTGTAGGGCCAGCTGCAAGGAAGGACTCTGGAAGACCTGCTGTGAGGGGGGACTCTGGAAGGCTGACAGTGGGAGAGCTGGCAGAACGGGATGCTTCTGGAGAGCTGGCAGAGCTGAAAGCATTGGAAGAGACTTTGGAAGATTGTCTGTGAGGAAGGATTCTGGAAGGCTGACAGTGGAAATTACCTCTAGTGGACCGGTTGAGTGGTTGATATCTGGAGGACCAGCAGAGAAAAAGGTCTCAGGAATTCTGGCTGAGTGACTGATGATCTCTGGAATGTCGATTGAGAAGGAAGTGTCCGGCAGGGCAGGGAGCATGAACTGGGGACTGGAGAAATTCAAAGATGTTCCCTCTGCTCGGATTGAGGAGGAAATAAATTACCACCTCGGCTGAGGCGAAGGAGCATGGGACGACCTTTGTGGCCAAGATGAGGACGCTTGGAACTGACTGGGACAGCGGCCTCTGCTGGAGATTGCTGGAACACAAAGGTAATTCTTACGAGATCCAGAGGTGAGTAGACCAGCTAAAAACTCTGCATCCTTATAGGCCAAACACTGACTGAATGCGTGTCTGCTTATGAGTAAAGGGATGAGGATCAGGTGTGGGTTATTGGTAACTATGGTGACTGATTGTTTTGCACACAGGGGTACCGTGACAGGGGAAATGTGACAGAAACATTAACATATAAATAATATAAAAACAATTTTTATTACTACATTACCTACATAAATGACACCAAAAATATTTCAAAAGTAACAAAGTAAATAGTTTGAAAAACCAAAGGTAAATTTAGCTTTTTTTATAATATATATCCTTTATTTCATGTTCATTGACTGTTCTCTATGTTGAATGTTGCACTACACACTGGGCAGAGCATATTCCCCTCTCAACTAATATGTTAGGGAATGTTGTCTGATTAAAAAAAAAGAAAAAAGAAAAGAAAAACACAACTATAAGACAATGTAACCTCTCAAATATCAATGCCAGCCGTACACAAGAGACATGACAACAAACTACAGTTGATTACATGGTGAATGTACACTCTATAAATTAAATAAGGCATCTTCTTGAAGATGATTGACAATTTCAGTATTTTAACGGTGAGTGGGTGGATAATATCACCCTGTATCGTCCCACAATTTTGAATGGAATGCATTATGTGGCACATTTAATAACATTCTGGAAAATAACGATTCGCATCTATCATTTCTATAAGTTGAACTTCTTTGAAACACTGAAAGTGAAGTGTGAGTGTCAGGATGTGATAGATACCTCCATTACACTCAAGCCAAAGCTCAATAAATGGCTTTCATCCAGCAAAAACATTAAGATAATGTACTTTCAGTTCTCAAAAGGAAATTCTCGATTGGCATTTTGGTATTTAAGACCGAAATTGCAAATAAAGCAGGCATATAACACACTTAAACTGGCTGTTAAAGGCTTTGAAACATTTCAAGTTTCCATTTTTTCAACATAAATTGGAATATATTTAAGTCTATCTATGTACATCATATTCCATAGGTCTACAGTAAATAATTAAGGCCAAAACCAAATGCCTTTCCATGGCAAAACTTTAGTCTGACATCTCCACCATAATCCTCATAGAGCCCATGAAAGGAAAAATATTCATGGTGTTATACAAAGCGAAAGTCAGGAAGCGTTCAGTAACATAATTCAATCAAACTTAAAACAAAGCACTAAAACTTCCAAGAGTGTTGATAGACAACATGAAGAAACACTGACTAAACAGTTCAAAGAATAATTCACCCAAAAATGAAAATTCTGCCATCATTTGCCTCAGTCCCTCCAATGAAACAAAAAAGGAGATATTTTGAACAAAATTATGCTTCTCTTTTCCATTCAGAGAAAGCATACAGTGAAGCATTCAGAATTTTCATTTTTGGGTTAATTATACCTTAAATATCTTTACCAAATGAGCATGTTACAATAATCTACAGTGCTTGTTAACAGTATTTATTTTTTTCATTTTCAAATTTAATGGCAGTAACATTCATCTATTAACCTCATCTCGGTGTAGCTAATTACTCTAGCGCTCTCAGCCTCTGGCTATGAAGAAAATAGAGCTGAAATGTGGATGTTTATATGCCAGCTGTCGGAAAAAGATGCCAAACACTCTTACAGCTTTTAAAATGGTGCAATTCAACTGTGGCTTAAAATAAACAAAAACCAACTAAAGGTGAAGTCAGCAGCACTCAAAACACATCAAATGACACAACCGGCCTGCTTCAGGAAAGCAAAAGCCAGGTTCAAAAGAAAAACTGGCCAATCAACACTTCAACAGAACAAACTTTGAGATTAAAATGTCCTCGCAGGGTCAATTTACAGCAACTGAAAACTCAGGAGATGGGACTGGATACGGCAGCAATCCGACCTGAAATGAGTCATTTAATCGCTCTACACATACAATGATGTCTGATGCAACTCTCTGAAACACTTTAGGCATGCTGGAAAGTTTAGCAAATGGGTGAATCTCAAGAAACATGTCAAGAATAAGTCATATTTCAACTAAACTTGATTGAAAATAAAGCCTGTTATGAAGATTTCTTGCATTGTGACATTCTTTTTCAAATGTTTATGGCACAAATATCATTATTTTAATGCAAAAGAAAAAAAAAACAATGTAATTATCACCATAATAAAAATGGGTTAAGTAAAACAAAATGGGCTGGTAAGATTGTTTAATGTTTTTGAAATAAATGCTCACCAAGACTGCTTTAATTGAATCAAAAATACAGTAAAATCAGTGGTATTGTGAAATATTATTACAACTAAGAAGAACTGTTTTCTTATTTAATATATTTGAAGATTTAATTTATTCCTGTGATGTCAAAGCTGAATTTTCATCATCATTATCCTTCATAAATCATTCTAATACGCTGATTTCTTATTATTATCAATGCTGAAAACAGTTGTGCCGCTTAATATTCTTGTGGAAACCTTGATACAGTTTTTTTCAGGATTCTCTGATGAATAGAAAGGTCAAAAGAAGATCATTCATTTGAAATAGAATGTTTTTGTAACAATGTAAAAGTATTTACTGTCACTTTTGATCAATTTAATGCATCCTTGCTAATAAATGTATTAATTTCTTTCAATTAAAATTAAACATAATTGAATTTATAATTTTCTTATTTTGGTGGTATTTGTTGTACAACCTCCAATTTATGTTGATTTCAAAAAGTGATTGTATTACAGCATTTGTTTACTGGAACATTATTTACAGAGTATAATCTAATGAACTGTAGGGGAATTTGAGGAATAATGTGTTTGCTTGTCATGAAAAATTATAAATAGTTCTAAAAATAGACATTTTTAATGCAAATAATCCTAATAATCTATTGATTTGGGGGTGAAATATGAGTCAAACATTGGTGAGATTCACCCTTTTAGTGGTTTTGAGAACGTAACGTGAGCATTTCAGCAGACTTGACAAAGTCCAAACAACGTGGAGACGTCCATTCACAGACACACTGACACGGAAACACAGCGTTCACATACAAGTAAACGTCTTTAGGCAAACACACTGGATTTACACTGGAATGGAGTTACCGACGGTCGAAGCAGTGCAAATTTCCACTTTCGCTTACACGAGGAACAAAACTAAAATTGTTCTTTGGCAAAGAGCAGTTTAAAATGAACATTTCATTTCAACTTTGTCAAGATCAAAACATGATACACAGGTGGGATGAACAAACAGTGGCTCTCCCTGTCATTAGATAGCGTTTCTATGAAATCACAATTGGGAAATACGCTTCCTTCCTTTCCTGTGGTGGGGTGGGGGGGTCACAGATGTCACAGATGTCGTTCATCACTTCCTGTGAGGTCACCGTGAGAACGTGAATCTTCCTGTGAAGTCGAGACAAACGTTTCCAGTGAGGTCACGGAGAGACACATATTCCCAGTGGCGTCACAGTGGTCATATCTTCCAAGCAATCAGGGTATGAAGCGCAGAATCACACATGTAAGCGTTGGACGGGGGCGCATTAATGTCCATCGAGTTCAGCAAACAAATAAATAAAGCGAGCCCACGTGGGCTGATGTGGCGGCAGAGGAAAATTTGATATCGGTCGATACGAACACTGGAGAACATCAACGTTGGCAGTTGCTCCCCTCCTCCTCCTGCATTCGGCCCAACTCCTCAAATAGCTTTAGCACATAAATTAAAAAACAGTGCTTGAGAAAGAGCCCGAACTGTCCGTTCGGCGTGTTTTTCTTGGCCAGGCTGGTCTGTGTAAGCAAGCTGGTGTTTTGTGTGTGCCAGTCCTACCACACCTCACAGCGGTGGCCTGAGTTCATGGGAGAGCCCAGCGGACACTGGAAGTGCTCTGCGAAGTCGGGCGAGTTGGTCAGGGTGCCGATGACGCGGTATTTGGGTGGGCTGTGGGGGTCCGTCATCAGGCCCTCGTGAGCGCTTTCTGGCGTTCGGACAGAGCACCAGACCTGAGAAGAAGAGCCAGAGGAATGCGTTTCTGAGACCACATGGTTTCACAAACATTGTTCGGGTTTTGTAATGTTTTTAGTGTTGCTGTAAGGTGGATATTCACAATACTTTATATCAAGTGCTTTATTTAACAGGTATTATATTAAAATTATTGGTTACACTTAAGGTTGTTTACGATTTAAAGCAAATATTAGTTCAAATTACATATAATAATATACTAACATTATAATAGTAATATTTTACAATAAGGCCCCATTAGATAACGCATTAGCTAACTAACAATGAGGAAGACATTTGCTTCAGTTTTTAATTATTTATGTTTATGTTAGTTAATAAAAATACAACTGTTTATTAGTTCATGTCAGCTCAGGTCCATTTAATACTAACGGATCCAACTTTACTATTTAGAATTTAATAAATGATTATTAATGTTGTTAGTTTATGGTAACTAATGTAGTTATAATATATAACATCATACATTTATCTGAAGACTAACCTGAATTAATTTAATTAAGATTAACCGAGATATTTCTTTAATTATTTAATATTATTGTATTTAATATATAATATTTTCTATATTTAGTAATATATTAACATATATAATTATTGATAATGCATTTATCTTTACGTATTATTTTATCATAAAAAAGTATTGAAATTTTTATTTTAAGAAAATTCATCACTTTTTCTGTTACAACATCATATAGTGCCTAAAATAAGGTTGTTATATATATATATATATATATAAAACACCATAGTTACATACATGAACATTAACAAAAATTAAGTTTGATAAGATTTATCCAGGCAATATTAATTTCTACATGTAGTAATAAATGAATATTATAAGTTAGATAATGTTAATATGTTAATAATGTTAACACAACAAAAATATTTATGATATAACAGAAATAATTTACAATATATTCCATATTATGCTATAATAATATTACATATTAACATTTACCAAGATTAAGATCTGCTGTAAAAAGATTACAATTCAAATCACTGGTAGTTTATTAATCTTGGTTAATATCTACTATAATAATATGTTTATATTATTTTTATAAAAAAAAAAATTTTAGATTATGATACCTAAACCATTGACTTTAAAGTGTTACTTTATTATTTTAAAAAAAGGAAAAAGTGTTATTTTATTCAGCAAATTCATTACTTATACTGCCAATACATCATTCAGTGCCTGACATAAGTTTAATATTCGGCTTGTATTGGTGAGGCACAGCATGTTTACCCGTTACACAGTAGTTGGGTGAACAGGTGTTTCACGTCATACTTGTTATTATTTTTGCATACTTGCTTCTATTGTTGTGTGTCTTTTCATACCTGAGCAAAACCCAAGAAGAAGAGCTGGTCGTTTGTGAGATTGACAGCGGGGAGTCTCTTCTCTTCACCGTTCTTCTTCACCCATGACCTGTACGCCTGTCCAAACAAAGACCTCAAAATCAGACATTTGTCTTTCTTCAATTTAACTGCAACATTTGCATTAGCATTAGCTTGGGGAAAATAAATGTCTAGTGATTTCTGTCCATCACCAGAAGGGGGAGCCTCGGGAACCACAAAAACTTCAAAGAAATGTACATTTCTTACATTTTTTTTTAAAAATGCGACTTATTTAATGGCTTAAAAGGCTCTAATTGACCATCCACTCTTAATGTGGACAGAGCATACTGTAAATTCTTAGGCTTGTCGTTTAAATTATTAAATGATTATAAATAAATTACGCGAGTGCCCATACAAATAGTGGGTATTTAAAGTGAGTTTTGCAGGGCTGATTAGAACACAAGCTTAATGTCTGCTATATTTACACAAATGTTGTATATGCACATTTATTAAATGACAAAAAAACAAAACAAAAAAAAAAAGAAAGAAATCTAACAAGTGTCACATAAGTTACACTTCAACAGTGCAATTGGATTACTTTCCTAATTACTTACTTTTTCAAAAGTATTGCATTACTTATTACTATTTATTCTAAATCCCATATGAACCTCGGCCAGTTGAGCAATACAAGAATAGTTTCTTTTAGGATTAATTCTTTTAAATAAATCATATAAAACTGCATAAACTATCCTTGAACTGATAAAGCATTTAAAGGGTGAGGGTTACAATAAAAACATACATTTTAACATTAGATGATGTTAAATTGAATGAAATCTGTACTAAAATTCCAGAAAAATAAGAGTAGTCCCTTTCTTTACTATAATTAAATGACTTAGTAATGCGCTACAACCAAAACGGAATGTAGCCTACGTGATAGGCAGCTTTCAGACCACCGTTGTCTGCTATGTTTTCTCCCAGCGTCTGTTTTCCATTAATGTGCTCTCCGTTGATGGTGTACTGAGTGTACTGATCCACCATACACTCGGTGCGGTTCTTAAACGCCTCCACAGACGAGTTCTGCCACCACGGCCGAAGGTTTCCATCTTTGTCATACTCTCTGCCTGTGTAATACAATTAAAGGGTTATATGATGAAATATTGAATTTTATTGATGCACTATAAAAAATGCATCGCAACTTTAGGAGCTCTAAAAGACCATCCACCACAAAAGCGTCCACTTTGTGATGTCAAATTAAAAGTTTTACTGTAAAATGCATTTTAAATCATTGTTTTAATAATCTTTTGTTATGCTTTAAAGTGCGCTAATTCTGATGTGTTGACTAACGTACTAAAACTGAACTGATGTCTTATTCAATTTAACATTCAAAGTTAATTTATTTAAATCTCTTTGTAATGATGAAGTTTAAGATCTATGACATACAAGTTTCAATAGAAATTACATTAAAGTATATTTTAATTTATCATAAATGCTTGTCAGTAGATATATTTAACTACATTTCAAAGACAATAGAAGTAATTAAAAAGATTTAGACTTATAAAGATTAACTTAAGTCCTATTTAAGTGGGTCAAAAAGCACTCGAAAGTGCAGCTAATTGCATTTAATACGAACTTAATTTAATTGATATTAACATGCAACTTAGTGTCCTAAGTGAATCATTACATTCAGTTCACACTTAAGTATATTTTTTAAATCATATAATTTCGATAATAAATACTCTTTTTTTTCAAAGTATGCTTAAGTGTACTTCTTTTTCAAAAAGGACAATCACAAAAAAATGTCAGTTTAATTCTAAGGGCCAGAGAGAACATTGAGAATGTTAATTGATTTTTTTTATTTTTTATCTTTACTAATAATAATTTTGGCCATCAGGGAAAGACAAAAATATATGATATGATCCCCAGTTTACTAACCTTGATCATCAAATGCATGCGTTAACTCATGTCCCATGACCACTCCAATACCACCAAAGTTTAAAGCTCTGTGAAACACACCAAAACATCATAGTTGTTATAAACCCAAGAGGTTTTTTTAGTAACATGCTTACTACTTGAGCCACGTCTGCTCACTTGGGGTGATCGGGGGCGTAGAACGGGGCCTGTAAGATGCCGGCGGGGAAGACGATGCCATTCTTGGTTGGCATGTAGTAAGCGTTGACCGTGGGTGGAGTCATACTCCATCTACAGATGCAAAGATAGCGCAATCACAAATCAGCCAGCGTCTTACAGGAAGCCTCTCTTCTCTCTCATCACACACTGCTAAACTCACTGGTCTCTGTTTGGCGGCTTGCGGAGCTGGTCTGCCATCACTCGTGCTGAGAAGTTATAGAAGTTGATCATGTTCTGGAAGAAGTTGTCTTCTGTAACCTCATACTACAAGAAAAAACACCACATTACCTGTTAGTTGGGATATTTTCAGTATTATTAAACTAAATAAAGTATAATATAATGTCATATAATATTATAACCCTCTATGATTTAAAGGATTTGGGTCGGTAAGATTGTGTTGTTTTTGAATGTCTGATTCTCACCAAGACTGCATTAATCAGAAAACACAATAACAACAGTAATATTGTGAAACAAGTTATACAATTTAAAGTACCTGTGTTCTATTTTAATATATTTTAAAATCTAGTTTATTCTTGTGATGTGAAAGCTGAATTTTCAGCATCATTACTCAGTGTCACATGATCCTTCAGAAATTATTCGAATATGATGATTTGATGCTCAAGAAACATTTCGGATCATTTTTTTATGCTGAAAACAGTTGTCTTTCTTTTTTTTTTTAAGATTCTCTGATGTTCAAAGAACAGAAAGTTCAAAAGAACAGAATTTGTTTGAAATATCTTTTGTTTGTGTCAGAATGTAAATGTTTTACTGACATTTTTGATCAATTGAATGCATCCTTGCTGAATTAAGTATCATTTATTTAAAAAACAACGTACTTCAAGCTTTTGAATGGTAGTGCAAATATATTAAATTCAATTATTATTCATCCTCAATTACTAATTGAATGTGAAACATTATTTAATATTTAAATAAATTAAGCTTCATTCAGTCAATATGAACCACCATATATTTTTTAAAATTGAAGCACAACACAACGCTAAATCTGAGACACATTGACAATCATTTTAAAGTTTTAGGATTCTAAAAATGTAAACGAAAGCTATTTGCTGACTGACTCACCCCATCATACACATCATCAAGCTCTTTGGAGTCCAGAATGAAGTCTGGAAATCCGATCATGTCGTAGATGGCATCCGCCTAGAGCCAGAAAACACACTTTATCCTGATTTCTTGACAAGCAATGCAAAGTGTTTACAGTTAAGCTGTTTTTGCCATCCTGAATGCCGTCAAGTTTCGGTTATCCAGTCATGCTGCAGTCTCTGTCATTCTCATCCTCTCTCACCTTGTCCTTGGCAGCTTGTCGGGTTTGTTCATCCATCCAGTTCAAATCATCTAGCGCATTTTTGAAAGCCGAGCGGATTTCATTGATCATTCCCTCCGCCTGCGTTTGTACAGAAAAGATGAGGTTGTGAACTGAATGATTCACATTGCTGCCACATGATGGCAAACATGCATCACCAATGAGATGCTAAATTAAACATGAGGACATAAACTTGCATTGTCAAATACGTATACAGTAGGTTTTAGTCGTACAATGACAAATGGCTTTGAGTAACTCACTATTTCTTTGCTTTGTTTGTCGAAGGTGGCTTTGACGAAAAGAGCACCCAATGCAAAACCTAGAGTGTCATCTGTGTTCCCAATACACGTCTGCCAGCGCGGGGTACAGGACTGAACAAAAAACACACATATTGACAAATTACATACACATTAACTAATCTGGCAAACCTGAAACAAGCAGTCATAAAATCACAAAATGGGGACCAGATTTTCGATGTTGTTGTGTCAATATAAAACATGCTCCAACTAAACAACAATGCATCACTATAATCTTTCGTCAATCATACTGATCGCATGCACATATCTCAGGAAAACGACTCTCTCTTTAAACAGTTCACATAGTTATGAAATTCAGATTTTTTGTCATTAGGAAATAGAAATGTGCTTAATTGTATTAAATGTGCACTTTTGGTGTACTTTAAATCTTAATATTTTAATAACCCCACGCCTATAGACTGAACACGTAAAATGCCACCGTTTTCACAAATTCACTTTTTTGTTGTTTACATGGAGACGGGAAGGGTATCGTTTTCAAAACCTTGTTATTTGAAACCCGTTTTAAAAAGATTGTGTTTTTCAGGTCCCCAAACCGGCGTTGTCGTGTAAATGAATGGCCAAAACACATACAATTTTGCTGTTTTTTTAAAGCATACAGTATTTCACAAACAATAGAAAAATTTGCAAGATTTTAAATAAAGATGTACAAGTAAAATCCTAATTTAAATGACATGCAATTACATGATATAAAACATTACATTCAGTTCACATTTAAGAATATTCCTTTAAAGTATATTATTTCCATAAGTAGTGTAACACTGTACAATAAGGTTTCATTTGTTACCATTAGTTAATGAACTAACAGTGCGCAATACATGTGTTTCAGTATATATTAATCTTCGTTAATGTTAGTTAATAAAAATACACTTGTTCATGGTTTGTTCATGTTATTTCACAGTGCATTAACTAATACAACTTTTGATTATAATAATGTATTAGTAAATGTTAAAACTGACATTATCTTAGATTAATAAATGCAAAAGTATTGCTCATTCTTTGTTCTTGTTAACTACATTTGTTTACTAATCTTAACTAATGAAACCTTATTGTAAAGTGTTACCGTTTTTTTTAATCCATACAATGTAAGTGAATGGGGAGTGAGCCTGTTGAGCTCTGAAAATACAATAAATGTATTAGAAAAGTAGTCCATATGACACAGATACATATGATTGCTAAGCATGAAGAACACACTGAATGTTTGACTCGTCAACTCGTATAGTGAGGACTGCTTGACAATCCCAGTCCCCATTCACTTCCATTACATAGAGAAGAAATAAAAACATATTATTGTATTCCATGAAACATGTCATTTGGGATTGGAAAAACATGAAGGTGAGGAAATAACTGACAACCTAATTAACACTTGCGTTAACTATTTCATTCATCCACACACACCCCAACTACACACACCTTCTTAGTGCCATAGAGGCTCTCCAGGAGCTTATCCTGAGCGTTCTCGAACCGCTGGTCGAGACTGGACGCTCCTTTCTGCACCAGATTCCAGATCATGTAATTATTCAGAAGACTGGAGAAGAGGGAGAAAGAGTGCATCACAATATCTAAAAAAGGGACCATTCCTGCATGTGTATTCATTTATTTATACAGTTAGAGAGAGAGAGAGAGAGAGAGAGAGAGAGAGAGAGAGAGAGAGAGAGAGAGAGAGAGAGAGAGAGAGAGAGAGAGAGAGAGAGAGAGAGTGTGTTACAGAAGATCTAAGGAATAAATGCCTTAATATTCTTGTCGGAGAGGCAGAAGAGAGAGAGAGAGAGCGAGAGAGAGAGACTGTTATTAGTACTGGATGTTCTGATACACAATCTAAACATATGGTCTCATAGGGGACGTCCTCTTCCTGAACTCAATAGTGGACACCGTAGAGAACGCCGTACCTGCGGTCGGTCTTGTTGATGAGCTCCGAAACTTGTTGCATGTATTCCTTGGCGTAGACCACCACAGGCTCTGTGTCGTTTAACTCCAGCGGGGAAAGGACCGAGTTCAGATAATCCAACCATTCAACTGCCGGAGCCAACACCTGTGACCGAAACAAATGTCATCAGTGAATTATTTCCTCATTCATTTCAGTCTAATGCAATGTTAGAGTGTAAAATCACGTTAAGAACATTTACGAAAAAAGCAAAAGCCGCCCTTGACCACCACTGACACCTATTGGTGTCGTTGCTGCGTTACACGAGAGCAAAAGTTTTCAGTTACGAAATGCAGCACAATTATGGACCTTGTCTGCCTTGAGAATTAAAAAATAATAATTGTAACTTTATATTTCATAAATGTAAATGTTGCAGTATTACTTCATATCACACAATAAGACTTTAGATATTAATGTGAGTTTATATCTTGCAATTGTGACTTTATTTCTCATAACTGTCACTTTATATCTCACAATTGTGACTTAATATTTCGCAATGAGACTATTTATTGTAAATGCGGCTTTATAACTCACAATGTGATTTTAAATCTCAGAACTGACACTTTATATCTCACAATTGTGACTTTATATTTCGCAATGTGACTATTTATTGAAAATACAGCTTTATAAGTCACAACGTGACTGTCTTTAGCTTTCTATAGCAATTGCATTTCACGTAATTGTCACTTCATATCTAACAATTGCGATTATTTTATAAATGTGGCTATATAATTCACAATGTGACTTTATTTCTTATATCTTGCAGTGTCACTTTAACAATCTTGTAATTGAGATTTTATCACACAATGTAACTATATCTTGCAATTGCAAATTTCTCATAATTGTCACTCTATATCTCACACCTGTGACATGTCTCATAATGTGATTTAATATTTTGCAATGAGACTATATCTTGCAATGACATCTTTATTTCCTGTAATTGTCACTTTATATCTGACATTAGCATCTTTATATCTCACTAGGTGACATTATATCACACAATCTGACTTTATTTTCTTGACTTTATGTCACTCACAAATATTTTACTCTACAGTTGAAGCTTCAGTAATAGAGGTTTCTGAATATTATTCAGCTGTTCATATCCAAACATAGCATAGCCATCATTAAGTGGTGATGCACTTTAATTTAACCTTTTGTAGGCCACTAAAACATGGAGAGTTATACATTTAATTATGACCAATTTCCATTTTTCCATAACCTTGGCTGTGAAAGCTTTGCTCGTCTCAATGTTTTGATTTCTCTTTCAGCCATGAAAAGGATACAGAATGCGTGTTCGGATTCGCTCTCACACAAAATGCTCAAATAATCAGCAGGCTAGAGTCAATAACCTGCATGTTTGCATTCCTGAAACCTAGATGCAATTCTAGCCGCACTGCCCTTGGGTGTAATAAAACAAAGACCTCCATCGTAAACACACAGCTGAAAGCCCCCATCTACCCTCATTCCCCACATAGCCTTCATCTCTACTGTGGATTTCTGGCAGATGAAAACAAATTGGGTGACTAAAATGGACTATTTTCCCTCTCTCTTATGGTTTGAGAAGCTGTGTTGTTGTTTTTTAATAAACTCAAAACCAAGCGATCCCTTGAGGTTGCTCTGCATAAAGACATGCAAAATAAGAAGTGTCAGTAGCAAGCTTTGCCTAATGAGGTAAATACAATTAAATTCAGAAATGACCTTAAAATGTTTTTTTTTCTTTCTGTTACATGCAAAATATGAAGTGACTGTTGCAAGCTTTGTCGAATGAGGTAAAATACAATTAAATTCAGAAATACCTTTTAAAAAGTATGTTGTTGTTTTTTTTGTTAAAAAAACTGTCAAACTCAAAATGTTAAAATATAAGAATAAAATAAACATGGTTCAAGCTGTTAAATTAACATAAGTATTTAATTTCACCATATAAATGATTCATTCTGTTCTGTATGATTTCCACAAACTGATTCGAACCTTCGAGTCTGATTGGAACTGATCCCAGATACATCTTAATACCATCTACCATTCCTAGTAAAGCACCCATTAATCAGTAAATGATGGAAAAAATCCATTTATGAAAAATCCATCAGGTTCTCAGGATGCTCGGATATCAGAAACATGAACGGAACAACCAACAATAATGCAACATAGACAGACCAAATACTAACTGTAAACAGCTTATAATATATTTTAACTCTAACCAATGAAAGAAACGAGAAACAGGTGTGGTGCATTAACCAAACAATGAATAACCATGGAAACAAATGCCAACAATGGAAACGGAACAGGAAGTGAAGCAAAACCAACAAAGAACCAATAAATAAACTCAAACTACTGTATACTCAAACTTAGACATAACTGTCAAGTTCTGTTAGTTTCATTGTGTTTTAGTTTTGTTCCTGTTTGCCTGTGTTCCTGTCATTGTTTCTAATTTGAGTTTCACACCTGTTCTCTGTTCTGTTGATTACTCCCTGTGTATTTAAGCCTTCTGTTCTCACTGTTCTTCACTTAACATCACTTAACTTTTTTAACATTACATAACTATGCGCGTGCGGTTTGTGTTTGTGTTTGGAGCTCCGTCGAATTGATTCATAAATCCTTGATTTTCTTCTTTACCACTCATTTATAAACAAGCACTTTCTATTTTTATAGCATGTGAACTTATCTTCGATACTTTTCCTAATAAAAAACAATCGGATTGCTTTGATTTCGCTACTTAGATCCAACTTTCCGAATCTCCGCTACTAGCCTTTAGCCCGCTAGCATCGCACGTGTGGCCTCTCGCCTATTGATCAACTGATTTACACCCGTTTCACTGAAAGGATACGGGTTATATCCAGGATTCCAGTCCTAAATTAGTAGTGATATTGGTAGTATCACTACTAATTTACTGTTCATCTGTTATAATGGCGAATATATCGGATGTGTGTCTAACGTTACCTCTGAGTGCAGGTGAGGACACATTCGAGCTGCATTCGGTGTTGTTGGAGCTGGAGTCCTTGGAGAAGCAGATCCGTGGTCTGCTAGAGAGGCAAGCCGAGCTGCGAGATCGGTGATCAGCGCTTGAAACATCACGCGCCAATGCTCACAAGTCAGTGGTTAGTAACTGTTTGACTCCGACCTCGTCTACTCCGTGTGTTTCTCTGCACAGGACGCAAGCACCCAGGACGCGATCTTCCCTGGCTTCATTCACTCCGGCACCGACACAACACCATGGGCCCTGGGTGATTCCTCAGCGGAAGACACGAGCCAGGACCAGACCAAGAACTTCTCCGCCTCTCCCGGTCTTCGAGATCTCCACCCGGAACCGCTTCTCCCCTCTTCGCGAGTCGGAACACGACGACGCCGTGATCATCGGCAGTTCCATCGTCCGTCATGTCCGTGCTACCTCAGGTAAGGGTAAGGTGCGCACTCACTGCTTTCCTGGTGCTCGTGTTCTAGATGTCGCTGCACATGTTCCCGAGATCCTGAACGGTGACGAGCGCGTCGGAGCTGTTGTGCTGCACGCGGGAGTGAACGAAATCAGGCTGCGCCAGACGGAGGTTCTGAAGAAGGACTACAGGAGCCTGATCGAGACGGTACGCAGCACATCGCCTGAAGCAACGATCATCCTGTCTGGACCGCTTCCCACGTACCGACAAGGACAGGAAAGGTTCAGTAGATTATTTGCACTAAATGAATGGTTAATGTCATTGTGTAATGAACAGAAACTGCTCTTTGTAAATAATTGGAATCTGTTCTGGGAGCGACCTAGGCTCTACCGTGCTGATGGCCTGCACCCCAGCAGAATCGGAGCGGCTGTTCTGTCGGACAACATCTCCAAGACGTTACACACCATATGACTAGTAAGTCAAAGTCCAAATCACAGTCTTTGCTGTCCTAACTTAATTGATATAAGTAGTGTAGAACATTATATAGAAACTGTGTCTATTCCTCGTTTAGTGAGGCCAAACAATAAATCTACTGTAGGATCTAGGAAAAATCTTATTGTAATTAAACCAGAAAATCTCAATATCAGTGAACAAAAACAATTTCTAAAGCTAGGTCTTCTAAACATTAGATCGCTCACACCTAAGGCGGTTATTGTAAACGAAATGGTCACAGATAATAGTTTCGATGTATTTTGCCTTACTGAAACCTGGCTTAAACCAAATGATTATTTCGGTCTAAATGAGTCTACTCCACCAGGATACTGTTATAAGCATGAGCCCCGTCTGATCGGTCGTGGCGGCGGTGTTGCAACAATCTATAGAGATATTCTAAATGTTACTCAGAAAACAGGTCACAGGTTTAATTCGTTTGAAGTACTTGTGCTAAATGTTACGCTCTTAGATGTAAGAAAGAAATCCCTATTATCTCTAGCCTTGGCTACTGTATATAGACCTCCAGGGCCCTATGCTGATTTCCTAAAAGAGTTTGCAGACTTTCTCTCAGATCTATTGGTCAATGTCGATAAAGCAATAATTGTTGGAGATTTTAACACACACGTAGATAACACAAATGATGCGTTAGGGGCTGCGTTTACAGATTCATTAAACTCCTTGGGGGTCAAGCAATACGTCAGTGGTCCCACTCATCGTCTAAATCATACACTAGATTTAATTATATCATATGGAACCAACCCAACCGATATAGATATTGTACCACAAAGTGATGATGTCACTGATCATTACATGATAACTTGCATAATACGTACTGCTGAAATGTGTCATGTTGCGCCACGTTATCGACCAGGCAGAACAATCCTTCCAACCACTATAGATAGATTCTCAAATAGCTTACCTGATCTATCTCAGCTGCTCAGTGAACCCAAACAAACAGATGAACTAGAGGAAATGACTAGCAGTTTGAGCACCATTTTCTCTAGTACACTAGAAATTGTTGCACCAATTAGATTAAAAAAGGTTAGAGAGAAAACTAAAGCACCATGGTACAACAGTGCTATGCATGTTATCAAGAGAGAAACTCGTAACTTAGAGCGTAAATGGAAACAAACTAATTTAGAGGTCTTTAGAATCGCGTGGAAAGACAGTATGTCACGTTATAAAAAGGCTCTAAAAGCAGCCAGGGCTGAGCATCTCCGCAAACTAATAGAAAATAACCAAAATAATCCAAGGTTTTTATTCAACACCGTAGCTAGACTAACAAATAAACAAACATCACCAGAGCAAAATATTCCGTTACAGTATAGTAGTAATGATTTTATGAATTTCTTCAATGAGAAAATAGAAAGCATCAGAAACACAATTGTAAATGTACAATCTTTTATGGTGTCTTATGATTCAGCCTCAATTATCGGCCCTCAAGAACAACTACACCGCTTTACAACTATAGGACAGGAAGAGCTAAATAAACTTATCATTGCATCTAAACCAACAACATGTTTATTAGATCCAATACCCACTAAACTACTGAAAGAAGTGTTACAAATGATTTACTTTTAGCTTCTGACCAAGGCTGTATCTCAATACTTGTTCTACTTGATCTTAGCGCTGCGTTCGACACTATAGATCATAAAATACTCTTGGATCGACTACAAAACTACACTGGAGTTCAGGGACAGGAATTAAGCTGGTTTAGATCGTACTTATCAGACCGTTATCATTTTGTCTGTTTAAATGGGGAAAAATCGAAGATAACGTCAGTAGACTATGGAGTCCCGCAAGGATCGGTGTTAGGCCCTCTACTATTCTCAATATATATGCTGCCACTTGGTAATATTATAAGAAAACATGGAATTAATTTCCACTGTTATACTGATGACACTCAATTATATATTTCATCACGACCAGATGAAAACACTAACTCATCTAAATTGACAGAGTGTCTCAAAGATATAAAATGCTGGATGACGTGTAATTTCCTGCTATTAAATTCAGATAAAACGGAGGTATTACTTATTGGTCCAAAAAACTACCCACAAAACCTTGTACAATACAACTTTAATTTAGAAGGATGTCCTGTTACTTTATCCACTACAGTAAAAGACCTGGGTGTTATACTAGACCGCAACTTGTCTTTCGAAAATCATATTTCATATGTTACAAGAACAGCCTTTTTCCACCTTAGAAACATTGCTAAGCTACGTAACATGCTATCTGTTTCTGATGCAGAAAAGTTAGTTCATGCATTCATGACCTCGAGACTAGATTACTGTAATGCTTAATTAGCCGGTTGTCCTGCATCCTCAATAAACAAGCTACAGTTAGTGCAAAATGCAGCCGCTAGAGTTCTTACTAGATCAAGAACATATGATCATATAACACCTATTTTATCATCTCTACACTGGTTACCTATTAAGTTCCGTATCAATTACAAAGTACTATTACTGACCTATAAAGCCCTAAATGGTTTAGCTCCTGTGTATTTAATGGACCTTCTATCGCCGTACAATCCATCGCGCTCTTTAAGATCACTAAATTCGAGGCTTCTGGTCATTCCTAGGATATCTAAGTCCACTAAAGGAGGGAGGGCGTTCTTGCATTTAGCTCCTAAACTCTGGAATAGCCTTCCTGATATTGTTCGAGGCTCAGACTCGCTGTCCCAGTTTAAAACTAGATTAAAGACGCATCTCTTTAGCCATGCATTCACATTATGCTTACCTTTTATACCACTGTTGAATCAGATCGAATGCATTAATATTATGAACAGCAGCTATGCTAATTATCTCCCATCTGCTTTTCTGCTGTTATCTCGGGACGCTAGTCCCGAGGTAAATAGCGTTCGTCAGCTCCAGTTTGTATCCAGCCTCTCACGGAGACTTCAGATAAGATGACTAAACGCCTGTGAAGAGACGACTCGACGCCTGTGAAGAGACGACTCAACGCCGGCGATATGTTATGCCCTAAATTACTACATGATTAACTAACTGTATTTTTTTCTATGTACATTTCTGAAATGCACATTCTGTAAAGCTGCTTTGAAACAATAAGTATTGTGAAAAGCGCTATACAAATAAATTTGAATTGAATTGAATTGAATTGACTACTCTTGGTTTGGTATCGTCGTTGTTTTACGTGGTTGTGTTCTATGCTTATTCCTGCGATTTCCTACATGTTACCTGTTAGATTTTGTGATCAAAGACTGTTTGGTTGTATTCTCTATCATTGTGTGATAATTGCAACCAGTTGCTGACAATAACGTGATCAAACGTGACAATTGCAGCGCATTTTGTTGAAGTTTAAGAAATATATAATATATTAATTTACTTTATTTTTTTGTGAGAGCGAGTAAAGAGCTCTTCTGTAAATGTGTGTTATTGCAGAACCTAAACATTAAAAATGTTATGTTATATTGCTTTCTTTCCTTAAAAAGGAGCCCAGCATGTTAAGTCAAACATAATCATCCTCCCGGGTGTCACCACACATCTGAGCTCCACGGCTGCCAGAGACGTTTGCTCATCAAATTCAGGAGAATAGTGACATGAATATATAATGTATTGGTCTTGAGCTTTAAGGCAGGGGAATGAAGAACTGCTGGTAATTTTGCACACTCTTGCTTGAAATGGTTTTCTTACAAATTTTGTAAGAAGGAAAATATTCTATAAACAGAGATACAAAAAAGTACTCCTCATGTTCATTTATATAATCAATTTGTAAAACAACTATATACAATTATTATTTTAGAATCTAAGTATAATGACCATAAGCATTAAATAATATTAACAACAACAATAATAATAATTATTTAAAAATTATTTGTAACAAAAACCTTTTTGAAAAGATTGGACTTATTCCCTTTATACTGACAGCAGACATAATTTAATCAGTAAGCGATCAACCATTTTGCTCAACCCTCCACTTCACTACTTCACTGTACAGTTGCTCAGCAACTGTTTCCACGGAAATCACAGGAGCCTTTATAAAACAAAAGTTTCAACGCAGGTGCTCAAAGAAAAAAATCTTACGGTAATAATTAAATGATGGGAAAAAAAGCCAGAAGACACAAAAAGGAATGAATATTTATGCACAGAAGGATAAAAGATATGGTGTTCTGTTCAGCCAGATATATGAGACAGAGACGGACAGACAGATAGATAGATAGATAGATAGATAGATAGATAGATAGATAGATAGATAGATAGATAGATAGATAGATAGATAGATAGATAGATAGATAGACAGACAGACAGACAGACAGACAGACAGACAGACAGACAGACAGACAGACAGACAGACAGACAGACAGACAGATAGATAGATAGATAGATAGATAGATAGATAGATAGATAGATAGATAGATAGGTAGGTAGATAGATAGATAGATAGATAGACAGACACACGGTGGTAAACCTGACTTCATGCGTTGTGCATTATTCATGAACTCTCTTTTCTCGTATCTCAAACAAACACTTTTATGACAACTAATGATCCCAAATTTTTCAGCTCAGAATTTCATAGCTTCCTCAACACACTTTCATCTGTTTACCACACTACTACACCAACCGTCATAACTTTTGTCTAACTAAACCCTCGTGATCCTGCACACGCACCTGGAGTTCAGCTATCGTTATCTTGTGGTAGATCTTTTCCTCGTCTCGCCGCTCGTCCTGAGGAACCGTGATGTTAGCCAGTGCTGTCTCGAAGTCCAAAATTTGCTGCATCTGACCCCGAGTGGAATTCTTCTCTCCTCCCAACAACAATCCCAACTCTATCATGTAATCCAGATAAGCCTTCAACACCTAAACCCAGACCAGTGGCAGGCTATTAGACATGGACTTAAAGCTACTTGAAATATTACAAAATGTCTTCAAATATTGATACTTTAAGTTCTTCTTCATGATACCTTCTCGTTTGTTTTATTGAGGTAATAATCCCGGGATGGGAGGAAGAGTCCTGATTGGTCAGCCTGGAGAAAGTTTGCACAGGTGAGCAAACACCACAGGTGTGATAAATATAGCAAATACAATAAAACAAACATGGAACAAAAACTTTCAAACAGTAGATGTTCATTAAAACCTGATAACTGAGTCAATGTACCTGAATGACATTACTGTTAGAGTTTTTAGGGTCCACGCTGACACCGACAGTGAAGAAAGGCTGAGCTCTGTAAGGTCCAGAAACTATCTTTAAAACGTCCAGAAAATTATCTTTATCCCAGGACTCTGTGATGTTCCAGCCTCCTATCTACACACACACACAAACACAAAGAAAAGGAAAAAGATTAGTTTCTAGCAAAAAGACTGAGGTGATCCTACTGTAGAAATCAAAAGTGACCCTATTTACTATCTTTTACTATATTCATAATCTTTTTTTGGATAAATTTGTTCGCTAAATGTATAAATTTAACCAAGAAAAAAAATCCCAGAAATTTAAAATGTGGGGGCAAGAAATTATCTGTTTTATCTATTTATTATCTAACATATTTCATTTATGTTTCATATTGAGAAATGTAAAGAATGCAAAGAAAACACAACAATTCCAAAATTGCATTACAATTCACATATTTTAAGGTTAATGTCAGCAACGGTTGCAATAACAACAAGAAATGGCAGGATCCAAATGCGCCAGTAGATTTATTAAACAATACTCAAAGAAACAAAATACTCAGAGTAATTAGACTATATAAACTAGAACAAAACAACCGGTAAATCAGAGGAGAACAGACAAATTAACTGAAAAAAACACAGGAATTAAGTACAAAAGGAAAACTGATCAACGATATGAACAGGTGTAACTGATGATCAAATCAAGAAACTCAAACACAGAAAACAGAGCTAGAACACGTATCCAACCCACCCAAAAACAGAAACTGAGGGGGGTGCACACCGGACGAGAAGCGCAGCGCCGCGTCGTGCAGCGCCACGTCTTTAAAATTCGAACACTTTGTTCTCTATGAGTGTACACACACCGGCGGCGTCATTCGGCCTCTGTCTATGCTGTCTATTATTACTATGCGCCCAGCAACGGCTCAGGACCTTGTTCAAAATCCTGCCGCGCCACAGAGAGCCATTTACATAATTTTATATTCAATTTACATTTATTTGTCTCAAATTGTCGTTTATGTATATACTGACTTCACCCTGTGCTGCAATATACATTTAGTTTTACATTCATTTACAGAAATCAGCTCCTTGAATGAAAATTTCTGATGTTATCAGATTTTCAGCTGATATTCTCAATTCATTCAGTTAACAGACGCTCTGAGGTAAAGTGTTCAGACTTGTATTTAATTGTACTGTACAATCATAACATAGTACAGACATTATCTTAATTCCATAATGTCCTTAAAGGGATACTCCACCAGTTTTTCTTATTAAACTATGTTATTCCCTTAACTAAGGCGAGTTGATACATACCTCTCTCGTCTCAGTGCGTGCACTATATCGCTCTGTATTGCCGCAAAACTATGTTAGCACTTAGCTTAGCCCATGCATTAAATATGGGCCAAGCAGAGAAGCGACCAAACACTTCCACGTTTTCCCTATGTAAACACAGTTACTCGAGTAGTGTAACTTGACCTGGGCTGGTGACACAAAATAAACCGTTGCGCTTTTCTAAGCGTTTAAAATTGATGACTATATTGTATGGCGGAATACCATAACAAGTGCTTTTGAGCACTTCGACTTGGCGCAATAATATCTTCACTCGTGAAAAGTCCTCTTACCGGCTCCCGCTTCCTCTCCCCCTCCCTCTGACATTTCCGTCAATACAACCAACGTGACATGCGCCGGTAGTAGTGGTTCGAGCGGAGTTGACGAAGTAACAGGTTGTTGGAAGCTAGTTTGTGTACAATAATGGTTAAAGCGTGCATCGTAAAGGGTTGTGAAAATAAGGAGAATGTACATAGTGCTGTCATTTTTCACCGAATTCCAACATACCACATACAGCGGAGAGCTTGGTTAGCTGCTTTGAACAAGAATCCCAAAACACCATTGATGACTCTGATGAAGTGGCGTGTTTGCTCCGAACATTTCACAAAGTTCGCAACAGTCACACTTGCACCACCAATTGCTGTTTGCCCGTGGTCTTTCGCCAGCTCCGGTCTGTTCTGGATCATATCTTTCTTGCCTCTCACGGTCCATAAGAGCTAATTCCTCCTCCGTGTACTCGGGTTCAAACAGATATGGCTCTGGGTCTTCTACAAAGAAGTCATAATCATCTACAAAGTCCGCCATTGCAAATGATCTGCAGTTTGCTAATAGCACAGGTAGTAAAAGTCACGTTGGTTGTATTGACGGAAATGTCAGAGGGAGAGGAAGCGGGAGCCGGTAAGAGGACCTTTCACGAGTGAAGATATTATTGCGCCAAGTCGAAGTGCTCAAAAGCACTTGTTATGGTATTCCGCCATACAATATAGTCATCAATTTTAAACGCTTAGAAAAGCGCAACGGTTTATTTTGTGTCACCAGCCCAGGTCAAGTTACACTACTCGAGTAACTGTGTTTACATAGGGAAAACGTGGAAGTGTTTGGTCGCTTCTCTGCTTGGCCCATATTTAATGCATGGGCTAAGCTAAGTGCTAACATAGTTTTGCGGCAATACAGAGCGATATAGTGCACGCACTGAGATGAGAGAGGTATGTATCAACTCGTCTTAGTTAAGGGAATAACATAGTTTAATAAGAAAAACTGGTGGAGTATCCCTTTAAACTTAACAATATTGCTGGCCATAAACTGAGCTGCTCTGTCAAGTCCTTGTCGTCGGTTAGGTTAATCTTTCATTTGAAAGTCACGTGTCTAGTATCTGTAAAACTGCATTTTTTCATCTTAAAAACATATCTAAATTACGTCATATGCTCTCAATGAAAAATGCAGAACAATTGGTTCATGTGTTCATGACATCAAGGCTAGATTATTGTAATGCTCTTTTGGGTGGTTACCCTGCACGCTTAATAAACAAACTACAGCTGGTCCAAGACGCAGCCGCTAGAGTTCTAACCAGAACCAGGAAGTACGACCATATTAGCCCGGTTCTGTCAACACTGCATTGGCTCCCTATTAAACATTGTATACATTTTGAAATGTTGCTGATTACTTACAAAGTACTAAAAGGTTTAGCTCCCCTGTACTTGAGCGAGCTCATAACGCATTATAGTCCTTCACGTCTATTGCGATCTCAAAATTCTGGCCAGTTGATAATACCTAGAATATCAAAATCGACTGCTGGCAGTAGATCGTTTTCCTATTTAGCACCAAAATGTTGGAACAATCTTCCTAACATTGTCTGGGAAGCAGACGCAGTCTAAAAACACTAAAAACACATCTCTTCGGCTTATCATACACATAACACATTATAGACTTCTATAATTCAATGTTAGGCTGCATAGTTTAGATCAGCCGGGACCGGGAACACTTCCCATAAATCCTGATGTACTTGGAACATCATAAGAAAGATGCCGTCTACGCTAATATCAGTCTCTCTGTTTATCCCAAGGTTTACCGCAGTCCGCCAGATCCAGGCCATATCCAGATCTGATGAAGGGTACGGCGACACGACGACAACGCATCCCTGAAGTGTCAACTAGTCTCTCCCCTGTGAAGGCCTCCTTCCCTTTACCTCTGTACAGTTAAAACGTTGTCAGGATAATTCTGGTTCGCGTGGCTACGCAGACGTGACAAAAATGTATGTATTATACATTTTTAAGGCCAGATAAGTAGTTTGTTGAGGGTTTATTAGTGAAGAAGGACTACACGCCTGCGCACATATATATTCAAACGCACATGCCAATCGACTGAACACGTGATGCGCATGTGCGTGCCGTCTGCTTTTTTGCGGGTTTGCGTTTATGAGGTTTGCGCAGAGAAAATGGATAATCATTTTCACCTTTGAAACTATTTCAGGGAGTGCGTTCTCGAGACACCAGGAACTGTTTTGTGCGGATGGGCGGCCGGAGCGTGTTAGGGTTTTTTTCTGTTAGAACGGTGTCGTGTTAGCAGCCCCTAAGTTAATAACTAATGATCTTCGCAATGGAAGTGAATCAATCAAGACTATATTTAGCTGGACAAAAACTTTGTCCTAGAGCTGTGGTAAAGCCTAAACAATCTGTTATGGTAATTTCTATTTTCACTGTAAAGCTGATTTGAAACAATCCATACTGTGAAAAGCGCTTTATAAATGAAGATGACTTGACTTGACTTGACTTAAGATGAAATCAACTGAAGACAAAAGAAGACATTAAATCTCTGACGATCTCAGCAGAGGATCAAACAACTCCACAAACAGCATTACCAGCTTCACTTATTACAAACCAGATTTACTTTATTTCTTTCAGACTTTACACAGAATTAACAGAGGTTTAACTCTATTGTTTCATATGAAGTCACCATAGCAGTGATTAGTGTTTCCATTAGTTGGGCTTAGTGATGGGCAAATTAAGCTTTGATGAAGCACTGAACCACTCAGTAACAGCAACCTCGTCAGGTGAAGTGCCCAGGCTGTATCTAAATTATCCCGGCTATATAGTGAACAGGAGGCTTTAAGACGAGTGAAATAAATCTAGTGCATGCACTTTTTTTTTTCTCACAACCTCTCCACATTTAGAGAAAATTTGTCGAGAGGGAACGGATGAAGCCGGCGTGCATAAAAAACTTTTTAGCCAGTATAAAAGGTGAGAGTACAGATTTTTGTGATTTATCCAGTACACCAGTGGGTCTTCAGATCTTTTCAGCGGTGGATCCATCATGTACCGCTGTACCTCCACTGTAGAAGTTGCAGTGGCAGCACCTGACTGGTTTGCATATGGCGGTGGAGCTGCGAACCACTCAGGTCCATTCAGAGATTGAAGCAGTTGCTGCTTCGGACGTCATATGTCACTTGATTTTTCTATACCAAAGCAACCTTCGGAGCAGTGGTTCAAATGGAATTGTAGTTAATGGTTTGAAGCACGTATCAAAGCTTCAGTCTCAAACTGCCATCACTAGTTGGGCTCTTAACTCTTACTTAATATTTTTTCCTTTTTGGCTGCTGTGACAGTGTGTTTGTTAAACACATTTGCAGTAGCAAAGGAAGGTAAAGTGAAATGAGATCAGGTGATGATGGTTACCTGTCAATGGATGTATTATCATCATAAAATAACCTGATTTACTGATGCAATTTGAATATAACCAAATCTAACAATTGTATTGAACCATTAATACATTTATAACACAATCTCTGTAATCCATCAGTACTGCAGAAATCAGATTTTATCAACCATGAGCACAACAAATTAGTCTACAGTGACATGGTGACACACAGACATCAGCAATCAGCACATGAATCTCAACAATGGTGACAATAAAAAGTGCCATGCTACAATGCATGCTGGGTACAAAACTCCCAGCATGCACTGCAATATTAATAAATTAAGCAGCTGAATTGTCCTATTATTTTGTTTAACCCTAAATAATTGCTTTTATTTTCGCTGATGTTTTTGTAGTGACATTTAGTAGCTTTTTGTGATGTTCAGAGTTGATCCGATTATCTGAATATTTTGTTGATTGTCACCATTGTTGAGATTCATGCGCTGATTGTTGATATCTGTGTGTGTCATAATAATTTAAACTTTTATGCTCACGTTCGTTACAATCTTATAAATGATTGTTGCAGTACTGGTGGATCTAATGCAGCAAGACATCATTTGTAGGCTAAATGAGATAATTGCACAACAGAATTGTTAAATTCAATTGACATTGATTCAGGCTATTTCATGATGATTATAAAACCATCAACAGGTAACCAACCAAGGTGACCTAATCTCATTTCACTTTGGCTTCCTTTGCTATTGCAAATAGAACTTTTTAGACATCTGACAGAAATAAAGTAAATCTGGTTAGTAATAAGTGAAGCTGGCAATGCTGTTTGTGGAGTTGTTTAATCCTTCTCTTCTGAGATATTGAGCGATGTAATGTCTTTGTTTATCTTCAGTTGATTTCATCTAAGGCTGTGGCTGAAGCCAGCTGTAGTTCTTGTGTTTCTGCTCGTCTCATTTTTCTGTTCTCTTCTTTCCTTCAGTGATTCTGCTTGTTAACAGGCTTATTAAGGCTGAGATGACTCCATATTTAATATATACAGACATTGTGGCTCAGATAAAGTCCAGTTCTGGTTTATTTCTTTGCTCTGGCTGACATGTGGCATATTTCCTGCTTGTGGCCCAGATCTGGCAAACAGAAGCGGTCCGCCCAAGTGCCATCATTCCACGCAGCATGTGGGCCAGATCAGTGTTCCAGAAGTGCCAGATGTGGGCCGGATCTGGGCCGAAACAATGTTGCTATCTGGGGAGAAGGGTAGCATTTGTAAAAGTGTATTCATAAGGCAGCTCATCAGAGCCAGTGTAAATTTCTCGTCTTCTATCTTCCCAGCCGTATCTCTTTTAAACCTTCCAGAAGGCAAGTGTGTGGGTGTAAATTAAGTAGAGGAAGTACTGTTTGACATCACTGCTTTGTGTATGTTACACGGATTAATCTTTCAGGTCTGTACTGAGGGTTAGTTTCAGAGCTTTCTTCTTCAAAATGGCTGATTCAGAGAGATAGAAGTGCATGAAAACATCTTTCACTGAAGGATGTCTACATAATTTCAAGGCTCGCTGATTTTAAACCAAGAGGAATTGATAGTATCGTAGCCATTTGAGACAAGTTATCTTGCTCAGTTAAAAAAAGGATATGCACAGAAAACCAATCAAAACAATAAATCAGGCATCAAATTAAATCAAAGGTCATTCTACAAAATTGGTATTTTTGCTTCCCTAATTAATACACATAAAAATGACAACAAATAAAGAGCTGACACCAACTTTGACTGTGTTGTTATAAGCATTTTTCTCAACACAAAAAAATCCAATGACTTTAATTGGATTTTCATTGATTTTAAAATATGTTTTTCTTTTTCTTCACAAGGATACATTTGTACCTCCTCACCCCTGTGTTTTGCTGTAGTAAATATGCACAATTGCATTATATATGCCTTATTAAAATAGTGTAACCATAAAATCATCATCATCACGATTTCTGCATGTCTGCAAGGACAAATAAAGTTCTCAGTTTAAAGGATCATGTTACCATAATTTTGTATTGTAAACAATTAAAAATTGGATATAAACATTTGCATTAGCTTTACTTTACTTTAAAGAAACCTTCTTGAAATGGAATGGGTTCCCAATTCCTGTTTGCACTGTTTACCCTCCACACCAGAGCGGGAGCCACAGAAACACTTACCTTTGCAATCAAGTCGATGAGTGGTTGGGCTCCGAGCTCTTCTATTCGTTGTTCATTGAGACAGGAAAGATAGTACGACTGCGTCTTTCTCTCTGCCTCACTGCTTGAATTAAAGGTGCCATTTTCTAGAGGAACACATAAGAAATTGCTAAATTTAAATAGTAACATTTCAAAAATCGTATCACCAAAAGATGAAAACTGTCATCATTTACTCATCCTCATGTTATTCAAAACGTTATACCCCAAAAATGTTTTCCATAGAATACAAAACAAGAATTTTTTTTAAGCTGCTCCAACTAAAAACAAAATATGAAGTATAGGCCAAGGTATAGTTATAGGCTTTGATTTTATGTATTATTTTTTACACTTTTTTGAGCTCAACTGTCCTATGCTTTCATCAAAACATTCTTCAAAATTACTCCTTTTGTGTTTGGAACAACATTGGGTGACTAAAAGTGTGACTAAAACATGACCATTTTCATTTTTAGGGGAAATATTCTTTTAAAGCATGATGCTAAGGCAAAATTGTCCCCCACAGAAATAAAAGGACATGAAGGACAAGAGACAGGAACGTCACATAGTTAAGGGGGAAGCTTGGAGCGCACCATCACTAGGGTAAACAAACATGACAGCAGGGAGAACAAGTTGTGCGGGGTCACTGCACAGGATCATAAACAGCCATCTGAGTTTCTCCAGCTGCCTGACAAGCTGACAAGACGGTGCCCTCTGATTGGCTCCCGTCATGTTGCATGGAATGATGGCAAGTAAGCAGAAGCAATGCAGTGGAGGTAAACTGAGTCAGAACAGGAAGAACTGCAAAAAGGGTCCTTTCAGTCATCTTTTTATTGTCACGTCTATGACAGCTGCCCTCGCACGACAAAACGTGACAAAATTCAGATGGCATTGGTGAGCCAAACAACCAGGGTGGTTTTCATCCTCAATAACCTCTGCCATCAGTCGCAGTCAAAACACTGTGTGCCGCAGCTGCCAGTGGAAGACAGGCAGAGGGGAAAAGCACTGCCACTGTCATGCTAACTTTATTCACATGAGAAATGGCAAAATTAAGAGGATAAATCCGGGACAGGTGATTGGCAGTGCTGGTTGCAAATTGGACTGGGTGCAAATTGAAACAACCAGTGAGGGCAAACCTATAAGTAAGCCATGCAGGTTGCCTTCCTGAAGAGTGTAAACAAATAGGCTCATTGGAAAATCGTGCAAAACTCCAAAAATTTACCTATACATATAATTAACTGCAGTTCCCTTTTGAAAGGGAACTCACGATTCGTTCCCTAGGGGTCGCTATGGGTGGAATGCCTCCGGCATTACCGGTGTCTGAAGCATGAAGCTAAACAACACAGTGAACTTGACATTGGCAGACGACAGCCTATGACATCATCACCAGTGCAATCGTGAGATAAAAGGGCACCTGTGAAATATGTCATCCTCTTTATTGTCTTCATGATACCTGTTTGTTTGAATGTGTCTAAACAAGGCGTTTATGGCAACGGGCGCAAAGTCTTTCAGGCATGAAAATGTGAAATGTGCATCATTTGCATGGGCGAGAAGCATGCACGCTTAGTCCTCGGGGGGCTGTTTGCATGCATTGTGAGTGCCTTTCTATGAAGAAACTATGCTCTTGTCTTTCCTTTTTCTTGAGGGAATCGGGACAGCCATCTGTGCTTTGCCGTTCAGGACCTGCTACAGCTGAGACGAGAAGGAAACTGAGATTGTGGGGCTCGCAGATGGAACTTGCGAATGAATTCGAGAAAGGTATGAATATTTCTCATTCATCTGTGGCTGACGAGAGCGAGCTGCCGGATGATGATGATGATTATGTGTTTTCTTACGCCATCTGATTCAACAGCAAGCATGAGATTGATGAGATTGATGATGCTTCCGAGCGTTCTCAGCCCGCCTGCCCTGCAAATGACAAGTTACTGGAAGCGATTCCACTGCGAGATTTGATCTGCCATGGAAACGTGTGCAAGCTCCCTCGTTGCCGCCTCAATGAACGCTTCCTCGATGAACACTTCCACACTCAGGCGAATTAAGCTGATCTTGAGGGGATGCAGTTGTATGGGTATGCACCGATGCCTCCGATTGAAGAGACGCTGGCCAGCTATCTCTCGGTGGGCGAGGCATCCGCAATCGAAGGCTGCGACTCTGCCTACTAAAATGTTGTGTGTCACCTCGCATCTTAATGGCAGAGCATATGCGGCAGCAGGTCAGGCCGGTGCGACACTACACACTATGGCAGTGCTGCAGGCCTACCAGGCCGACCTGCTGAAGGACCTAGACCAGGGCAAGAGGCTCCCCCTGAGGCGGTAGAGGAGCTGCACCACACCACAGATTTCTTTCTCCTCGATGCACGAGTTTTGCCATCTGAGTACATCGGCCCATCCGTCGAGACGATGTTCGATGAAGTTTAGAGAGGTCAAGGTACACTCCGCTGCTTTTAAGACCTTCATATTGCGCTCCCCTTCCTTCGAGGGGCGGAGCACTGAGGAGGAGTGAAGCCAGAAGGAGAAGGAAAGATCTGAGGGAAGTGATCAAGAATAAACACAATCAGCGTTTCAAGGTCCCAGAGGCAAAATAACATCTGCCTCCTTTCCCCCCTCCTTGGGTCTAAGTTGCTAGGCTCTTTGCGAGCCTCCTTGGTAACTATTTAACCAGAGCGTTGTTAACCTTCCTCTCACTTAGAGAGTCATTCTGTTAGAGGCCTCTGCTTATTTTAGCTCTTATTATTGTATCAGGCTTCTAGCACTGTTGTGTAGCCTGAATCTCAGTTTCAAAAGAACATGTCTTTTGTCCTATGAGCTTAGTCATAGGTTAAGCTTTAGGCGAGCGTTGCAAGGCCTCCTCTCACTAGAAAGAGTTATCCTATGAGGCTTCTGCTTCCCAGAGCTCCACTGGGACAGCATTACGTGTTGTAGGTTCTTTGTGAGCCTCACTGTTACCCCTTTTCCACCAAGGTAGAACTGGTGCTGGTTCGGAGCCAGAGCCTAGTTTCAAATCGGTTCTTTGTTTTTCGACCACCAAAGCACCAGCTCCGAACCAGTAAAAGTGGTTCTTAAGTAGCACCAAATCATTGCTGGTCTAGAAGTAAGAACCGCTAACGTCAGTGGGTGGGGGCGTGGTTACCGGGACCAACAAGACAAACAGAAACTTGTGACCGCCATTTTTTAAATAGCAGCTAATCGTGCTGCAGCTCGATTGTAATCTCCGTTAATGCAAGTTACGGTGAGCTGCACGAACGTGCTGAATTCGCCGTGTTTAGATACCGATGTAGGTTTGCAAAGCCATAAGCATAAATAGTAACGCAACGATCGCCATTGTTGATGGAAGGCTTGTTCGAGATGCATCGGAGCGGCATGGACTGATCGGAGCTGCGGGAGTGTTTGGAGAGCACACGACTCCTTCTGCTTTTGGATCGCTCTCGCAGTTCGAGATTCACAGTGCCGAACCATCTCGAAGAAGCCTGGTGTGTTTGTGTGTGCCGTGCTAGTGTTGCTGGGCAATATGAGATGTATACAGTGACGTAAGATCTGGCTCTGTGATGGCTCTCTAGCCTGTGGAAAGGCAAACCGGTTCTTTGAAAGCTCGTCAGTTGAACCAACTCCGAACCGGCACTAGCTCTAGCTCTGAACCAGCACCTGGTTCTTGTTGGTGGAAAAGGGGTATGAAAGGCGTCTTGAGCATGGGGTGTAGTTAGGAATCCTCTCAAGTTTAGAGAGTTGTCATGTTGAGTCCTCCGCTCCTAGAACTCGTTTAGCTGTTTGCAAAGTTGTTAGGCTCTCTGTGAGCCTCACTGGCTACTGTGCCTTCGCTCTGTAAGGGCTCCGCAAGGATAGTAATTGCGAGTTGCAGGTTCTCTGTGAGCCTCCTTGCAAGATGTCTTGAGTGTGGGGCGTCATTAGGCCACCTCTCGATTTAGAAAGTTGTCTTGTTGCAGCCACTGCTCCTAGATCTCGGCGGCTATGTTTGGTAAGTTTCTAGCCTCTCCGTTAGCCTCCTTGGCTATTGTGAACATTTTTAGGCCTCCTCTCACCAAAGAGAGTTGTCTACGCTCTCCAGAGCTCCGCTGGGATAGCAATTGCAAGTTGCAGGCTCTCTGTGAGCCTACTGGCCAGATATCCTGAGTGCGGGGTGTCGTTAGGTCTCCTCTCAATTTAGAGAGTCATTATGCTGAGGCCTCCTCTCCTAGAGCTCGGCTATGTTTTGCTAAGTAGCTAGGCTCTCTGTGAGCTTCCTTGGTTATCGTGAGCGTTGACAGGCTCTCCTCTTGCTGTAGAGAGTTATTTGTTTGAGGCTTCTAGTCCCTTGAGTCTGCTGAGTTGTTAGGCTCTCTGTCAGCCTCCTTGGCTACTGTGAGCATTGTGAGGCTTCCTTTCGCCAGGTAAAGTTATATTCGTTGAGGTCTCTGGTCTCTTGAGCTCTGCTGGGATAACAATTGGAAGTTGTTGGCTCTCTGTGATTCTCCTTGTAAGCTGTCCTGAGCGGGGAACGTAGCTAGGTCTCCTCTCGATTTAGAGAAGTGCCTTACTTAGTCCTCCGTTCCTTGAGCTTGTCTAGATGGTAGGGTTGTACACCAAGTAGTTAGGCTCTAAGGGAGCCTCCCTGGTTACTACTACTCCTTGCCGCCTGCCAATGTCAAGTTCATTATCGTGTTTAGACTCATGCTATTCTTATGGGACCATGGTGACATGCGTACCCTGAAACGTTTCCAGTTGCATTTAACATTATTGGCACCAACAACTTTTTTTTCCTGAGTAAATTATGTGCGCAGCCATGATGGATTCTAACTTCCGTTTATATGCTGTCCTGTTCTCATCTCTATAGGAACCCATTGTTAAAACGGGGTAAAAAGAGAGACTGAATTAATTAAACAGAAACTTTTTGAAGATTACTACAAATAAAAATGAGTGCATTGTTAAGCTGTGCTATTGTTGGCTGCCACAGCAACAGCAATAAACTAAAGAAATTCCTGGAAAATATGTTTTGAGCACCAGCAGAAAAGAATGTCCGTATACGGTGCCATATGCCTTGCATTTTATGCCAAAGACTGACAAGAAAAGGCTGTGGTATCTGACAGGAATTATAAATCAATGAAGGACACGAGACAGGAGTAGCAAACTTTATCCTTCTTATTTATTCTTCAGTTCTCACACATTATGTCACAGTACACTTTTCAAAATAGTAGTCAACAACAATTCAATTATAAACACATTTCCCCCTTTTTTAAAGAACAGAATATTTCATCAGAGTTTAGTTAGATAGTCCTTTAACCATGTCACGTTTTCTATGTAAGTTATGTTCTGTGATCTTGTTTCCCCCTGTCTTTGTGATTTTGGTTTAGTCCTGTTAGTTTTTCTCGCTCCTCGTTTGTGTTCAGTTTCTTCACCTGTGTTCAGTCAACTATACCATTAGTCCCAGTTCTTTTAACCTGTTAACCTTCAAGGCCACTTTTGAAAAATCCCCAGAAATGGCATACCCAAACTTAAACAGATACAGTTCATGAACCCTTTGCACTAAAAGCACAAGTATGATCTCATTTGAAAGCTGACACCTAGTAGTTTATTGTAAATGTAGAATTAATTATTGTCATAATGAAAAAAAAATGTTTAAATAGCATCAAAGTTTTGTAAAGTTATTAGAAATTTACTTTTATGAAACATCTTCATAAAAATAAAATTGAAGTTGGCCCTGGAGCAATCTAGAAATGCACTGCAGCTAAAGCCATATGTGTGACCATTTTATATTTAAAATCTGAAAATGATAAGTCTAAAACTCTGTATTTAGTTAAATGTTTTTCAAGATCATGTCAAATTACTTTATTTTGATTAGACTCTAAAATGCAAACTGATGTTTAGTCATCTTCTGAGTCATCTAATCAGTCTATTGTCTATATTGTTTTGTGGTGCAAACGAGCCCCATTCAGTGTGAGTCTCTCCCTGCACACATTTACACCTCTCCAGACTGGTTATGGCTCTAAATATGCATTTCTTTTGTCTGCATTATAGCTACTAACGACTGGCTATTCACAGGCTATTCATAGGGTTTCAAACCCTAATTTCTTTTATCAAAGTTCTCACTAAATATTTGAAACTGGTATCAAATGCACTGAAACATTTCAGTAAGCATTCCTATTTAGAAAAAAATCATAAAACAATAACTGCTGGTGGCAGGTGCACCTGGGCTAGCTAGCATGTTAGCTTAGCACACCATCAATACACGACCATTTATGAGATTAAAACCATGTTTGTGCTCCAAACTTACTTTATAACGCAAGTCGAGTGTTTTAAATAATCTTCTGTGCTCTAATTTGGCTTCAGATAAAAAAAAATCCGACAGAAAATTTATTATTTATAGTCTTCTGCACGATGATGAAATCTATATCGATTAGCATTGCATTATAAATATAATCTATTATTATGAAATACCTGGCATGGCTTGAAGAACACAGGTAACTCAAATATCATTGCAATCATGTTTATTGTCTTCAAAACATCTTTATCTGCATGTTACAGCGATCTCTGTCAGCTACTTTCTGTATCAGTGACGTCCTGGAATGTCACATGACTATGGGTCTTCTTCGTGATCCATATATGGACTGTTATTGTGCATATAGCGCCCTCAGGCTATTGGTATGAATTGAAAACACAGCACATCTCAGTAAGAAGCGATCATAATGATTACATCGACGCATTTGGGTATAAATTCAACAAATATTATTCCTGTCTATAGAAATATGATGTGAATCTATGAGAATATATCAATATTTCTCCAAGTCTGCACATTTTTGAGCTAAAGCCCTGAGGGACGTTGTTTTGTGAATCGCCGTCATGACGACAGCACGGAGTGTTTTTTATGAATGGACCAGCTGACGCTCATAATTCATATTAAAGGTATCGACTCATTTTTCCATTTCATAACTCCTGACACAAATGAAGACATAACTGTCACTATAAGTTTCTCAGAATACAATAGTGGTCAAATACTGAATCTTGAGTATTATATCTTTTTAATGATGTATAGTTTGTCAAGGTATAACATTAAATCTGATAGTAAATTTGAACTAAATAAAAAAAAACCGCTTCAGTGCGCCGACGCTCTGGAAACGGTTAACAGGTTAAGCCCTGTGTTTTCCCTCAGTGTTTGTTGGTCGTCGTCCATGTATGGTTGTGTCTCTGAATTCCTGGAGTTTGTTATTTTGTTCCTGTATGTTCCTGAAGTTTATTTTGTAAAAAAATCAACTACTTTGGAGTTCCTGCATCCTCGTCTTCAGCTACCTGCACACAACCTGACAAACCAACTCGGCTTCCAAAAATCATGTTTAGGTCTAGTGGCATGAGTGTCTGTGTAGTGAGCCGTGTTCTTAGCCAGAGATGTTGGTGTGCATGGAAATGCAGTGAGATCGGAAACATTCCATGTCTTTCCATCACTAAGAACGTACCCACCAACAGTCTTTTGGCAACTGTGAGAAGATTGGAAAACTTATTGTGCTTTCTGTGTTTGGTTCTCTTCAGATCGAAGAGCAGCAGGTGCAATCAGCCGTGAGCCTCAAAAGATGAAGTTGCCCTTAACAGACAGTTCCAGATGTAGTTTATAGTACGGCAACAACTCATTGTCCAGACCCTTGGGTGAAGGAGGTCAACAATGAGAAATCTGTGTACAAAGTTTGGTTAGAACAGGACAAGAAGCACATGCAGCATCAACAACAGGAAGAGAATTACTAACAGCAAAAAAGCAACAAAGTCCTCATCAACATCAGAAAGAGCTGGAGCAACCGCATTATCTGCAGGAGAGGCAGTTAATCAGAAGATAATCAGCAGGAGCAATTTGAATCGCCTGTACATGTGATTCATCAGGAAGGAGACACTCCGTTGAAAGAGTATGACCAAAGAACAGCAGGCTGGTGTGACGGAAACGACACTTGTCTTTATTGAGTTGCAAACCAGCAGCTTCTAATCGTTGTAAGACCGCTTGAAGACCGTCACATCCGTGAATGATAATGTCATCGAGGTAATTTTCAACACCTCATCTTCTAAAATTCTGCAGGCGCTGAAGCCAATCCAGTCTGTTGTGAGTAATAATGGCTGTGAGGTCATGACTGTCCTCAGGGGCACTTGGTAGTGAGCATTAGTCAGGTCGATGGTAGAGAAAACAGTAGAACCTTTTATAGCAGAGAGTAGTTCATCCATGTGTGGCAATGGAAAGAAGTCCACAATCACTGCTGAGTTCAACACACATCCCAATTTTACCTGACTTTTTCTGCATAACATGGTCAATGTGTTCTATCACCCCAGCTGCTTGCAAGCAATAAAAACAGAGAGATGGCAATGTTTTTGCCGCACAGTTGTGATGTTTCATCCAGCTTTACGCAGTGTTTAAAGTTTGTAGCACATCCAATTCAGTTGACTCAACAACAGTGCACTGAAAGTCTGGCACAGGAGAAGCAGGCACAGGAAGGGCATTAGGAGGCAGGACTTGATTGTTTTCAATCCTATCCTCACATGTAGTACAGAGTTGGTCCCTCCCCATGAGTGGTGTCCCTTTGGCCACAATGAAGAACGTAGCAGGAACTGAGGGGTTATGAAGAGGAACGTTCACGGACAAACATCCAACCACCAGAATTTGGGCTTTTGAATACGTTACAAGCATGGCTGTGGGTTGCGACAGCACAACGTTACTGAACTGGTATGCATAAGTGCTGTAGGGCAGGATAGATATGGAAGACCCTGTGTCAACCACCAAATCCACCACAAGTCTGTAAGTCAGAAGTAGGTATAGTCACTGTGCTTGTAATGCTGGGAGTAAGAGCTGAATATTCCATGTACAGTACAGTAACTTCTGGTAATTCAATTTTATGGACCTTGTGTACAGGTCCTTCTCAAAAAATTAGCATATTGTGATAAAGTTCATTATTTTCCATAATGTAATGATAAAAATTAAACTTCCATATATTTTAGATTCATTGCACACCAACTGAAATATTTCAGGTCTTTTATTGTTTTAATACTGATGATTTTGGCATACAGCTCATGAAAACCCAAAATTCCTGTCTCAAAAAATTAGCATATCATGAAAAGGGTCTCTAAACGAGCTATTAACCTAATCATCTGAATCAACTAATTAACTCTAAACACCTGCAAAAGATTCCTGAGGCTTTTAAAAACTCCCAGCCTGTTTCATTACTCAAAAACGCAAACATGGGTAAGACTGCCGACCTGACTGCTGTCCAGAAGGCCATCATTGACACCCTCAAGCAAGAGGGTAAGACAAAAAGAAATTTCTGAACAAATAGGCTGTTCCCAGAGTGCTGTATCAAGGCACCTCAGTGGGAAGTCTGTGGGAAGGAAAAAGTGTGGCAAAAAACGCTGCACAACGAGAAGAGATGACCGGACCATGAGGAATATTGTGGAGAAGGACCGATTCCAGACCTTGGGGGACCTGCGGAAGCAGTGGACTGAGTCTGGAGTAGAAACATCCAGAGCCACCGTGCACAGGCGTGTGCAGGAAATGGGCTACAGGTGCCGCATTCCCCAGGTCAAGCCACTTTTGAACCAGAAACAGCGGCAGAAGCGCCTGACCTGGGCTACAGAGAAGCAGCACTGGACTGTTGCTCAGTTTTGCATGTCATTCGGAAATCAAGGTGCCAGAGTCTGGAGGAAGACTGGGGAGAAGGAAATGCCAAAATGCCTGAAGTCCAGTGTTAAGTACCCACAGTCAGTGATGGTCTGGGGTGCCATGTCAGCTGCTGGTGTTGGTCCACTGTGTTTAATCAAGGGCAGGGTCAATGCAGCTAGCTATCAGGAGATTTTGGAGCACTTCATGCTTCCATCTGCTGAAAAGCTTTATGGAGATGAAGATTTCATTTTTCAGCACGACCTGGCACCTGCTCACAGTGCCAAAACCACTGGTAAATGGTTTACTGACCATGGTATTACTGTGCTCAATTGGCCTGCCAACTCTCCTGACCTGAACCCCATAGAGAATCTGTGGGATATTGAGAAGAGAAAGTTGAGAGACGCAAGACCCAACACTCTGGATGAGCTTAAGGCCGCTATCGAAGCATCCTGGGCCTCCATAACACCTCAGCAGTGCCACAGGCTGATTGCCTCCATGCCACGCCGCATTGAAGCAGTCATTTCTGCAAAAGGATCCCCAACCAAGTATTGACTATTGAGTGCATAACTGAACATAATTATTTGAAGGTTTACTTTTTTTTTTGTATTAAAAACACTTCTTTTATTGGTCGGATGAAATATGCTAATTTTTTGAGACAGGAATTTTGGGTTTTCATGAGCTGTATGCCAAAATCATCAGTATTAAAACAATAAAAGACCTGAAATATTTCAGTTGGTGTGCAATGAATCTAAAATATATGAAAGTTTAATTTTTATCATTACATTATGGAAAATAATGAACTTTATCACAATATGCTAATTTTTTGAGAAGGACCTGTATTTGATTGCGCTGATCAGCACAGTTTAGCGTAATGTCCAATCTTTTTAGACTTCCTGCATGTTGCAGTTGCAGCCAGGAAGTTCGCAGCATTAGCTAAATGTGCCTCCGAGATTAAACACCTGCCAAACACTATAAAACACTTGCCAAATGGACTCTTTATATTCAAGCTGGTTTCAAATGGTTTTTCAAACATTTCAAACAAAGTTTAAATTTAACAACTTAATGTCATGTGGTGTAACCATTAAGTAAAAAGTAATAACATTTTTCCATACACCATAAAAACATGTAAGTGTATCCTAACCATTATTTTCAGAAAAAGTAGTATATAAGTATAGTATAGTATATTTTTCATTGCTAATTCATATATATCAATGTTTTTTTTTTTTTGGGCATCACCAAGGGACTATCAAAACTTTACCATGTAACGGTTACAGCCTGTTACAAGGCAAGGCAAGGAACCATGTCATATAAAAAGGTCAAATTATTTTAATATTTTATAAGACTTACTGACCTTGACATATACCTTGTCATACCAGGGTTCTTCTCATGATATAATTGTTCTCTGCATGCTTCTTGCACCACATGACTTGGCAGACAACCATGTATGACAAAATTGCTTCACTGCTTATATTCATTATAGAAGATGTGTAATTGTATGTATGCATTCCATTTATAAAAAATGGATCTGGACCAAAAAGTAATATAATGTTGCAATTTCATTTTGTGTTTCTAGTGGCACATAAATTATACACTTTATCTTTAAACATCTCAACCAAACAAGGAACACACAGAGGTGTGAACAAACAGATACAAAACAGGCACACAAATGATGAATCGCAAACATACATGCAACCACCCACTCCTGAGCACACAATTATGCTTGTCATCGTGATCTTTGATTGGTGCTCTCAGTTGTTGTCATGGTAATACACCTCACACTTCTTAGGAGGAGGAATAATTCACTCTCCTCTTTGTGTTTTTATACACATCTGTGTTGTGCGAAAGAGAGATGGAGTAATTAATCTACAACATGATAGTTCAAGCAAACAATCCCTAAACCACCTCTTACAGTTGTTTCCCCTCTATTCTGACTCATTTTTCTTTTCTGTAGTATTTTCTCCTCCTAACAGCGCAATTACATTAAGGAACAGGAGCCAGGAATATTCAAGTAATAAATTCTCTGGGGAACAGTGGCAGTCCAATTACTGGTCAGCATGTCTAGTCCAGAGAGAGGACACACGGTGAGAAAGGAATGGGCTTTCGCATGACTTGCTGCTCGTCTAGCAGAATTCAGAGCTGATCTCGTTCTATTTCCAGATTTTGCTTGTGTTTGTTTGTGTTCGTTGGCTAAAAGGTGACCATCAACCAGGCGCATTGGCACAAAGAATCGGCTAATTTGTCTTTTTCAGAGTTTCTCCGTGTGAGGGTAAAGTGTAGGCTTACAAACACATAATCTGACTTCACAACTACACGTTTTTGTTTTTGTTGAAATAGTTTCCCTTTCCAGCACTCATTTTTAGTCACACAACTATTGTGTAAATATCTGTGGTAAATATTACTGCAGTGTAGAAAAATCTCATGGTTGAAACATTCTCCCACTTCACAGTACACCACCCAGTCCATATTTTAATATGCAAATATTATTGCAACATGATAAATATCTGCAAAAACTACAATATAATACATGTCATGATAAAATATTTATTGTATTGTTTCATTTCAAACAATATGTTTATTTAAAATAATTTATGCAAAAGCTCTGGAGTGTAAAAAATTATTTCTTTTATGACTTGGACCAGTAAGTAGTCACCTAGCTAATACCCTAGTAACACCCTACAAAACACCTTATGCCGGACACACACTCAACAACTGTAAGGCCATGAATGTAATTTGATACTTACGACTGATCATGGCCAAATGTGCAGAGTCAGAGACAGTTGCGTTCAGTCGGTGTTTAAAATCTACTCCAGTCATTGGGAACAGTCTGTAAGTGTGTTCTGTTCAGTATTAGAATGTTTCAGCTAGAAGTTAAGTGTGTCCCCAGCATAATTGTTAGGCTGCATAGATTAGGTCAGCCAGAACCGGGAGCACTTCCTATAACACCTGATGTACTCATTACATCATAAAAAGAATGGCATCTACGCTAATTTTAGTCTTTCTGTTTATTCCGAGGTTAACTGTAATCAGCCGGATCCGGGCCGTATCCAGATCAGATGGTGGACCTGTGCCTAGACAGTACCACAACGCATCCCTGAAGTGTCAGCAGAGCTTGTGTCAACTAGACTCTCCCCTGTGAAGGCCTCATCGACACGACAGCCATCGGCACTGATCCTCAACAAACTCGTCTCCATACGCGCGTGATGACTCCGATCTTCAACCAGATGGAACTGGATAATATTCTGAATGTTCCAATCCAATCTGACTTCTGACCTGTAATGCTGCCTGAATCATAATCATACACTGTTCGTTCATTGGCCGGAGGAGGACTGGCCCCCAGACTGAGCCTGGTTTCTCACAAGGTTTTTTTCTCCATCCTAACATCTGATGGAGTTTTGGTTCCTTCCCACTGTTGCCTTTTCCGCCTTTCTTCGCCTTAGTCGCCATTGGCTTTTGGCTTGCTTAGTTGGGGACGTTTAATTTAATATTCAACAATATTATGGATCTGCTGCATTGACACCATTATATGAAAACTGAACTGAGCTGGACGATGACATCATGTTTTTCTACAGAGTGGCTATATATATAAATTAACTTAATAACTTTTTTTAAAATTAATGAATTAACAAAATTAATCATCACTGAACTTACTTAAGCTGGACTGTGATGCTATTTTCTTCTGGAAACAAACGTTGTTGCATTATTTTCCTGTTATCTCTGTTAAGCTGCTTTGAAACAATCTGTATTGTAAAAAACGCTATATAAATAAAGGTGACTTGACATTAGCAAACTACCAAGAAATGCTCTAGAAACTATCCATACAACCCTAGCAAACCTCCAGCAACACCCTGGAAACCACACAGAACATCCTGGTAACCACCTAGCAATGCTCTGGTATCTAACTTTGAACACCCTAGTGACCTAGAAATGTCGTGATAACAACCCAGAAGACCCAAGCAACTACTTACCAACACATTGGCAACCACCTAAAACACCCAAGTAACCACCCAACAACAACCTGCTACCAACCAGAATACTCTAGCATACACCCAGAAACAACCTAGAACACCATGGCAACCACCTAGCAATCCTCTGGTAACCAACCTTGAACACCCTAGCAACCACTTAGCAACACCCTGGCAACCACCTACAGTAGAACATCCTAGTAACCACCTAGCAATAACCCAGCAACCAATCAGAACATTCCATCAAACACCACAACAACCACCTAGCAATTTCACCACCCATAACCCCAAAGCAAACACCTATCAACAATCAAACAATCACCCAGAACACCCTGCCAACCCCTTAGCAACACCCTGGTAACAACATTGAACACCCTAGAAACCCATTAACAACATCCTGGCAGGGTCATTTATAATTTTCGCAATACAGAAGCCCTGGAGTGTGATGTCATGTACTGTTGCCCATACTCATAATGGGGCCATAATAAAATCAAGTGTAAGTTTATCCCACCACTCCTTCTTCTCAACCGTTTCTTCCTTACTGTTTTCCTATTCACTCTCTCTCTCTCTCTCTCTCTCTCTCTCTCTCTCTCTCTCTCTCTCTCTCTCTCTCTCTCTCTCTCTCTCTCTCTCTCTCTCTCTCTCTCTCTCTCTCTCTCTCTCTCTCTCTCTCTCTCCTCTCTCTCTCTCTCTCTCCTCTCTCTCTCTCTCTCTCTCTCTCTGCAGGGGGCTTCACCAGTTCTCTGACGCAGGTCATTAGGGAATACTCTTCATTTACTGTTCACTGGAGCGTTGTGTTCACTTCAGCATGCAGAGGTGTTCACTGGCCCAATCACACACACAACAAAGAACCACAAAAGATGTATCACATATCTAAGAGTAATTTGAGATCAAAAATATGTTCATGTAAGGCAAGTGTTATTAAATGTGCAGAAGGGTGAGAGGGTGCCTGTGGCTGTGATGCAACATGCAGTGTCAATGTGATGGAGTGTCATCAGAGCAAAATGGCTACAGGGACCCCAGTATGAGAGCGCCTTCATTAGACAGAGAGAGAGAGCTTGATCACAGCCAGTGCTTTACAACAGGTTATTAAGTAGTCTGATAGACCAACAATTAGAGAGAGGAATGGAGCAATGCGTTTAAACACAAAAGATATTACATTAGCATTCCTGTGCAGAACTCTAGAGCTCGCAAGGCAGCAAATAAGTAAACCCGAGACTTCAATAAACAGTTTTTAAAAAAATGAAAAGTTGCAATCAGATAGACATAGTGAGAATTAGAATATTCTCATATTCAAAATATGGTTGACTTTCCATTAATTAGTGTTGTTTGCTAAGGCAAATATTAATACTGCTATTTATCATACACTGTAAAAAAAATAATCCTTGAAAAAAACGGTAAACTACTGGCAGCTGTGGTTGCCAGCATCATACCGTAAAAATACGGTGTGTAACTGTTTTTGAAATTAACAGCTAAATACTGTTTTGTCAGCTACAGTATATAACTGTAATTTTACAGCATATAGCTGTAGCTGACAAAATGGTATTTAGTTGTTAATTTTAAAAACAGTAACACACCATAATTTTACAATATAATGCTGGCAACCACAGCTGCCAGTAGTTTACATTTTTTTACAGGATTATTTTTTACAGTGGAGTTAGAATTAGGTTTGTACAATACAGTATGTAACATATGCTTAGCCTACGTAAAGTCACATGGCTTGAGGAGAGGTGATCTTATTTTTCTAAAGGCCCCCACTCACTACAAGATAATCAGGCCGATTTTGGGCCCAATTCTCCCCTTCCGCCAATTCTAGCTGAAGTGCCGATTATCTTGATGATCAGATTTTACTGTGGTGTGAGGTGTGTTAAAGGTGATTGAATCTGCTCGGAAGAATGTCGGGGCCGCACCAATCTCAAATCGTAAATATTCAACATGATCAGAAATCCTGTTGTGTGGAGGGAAACGGAGGACAAATCCGCACACACTTTGTAGATTATCACGTGGAATGAAACAATACCAAATCAGAAAGCGAGCTGACTTAAGATAGAAGCATAACACAGCTTCATTTAAACCTTATATCTTTTTTTCCACAATTTTTCGGTAAAAAGCAGTCCAAACATTATTATCGCCATTTCTTTACTGCGAGAGATTTTGTGAGACTCAGTTTTTTTGTGAATGGTATCTGTTAGTGTGTGTTGTGCTTTCCTGATCACATCGTGCGCGGCACTCCACACACTAAACACAGCTGTTAAATCTATTATTTTCATGTTTCATTATTTTTATCGTCATGTTTGTGGTCTCTCACATTTTGAAAATCGGATAAGACTTTTTCTGATAAGACTGATAAGACTTTTTAATCTTTTAGTGTGGGCCAACCTTAAGAGATCAGAACTATGTTTTTTTTTCTAAACGGGTGAAAATATTCCCTCAGACTTCCATCAAAGGAATGACTTCAGTAGGTAGACTCTTTTGATCTTTACAATAACCACCTAGCAACCACCAAGAACACTAGAGCAAACCCCCTGACAATAGCCATTTTGAAACACCATATCTACCCCCCAGAACAAGCTAGCAAACCACTTTCAGTTCCAGACAACTTCTGAGAATATTCCAGCAACCATTTAGAAACGCCCTGGCAATCATCATGAACTGTGTAGCAACCACCTAGCAGCACCTTGGCAAAAATATCCTAGAAACCATCAAGAACAGTATAGCAACCACTTAGCAACAATCCAGCAACCATCTATAACTGAGTAGTAACCACCCAGAACACCATAGCCACCATATTGAAACACCATGGCAAACCATTTACAGTGCCCTGGCAACTACTCAGAATAACCTATAACAACCTTTTAGTAAATGCCCTGGCAACTATCAGGAACAGCATAGCAACCCCTTAGCAACACACTGCCAAAAGAGCTGTGACCTGCAGTACTCTGGAAATCACCCAGAAGACCCAAGCAAATTACCAATTACAACAATTAAAGATCAGCCTAACAACCACTAAATAATACCTTGGCAACCACCTAGCAACATCCCAGCAACCCCTCAGAACATTCTAGCAACCACATAGTAACACCCTGGGGAACATTCAGAACACCCTAGCTTTGTGGTGGCATTGCATGTAACATATTCTACCAGTACAAGTCAATGGCATCATCACTGCCAGTTTGAATAGAAGTTTTTAAATCTTTAACTGTAAATTTCTTGAAAAAGTAAAACCAATAAAAGGTCTTGCAAGCACTATACTGTAAATCCATGTGAGGGTGAATAAAGGAGGTATTTAAAGTTACAGAAACAGAATGAGTGCAGAAAGTCATCGTCCCAAATCGAACAATCAGACAGGGACGGCTGCACTGCAGATCGAGAATAAAAAAACAACCCAAGTACAGAGCACTAAAGTGTAAAACCTGTCAAAACGCATGAATGCAGCTGTTTTCTATTGGAAATCAAGTAAATCATTAAGATGCCTTTCTAAATATATTCCATTTTGTGAACACTGAGAAAGATTTACTGAGCAAGTGTGCTGTGTGTGAGTGTGTGTGTGTGAGTGTGTGAGTGTGTGTGTGTGTGTGTGTGTGTGTGTGTGTGTGTGTGTGTGTGTGTGTGTGTGTGTGTGTGTGTGTGTGTGTGTGTGTGTGTGTGTGTGTGTGTGTGTGTGTGTGTGTGTGTGTTTTCCTGCACTTACCCAGCAGGTGTTTGAGCACAGCCTGGTTCTGGTCCCAGATGCTGTTAAATGTGCTCCAGCGGGAGCGGCCATCTGGCAGGGGGTTTTTGCGGACCCATCCTCCACAGGCGTACTGGTAAAAATCCTGACATGGGTCAACGGAGCGGTCCAGAGCTTCCACGATCTTACTGGCCACGGTTACACACGCCTCCGTTAGACAGATACTACGGGCTGGATCTGGGGGTTAGAAACAACAAGAAATAGCTTAAATCCCATAATGTGACATAAAACTGAATGTTAAAAATAATACAAGGAGGGCGTTGATTTTAACCATTGGGATTTCATTGGATTGTGAGTGATAATATTTTAATTATTTTATTATAGTAATAATGTTAAGGCGTATTAATACAAACACGAATGTTTGGCATAAAAATTCTGATTTCCCATGCCATTTGCCCAAATCGCAATGAAGTCAGGCTGTGTCCGAAATCGCCCCTTATTCCCTTTAATAGGGCACTATTTGAGGGGACAGCCATTTGTAGTGGTGTCCAAAACCATAATGGACATTATCCAGTGCACTCATTCAATCCCACAATGCACCAGAATAACAATTGTACAAACGATATATGCTCAACGGCTTAAGAATACCCATAATGCAATGTGAGAGTCGCATGGAATGAATTCCTGCAGCTGAATCATCCATCCATCCATTTTCCAAACCACTGGTCCAGAGTAATATTTTTATTGATTATTAAATTATTTGATTAAGGTTTATACATGCTAGTTTCTATGACAAAGTTCAAGATAAATCTTCAATACTGGAGGTGACAGTTTGCTAAGTTTCAAATGAATATTAAACAGCAACCACAAACTATGCAAAAGCAGCAGCTTTTATTCACTCCTTCAAGTGGGATATATTAGTGGAGTAATGTAGGGAATAGTGAATGAGGCCTTAGGGGGCGATTTCGAACACAGCCCTAGTTAGATTAGAACACCTTTCTGTTAAAAAACAGCCACATTGACAGCGTGCAAATGTTCATGTCAGTCTTTCATTACTTGAAATGTTTATGACACCAAATGTTCACACCGAACATTCATCTTGATTTGAACAGGACTTTAAACATAGGAAATTATTTTTTTATGATGGTTTTTCTCTTTAGAATAACAAGCAAGTACATGAATGGAAATAATCTTCTAATCACGCAATCACACGTGTTTTTAAATAGCGCAATTCATAATTCAAATTTCATAATGCAACATCACATAGTTGCATGCAAAAAAATAGGTGTATGAAAAAAAAATCAAATATAAGGGTTTTTTTCAGAGCATTGGGAAAATTAACAGTGAGCCATGTGTACTCCTATACTGACGTGATTGAGTGATGTAATAACTGTTAAAGTGAGTCATGGTGATGTATTGCAATTGTTTTGAACTGACCCAAACAAATACTCATTGAATTATTAAATTACTCATTAAATTATCTAACAGAAATACAGCACATTCATACAAGTTTGAAACAAATGTAAGTAATAATGAAAGATTTTTAATTTTTGGGTGAACTATCCCTTTTAGTATCTATAAGGGAATGTTCCTAGTCAAATTGAGTGTAAATCTGCTAAGATTTGTACACGGTTGTACACTTGCGTGCGTGGGTGCGTGCGTGTGTGTTACCTCTGTTATAGCGGACTCCCAGTGTGATCGCACAGCCAAATAGTGCTAGAAGTGAAGTGAGAAGCAGACCGCCCAAAACCACCTCCAGCTGAGTCCTCCTGCCCAGTGGACCAAACAACTGAACACCACCCTTACGGAAACCCACCTAAAAAAGAGTCAAATATTGATCATAGAGTCTTTTTAAGTTAGATTTTTTTTTAATTGTTACTATTAGCTGGTTACTATTAACCATGGTTTCTGAACATGGTCGTCATTAAGTGCCATGATAGTGAAGGCAGCATTACCAGCTGATACAATCACTTCAACACCACAGTAAATTTTTGTGAGAGTAAAATGTTCAATGTAAAAAAAAAGACAAATTGTGGCATTGCAGTTTAAACACTTTCTCCTGAAATGGCCACTGACAAATACTAATCTCATTCTTCCTTTCTTTCCCTTATAATAAAAATTATTCTCAGAAAAATATCCCCAAAGAAGAAGTCTCCTTGTGTAGAAACTCTAGGAACATCACGTCCTTTTTGTGTGTGTGTGTGTGTGTGTGTGTGTGCGTGAGTGCGTGCGTGTGTGTGTGTGTGTGTGTATATGTGTCAAAATATACTGCACACCTCTTCATCATTCATCATTCAGCACCCAAAGAACATAAAACAAGTTGCCTGAGGGATACCATATCAAATTCATGCTTCATATCATTGCTTGAACAGAAAGCCAACAGAAGAGGTATCACATTTCCTGCTTGACATAAAAGTGAGCAGCAAATGAAAGGGACCACATAAATCTCTTTGAATTCATATCAAATGTCACTAATAATTCATTGAGGTAAATTCCCTGGATGTCTGACATGCTGTTTTCGTTACTTAAAAGTTATCGCTAATGCAAATGTCTGCATAAGAAAGAATGCTTACTTTTTATTAAACTGTTATCCATTATCCATAATAGTCTTTCCAATTACATATTAGTCAACTATTTGATTATTTTAAAAGGTTTTATGTGTTTTGAGACCATTATTCATACCTGGATAATTGTTCAGATTTATTTTCCCTTCTATAACAAAAAAAAAAAAAAAAAAAAAAGAATTTCCTTGTCCACAAGATGTTTGCTCATTTAGTCATGAGTCATTATGTAATAATCACCTAGCCATGTATGTCCAGACTACTAAACTGTTTTTCTACTGTATGTTTGTGACTTCTTATATTAAATACTTCATTATAATTGGCTAATCTTAACATACTAAAATCACACTGAAATACTGTTGATCATCAGCTTCCAGTTACTGAATGCTGAATAGACTGCTATGTAAATGTGAGTGGTAATACATGCATGTTTATTGGCTGTGACATAATATCTGTGACAATTTCTGCCTCATTTTGACAGTTTAGTTTGGATTAGTTTGATTTGTTTAACTGGCGAGGAAGTTGTGTGAAATAAACACATTCTTGTACTGCAAAAGAACAAGAAAAAGAAAATGTTCATGAACAAGAAAAATTAAAAATCATGAGTTTTAAAACTCTGAAAGAGAACAACTGAAGGGAGACTGCACAAAAATGTCTGATAACAATTCACAAAAAGTGAATCTTCATTCTGCTGGACATTCCTCACAGTAAATAATCTACCCTTTACACACTGTGCATGGGTAGATGCTGCATGGTTATTTTTAGGGGAAGCAGGATCTAAGCAATATCAGCAAACCACTGATGTACCTCAAGGTTCGGTGCTTGGCCCCTTCCAGTTCTCAAGCAAGGATCATGCGTCTCCATCAAGGAAAACATCCTATTTAGGGGTATGTGACTTTATCGAACTGGCAAATTTGACTTCAATGGACACTGTATGCCTCATGATTTTTTTTAGAGGAGGGCTATCTGAGCCGCTTGATTCAGCCATGCCACTGCACAATCCTCATTGAACTTTAGAATTTTATATTGACTTGGCCCGCAACTGAGCGGTTCTACATTTGCTGTGTGGGTCACAGAGGAGGAACATGGCCGTCACCAGCCCAGAGCCTCGTCCTGTCACGGCCGCCGCCAGCCGAGAGCCTAGTCCTGTCATGGCCGCTGCCAGCCCAGAGCCTCGTCCCGTCATGGCCGCCGCCAGTTCAGAGTCTCGTCCCGTCATGGCCGCCCTTCCAGAGTCTCGTCCCGTCATGGCTGCCCTTCCAGAGTCTTGTCCCGTCATGGCTGCCCTTCCAGAGTCCTCGGCTAGGCCCGCCTCTACGCCTGTGTCTCCGGACGAGATGGCCAACGCTACGCCTGTGTCTCCGGACAAGATGGCCGCCGCTATACCTGTGTCTCCGGACAAGCCTCCCTAGCCCCCTGGACTGCCTGATCCGCCCTGACCGCCTGGACTGCCTGATCCGCCCTAACCGCCTGGACTGCCTGATCCGCCCTGACCGCCTGGACTGCCTGATCCGCCCTGACCGCCTGGACTGCCTGATCCGCCCTGACCGCCTGGACTGCCTGATCTGCCCTGACAGCCTGGACTGCCTGATCCGCCCTGGCCCCCTGGACTGCCTGATCCTCCCTGGCCCCCTGGACTAACTGATCCGCCCTGGCCGCCTGGACTGCCTGATCCGCCCTGACCCCCTGGACTGCCTGATCCGCCCTGGCCCCCTGGACTGCCTGATCCGCCCTGGCCGCCTGATCCGCCCTGACCGTCTGGACTGCCTGATCCGCCCTGGCTGCCTGATCCGCCCTGGCCCCCTGTACTGCCTGATCCGCCCTGGCCCCCTGGACTGCCTGATCCGCCCTGGCCACCTGGACTGCCTGATCCGCCCTGGCCCCCTGGACTGCCTGATCCGCCCTGGCCGCCTGGACTGCCTGATCCGCCCTGGCCACCTGGACTGCCTGATCCGCCCTGGCCGCCTGGACTGCCTGATCCGCCCTGGCCGCCTGGACTGCCTGATCCGCCCTGGCCACCTGGACTGCCTGATCCGCCCTGGTCACCTGGACTGCCTGATCTGCCCTGGCCGTCTGGACTGCCTGATCCGCCCTGACCGCCTTGACTGCCTGATCCGCCCTGACCGTCTGGACTGCCTGATCCGCCCTGGCCGCCTGGACTGCCTGATCCGCCCTGGCCGCCTGGACTGCCTGATCCGCCCTGGCCGCCTGGACTGCCTGATCCGCCCTGGCCGCCTGGACTGCCTGATCCGCCCTGGCCCCCTGGACTGCCTGATCCGCCCTGGCCACCTGGACTGCCTGATCCGCCCTGGCCCCCTGGACTGCCTGATCCGCCCTGGCCGCCTGGACTGCCTGATCCGCCCTGGCCACCTGGACTGCCTGATCCGCCCTGGCCGCCTGGACTGCCTGATCCGCCCTGGCCGCCTGGACTGCCTGATCCGCCCTGGCCACCTGGACTGCCTGATCCGCCCTGGTCACCTGGACTGCCTGATCCGCCCTGGCCGCCTGGACTGCCTGATCCGCCCTGGCCGTCTGGACTGCCTGATCCGCCCTGACCGCCTTGACTGCCTGATCCGCCCTGACCGTCTGGACTGCCTGATCCGCCCTGGCCGCCTGGACTGCCTGATCCGCCCTGGCCGCCTGGACTGCCTGATCCGCCCTGGCCGCCTGGACTGCCTGATCCGCCCTGGCCGCCTGGACTGCCTGATCCGCCCTGGCCGCCTGGACTGCCTGATCCGCCCTGGCCACCTGGACTGCCTGATCCGCCCTGGTCACCTGGACTGCCTGATCCGCCCTGGCCGCCTGGACTGCCTGATCCGCCCTGGCCACCTGGACTGCCTGATCCGCCCTGGTCACCTGGACTGCCTGATCCGCCCTGGCCGCCTGGTATGCCTGATCCGCCCTGGCCGCCTGGACTGCCTGATCCGCCCTGGCCGTCTGGACTGCCTGATCCGCCCTGACCGTCTGGACTGCCTGATCCGCCCTGACCGTCTGGACTGCCTGATCTGCCCTGGCCACCTGGACTGCCTGATCCGCCCTGGCCGCCTGGACTGCCTGAACCGCCCTGGCCGTCTGGACTGCCTGATCCGCCCTGGCCGTCTGGACTGCCTGATCCGCCCTGGCCGTCTGGACTGCCTGATCCGCCAGTGTCTATGTATTTCCTATTTTGCCAAGAATGTATTTCCACCCTGGCGGAAATACATTCAATTTCTTGTTGATTAGTTGACAGGTGTTTTTTATTATGTTTCCTGTTCCTGCTCCTGTTCCTGGTTTTGACCCTCTAGTTGGATTATCTTTGTTTTCATTTTCAATAAATACTACTGCAACTGGATTAACAACTCTCTTCGTCCCTGCTTACACGTTACAGAGATCTATACACTTAAAAATAAAAGTTCTTTATTGGCATTGATGGTTCAGTGAAGAACCGTTAACATCCATAGAACCTTTCCAAAGCACAAAGGATATTTATAGTTTTTTTTTTTATTTATTTTTTTATGTTGACAAACTAAGAAAAAAATGGTTCTTAAAATAACTGTTAATGAAAGTTTATTTGGGGAACCCAAAACAGATTGTTTTGTAACGGTTTGTAAGGAGTGTATTTTCCAATGTTTTATATCTGGTGTTCCTACAGTGTCTGTGTCTGTATATGTATTTCGGCTAGCCTGGATATCTCAGACTAGAAAGAACTTCAGCACTAATTCATTACAGTGTTTCTTTCCTGCTAGCCCTGCAATTCACCACACCATGACTGTCAGCATGATTTCTCAGTGGTAAAAGCATCCAAGTCAGCCTGGAAACGGCTGAACTTCACAGAGAACATCACAACGACCCAGCAATACACTATTCTCTCACTGCTGTTTTGCCGTGTTTTAGAGTCATTTCTGATCTTGTACTTTTCATGGGAATTGTGCAACAGTAATACTTCTCATAGTTTCTGTAAAAAACTAATAGTTTAAATTGTTGCTTTATTTATTTGAATGTTGCATTGGATAAATAAGTCTGAAAGTAAATATAAAATGGACACATCCACACTGAACCCTGACCCACACTCACCTCCACACTGTCAGGAGAGATGGCTCCATCAGCAGGGATGTCTGTCCCATCCTCCTCCTCAAACGTTGCACGCTTGTAGTTAGACATCTGAAAGGGAGAGAAAAAGTATGTATAAATGTGTTGAAATATTCCCATGGTTAGCAATTAAGGTCAATTTACAGCAAACATGAAAAAAAGATCAGATGTGATGTGAACAGCAGCTGATAGGGAAAGTTAAAATAGACCTATTCACAGTTTCATGAGAGCTTCCAAAACAACCAGGCACTGGTAGAACACAAAGAATTTTGTAATTTATATTTGAGATTTTTCAAACACAGCCCCTTTAAAGTGTATGTCAATTGAGAAAGATGCAAAATGAGATCAAAATTGACCCCATTTACTTTCTTTATATTTGTTCCAACAGAATCTACAGAACAAAATGTAAAGGCCTTGAGTCTGAAGACAAGAGATACTGCAAGAGAGTGTGAAATGGAGATGAATGTTGGGTTGGGAGGTATTCCTTGTTTCCTCACCCCCGTCTTGGACATTGGACAGGAATTTATACAAACACACATTTGCACACACACAAACACAACTCCCACTGATCTACTGAAACACTAATCTACACACAAAGGTTGCACTTTGCTGCGTTAGTCTCAGTGTTATAAGCATTAAGCTACAGAGAACAGAAACTCTTAGTTAAATGTAACCTTATTCATGCTGTCTATTGATATCTCACTGCCGGCACTGACAGCCATGTAGACAGCAGACGCATTGGCCTAAAGCAAAAACTCCCACCCAGATTTCTCTACAAGAGCAGACTAAACAAGACAGCCAGAGAATCTCTCTCACACACATTGACTTAATGAGGGCATACCACTACCTGTCATATACATATAAAAATATATATTTCATTAATATAAATGTTTTATATTAAATGCTACTGACTAATCCATACCCTGAACCTTTGTGCATTTTTAGAATAACACTTTTTTTTTTTTTTTTTTATGAATTGCTTTATAAACTGAAGATGTCCCTGGAGGTTTGGCAAATTTATGTAACTTCTGGAGACAAATTTGTCCAGAAAGTCTAGCTAAGTTAACTTGAAACACGGACATTAAACAAAGAGATGTGCCCATAGGAAAACTGTATTGCTCAAAGTTTGCTCTTTGGAGGCTTAATGGAGTTCTCAATTGTTACATGCAGAGTGAGACTTTATTTTTCTCAGGAGGAAAATTTTCCATTAACTTTCTGTACAGTCTCAATGGTGATACTGGTTTGTATTTTTTCCTTCCTAGTGATATCTTTCCTTTTCAGTGACCGATAACAATTCAGATATCTAAAAATCAGAGTGAAAATCTTATTGCAAATGAAACATACACAAAACTTATGCCATTTTTACTAAGGAGCCAATATAAAAATAAAAATAAACATTTATCTAAGTATATCAGTAGAATTGGAACAGACAAGAGGAAAAAAAAATATTTCTAAGGCCAACATATTTTAACACACTTTACATACTTTCATCTGCTAAAAGCCCTCGTCTAAAAGGACAGATGATTGTATTGAAGGTTTTGCACAGACACAAACACACACATACACACCAGAGCAAGTAAGACACAAGAAAGCAATTGGAACCCTTTGCAACATGCTTTAAAGTTCACCCGGAACGCCACACTCAATCATCTTGGCTGTTAGTGTCTAAGTTAAATAAATGTCGCATCTTCACAGCCAGATTTGGAGTTTCGGTAAGCTATTCCTCAATGGGCTTTTACGGGAAACCGTAAATGATATTACAAAGACGAAAACCATGACTCATGGACATGGTGATGTGAAACAAATGCATGCACACATGCTAAGCCTACACAAACATGCATCTTCACAACTGCTAATGACTGTCTTGATAGTTTCCAATCATTTCTTTTTTCCTCATAAAGTCAATTGACACTTTAGTTGTTTGTCATAAATTCCCATACTACTTTGCAATGCAATGACCTTGGTTTGGAAGATGGATGTAGTTTTAAAAAGTCATATCCACAAGAATTCCCTCCTGAGGTCTGGACATGATTCCTGGGTGGCTGGACATGGAAGCTTCTAAGGCTACGTCTACATTAATCTGAATACATTTTAAAAAAAAGTTCATACTAGTGTTTTAAAGAGTTTCCCAAAAGTTTCTCATCAAAACTCAAAAAATAGTTTACAGCACATGTGTAAAACATAATAAAAGCTCACCGAGATGCTCGCTATTATTCTTACACGATCATTTAATTAGCAGAATATCCCACTACTTACTGGTACGTCCAAGTCCCACTCAATCGCCAATGCATGTTCGGTCTAAAACGCAACTGCCCTCATGTTTTGAGTACATTTTCTGCCATCTTTGCAGTAATGTAATATAAATATTGTACAAAGTAAAATTTATCGTTAGTAACACTGTGGTGAAGAGTGAAAAGCACATAGCAAACACATGCCGATATAAGATATCTATGTGTACAATATGCGTCACATGACTAAACATCCGTTTCAAATACCTTGGTTTTCAAAGTCTACACTACAAGTTTTCAAATTTATCCAAAAACACCATCTCAGTGTGAACGTAAGGCCAAAATTAGTGTAGACATAGAGGAAGGAAAAACAATGTTGAACACCTTGGTGTGAAAACTACCCATGCATACTGGTACTGAAGTTCTTCTTTAAACTGACACATTCATGACGTGGAGTCATGTGAAATTCAGTATTTTAGTCTCTAAGGCTATGTTGGGAATAGCATACTACAAACTATTTATATATATATATGACATTTTATTGGCAAAATGTACTGAACCTACTGTATACACTGCATACTGTATCCCCCAACAATGCAATTCACTACACCTGACAGCTAATTTCAGGGGTCAATAAATTATGCCATGATTGATAATCACTGGCATGTAAACAACCGCGAGAGAGGAGTTTGTTCTACTTTGTTTGCTGCTCTTAGCTTTCATATAAAATAAATTACCGCTATCAATGTTGGAGATTTTCAATTCAAGTATACAAGTATACAGAATCCTTCACATTCCACACACAAATCCCAATGACGGAGGTGTGTGAACTACAACATTCTGTGGAGTTCAATAGGGTCACACTGGAAATCTGTTATTCAAAGTCTTACACCGCAATGATGCACCAAAAAACGGAAACCTTTTTCCTTCATGTTTTTCGCATATAGACGGCAACCTTGGCAAAACGCTCTCTTTTTCACACGGATCCGTGAAAACGACTAAAAACGCTGAATTCTGCTGCCAGGCCAGTAGTTGCCGATGTCACTTAAAGAAACACTAAGCGACTATAGACTGAACAGGTAAAAACTCATAAAAGGTGTTCTGTGTTTAGCTGAAAACGGTGTCATGTAAACAGCCCCTCATTTAAAATATACAAACTTTTACCCTGGTTTCACAGACAAGGCTTAAGCTATTCCCAGACTAAAATGTATGTTTTAGCTGTTTTAACTGAAAGCAACTTGTACTAACATATCTTAAAATATGTCAGTGCCATTGTTTTGTCTCAAGATGCAGATGTGTTTTTTTTTTCTAAGGCACGTTTATAGAAGCTATATGTCCTAACTGCACTAAGACCTAATCCTGGCTTAATCTAAGCCCTGTCTATGAAACCAGTCCTTAGGGTTTTGAAAAGTTTGAACCCCTTTTTAATGAAAAAAAGGAATGGAAAAAGTTGTGATTTATCATGTTATGCTGGGGCAACATGGATCATCAGGTTTCAACTATGGCATTTGTTACACCAGGCATTTGTTACACCAGCCATCATCCCTAACAGCCTTAAATGATTTATTGGCGTGATTTTTTAAATATGGTCTGTCAGCCTTTTCAACTTAGTAATTTGCTGGTTTAGCTGATCTACCAGCTTGACCAACTGAAAATTGTGCAAAATCCATCTAAAACCAGCCAACAGACCAGCCAGACCCAGCTGGAAGAGAAGCTAAGACCTGACAATCAGCTTAAGCTGGCTTTAGATATTAAACATTAGGGATATTTTAGCATCTCTTTCTTGATTCATTATTTGACTGGACAGCCAAAAGTTTAAATTACAGTCAAAATGCAAAATAATCAGAAGAAGATAGCAGGATGTGGTATTAACATGCAAAGTTGCAAAGTACATGCAGCATATGCAGTACACAGTGCAGTTTTGCGCAGTATGTATTCCATTTTGAACAGAGCCATAGTCTTATATAATAACAGATACAGAACGTCATTACAAGCTCCAACAAGCAACATTATACAGCAGCCCAGACCAAACCATTGATGGACTTACCGTTCATTAACGCAGTATGAGACACACCAGCAATGCAAAGCAGAAGTGAACTGGTGCCACTGCTGTGGAATGACTGGAATAAACCATCTACTTGAGAATGGGGGCGAGGAAAGCCAATGTTTTGTTAACATGACCCAGAAAGGGCAGGTCGCTACCGTGGGAGAGGGAAAGCTGCTGGGAATGAGGAACAGATAAACCACACTTCCGAAAAGGAGACTCCTACCTTGGTTACACGGGTAACAGTGAAACACTACGCATATGGGGAAGTTGTTAAAAAGTCACTGAAGTTACAGTAAACAGCAGTTGTGGATTGAACCACTAATGGATGTTGAGGGGATATAGGATAATGTGGGATGCTAACCATGTGAAACCAGATGCCAAACATCTGCATTTGTTTTTGAATCATTGGCACGAAGAAACTTCTTGTTATTGAACAATAAGAAGAAATATGAAATTGCTCAACACGTCCGACGACCTGAATGCACATCATGTCATGATTATGACTTTTCAGGAGGGCTTTAAAGTGGCATAACACACATTCATTAACAGAATTCATGTTTTGACAATGACATGCTAAAATCTTGCCAAATATTCATCTTCATCTGTTCCATGTCACACTCGTCTAATCATACGGACGTTCAGGCCGCTTGCTGCATTTTTATTCTTCTGTTAACCATCCTCATTCCAGAAACAGCCAGTATGACTCAATAAGCCTGCTCCTGTTAAGTAAATATTTCTATTGAATATTTCTTTGAATACACTCATAGATAACGAATAACCAGAAAAGTTTACCAGAAAAGCCATATTTTAATCAAAGTTTAAAAATGTCATAGGTAGTATTTTTCATACACATTGAATAAACTAATTACGTGTACTTACAGTGAACTTACCCATGAACTCACTGGTAATGTGGGTTCGGGTTGGGTTTAAGTTTAGGTTCAGGGTTAGTACCTAGTTATAACCCAGTTATTGTAATTGCTTTAAGTACATAGTATGTACATGGGGAACAGGACTGAAAAATAAAGGGTAACGCTTCATTTTACAGTCCTGTTTCCCATGTACATACTATGTACTTATTATAGTAATTACAATAACTGGGTAATAACTGGGTAATAACTAGGTACTAACCCTGAACCTACCCCTAAACCTACCCTTAACCCATGTACTTACCTTATATTACCCAGTACTTTCTAGGTAAGTACACTGTAAGTACTGTACTGTAAAATGAAACGTTTCCAAATAATGTGCTACCACAATAACTTCTTCATAAATATCTTAAATAAAATTTTGAGGAAGTTGTATCAGATGACATTTTACAACCTGAACAAGACTTATGTCATAAAAAAATCAGAGACCAGAGACTTACTGACCTGGATGATATCATATCCTGTCCCCCCCCCCCAAAAAAAAAAAATATTTATAACATTTTTAATCGCATCTGACATAAAAGTTTATAAATATATATATATATACACAAACTTTTATGTTAGCTGAGATTCATCATAATTAATCGCGATTAATCGATTTGACAGCACAAGTTTTAAGTAATTTTGTTATGTACTTTTATTATTTTTTTACGTTTATATTTAGCTTTATTTTACCGGTTTAGTTTTTAGTTAGTACTTCAATTTAAACCTTTCATTTAATATCTATATATATTATTTTATTTCAGTATTATTTCATAAAAAAAAAATCGTTTTAGTTAACACTCACAACACTGCGTCGCACAAGTGGTGTATTAAAGTCATTGTTTTTTTTTATCAATTGTACAGTTTATGTATTTTTTAATAAATTAACCAATTCAGACAAAACAACAGAGGTGAAAAAAAAACACTGAGGGACTCAAAACCTGCCTTGTCACGTGTGTATATGTGTGAAAGATAAGTTGATGGCTCAAAGGTCAAAGCTCTGTTTAAAGGCCATCACACACTCTCTACTGCCGGAGATCTCGCTGCCCATCCCATCGCCATGGCAACAAGGCGCCCATCAAGTGAACTATCACTAATTAAATCAATATGTTCTATATCCTTTCACCGGCTGTTTGACTGTATAGAGAACTCTCCAATCAGAAGCCTTCAGCAAGAACAGCTGAGGTCATGTGGGGTCATCAGGACTCAAAGAGCGAGAGGACATGTGTGCACCACGACAAGGAAACACAATGACACACAAACAATAAACAGCAATATGGAGATAATAATAGAGAACACTTACAGTACATGCATATGGAGGTCATGAAACAAGCTGTAATTGTTATTTACGAAGGCCTTTTTAAAGCCTTGACGCAATAGGAAAAGTGAAGGTCTCTTTACATAAGCCTTGATAATTTTAAAGGTGAACATGATATATTATCTAAACATATTCCAGTGTTATGAAACCGAGGCTGGAGTTTAAATTCAAGGTCCTTGAATATTTTAATCCGACATCAAAGCTGGTTCGGATTTCACATGTAAAATAAATCTGCATGTGCTCAGATATCACTAAAATATGAGTGTCTTTTAGTGAAAATATACCGTAGGGATGAAACAATCAAAACATTCTGACTGATATGATAAACCAATAATTTACAAATGATATAAAAAAAAAAAAATCAATCCATTTTAAATGTATATAAAATAGACAATCCAAGTTAATTTAGGCATCACAAGATTATGTATGTTATGAAAAAAAGGAAATTGCTAAAGACTACATTTCACAGTGTAATATGAATAAATATTAATAATATATTATTAAAAATATATAATATTTAAACAACCAATTAAAGACTTACCTTTACAGAAAATCCTGATGTTAATGTTTATCATATCTTAAAGTCACCATGTTATCAAAATGGACAAATTCTTATTTTTTATGGAATAATGCAGTAATTATTATAAATTATATATCCGTGCACATCAATATTTTTGTCAACATTTTTGTGCCCTCATAATCTTAAATCAAAATAAGTTCCCCTCCCTCTTCTATGATGTGTTTACTGGCGTGAGCCTTGTCTGTGTTATCTTTGTGTCATGTCTCTATGTTTGTGTTGTGTGTCAGCACATGGCTTTGTCTTTGTTTGTGTTTGCCATGTGCTGCTCTTGTTCCGCCTCCTTGTTTCCCGTTTCCTCGCCCCCTTGCTTACTCCTTGTCTAGTCCTCGTTTGCTTGAATGTTTTCACCTGATCCTCATGTGCTGTTCCCTTTATATTGTGTCTCTTTCCTTCATGTTTTTGCTGGTTTGTTGTGTATGGTTCTCACAGATATTGTCAGTCAGTGGCAGTGCTAGATTTAGTTTTCTTGTTTGATGATTTCCTTTTTGTTAAATTCCAGTTTTTCTTTGTTCCTGTGTTTTTAAGTCTAGTTCTAGTCTTTATTTTTATTCTAGTTCTCTCAGTCCTTGGTTTTGCTTTCTCTTGACTTTTTTTCTAGTTCCCTGCAAGGTTGCAGTCTTGTTTATTTATATTTGTTTAAGTTCCAGTTACTTATTTCTAGAAATTATTTACTTTATTTTTCCCTTTTGCTAGCTTCAGTTATTTAGCATATTTTGTGTTCGCTAGTCATCGTTGTCTGTTTTTGTTTCTGTTATCTCTTGTCTTGTTTCTTTGAGTCTTGTCGTGTGATCCCTGCCCCGCATCCAGTTCTACCCTGATCATCGACTCTCCTGTCCTGGTAAACCACTCTAGTGCTGGTTACATCTCACCTATGTCAAGCCTCTAAATAAAAACAAGTCCCACCCTACATTTGTTCTTGTTCGAGAAGCAGAAGGGAAGAAAATATATTATAGTTTTGAATTTTTTTTGCAAATATAGCGAGTTGAGATTTAACCACTTAATATATTAACATACTCATTAGTTATTTTAAATATTACATTTCAGTGAGCAATAGATGATGGAAAATCTTTCTAAGGCAATATGACCATGCACAATAAAATATCCAATATATACACTATATGGTCAAATGTATTGATACCTGACTATTACAGCAACAGGGACTGTAATGGCATTCTAAATACATAGACATTAATATGGGGTTGGCCCCTCCTTTTGCTGAAGCATTACAATTACCCCTTACTGGAAGTAAAGGGCCTAGCCCAGCCCCTGAAAAACAGCCCCACACCATAATCCCTCCTCCACCAAACTTTACAGTTGGCACAGTGCAGTCAGGCGGGTAACGTTCTCGCCCATCAGACTGCCAAACAGAGAAGTGTGATTGGTCACTCCACAGAACACGTCTCCACTGCTCTGGAGTCCAGTGGTGGCATGCTTTACACACTCCATCCGACGCTTGGCATTGCACTTGTTTATGTGAGGCTTGCATGCAGCTGCTCGGCCATGGAAACCCTTTCCATGAAGCTCCCGCCACACAGTTTTTGTGCCGATTTTAAAGTCAGTGGAAGATTTCAGCTATGGTATCAGCGTTGACGACTTTTACGTACTTCAGCCCTCGGTGACCCCGCTCTGTGACTTTACGTAGTCTTTCGCTTGTGAATAAGTTGCTTCAGTTCCAAAAACGCTTTACTTTCCAATTATAAAACTTAATGTTGAGTGCGGAATATCCAGCAGGGATGAAATTTTATGCACTGACTTATTGGAAAGGTGGCATTCTATCACAGTACCACGTCTGAATTCACTGAGCTCTTCAGAGCGACCTACAAATGTTGGTGAATGCAGACTGCATGGCTAGGTGCTTGATTTGGTACACCTGTGGCAATGGGTCAGACTGAATTCAATAAAATTAAGAAGCGTGTCCCAATACTTTCCTCCATATACTGTATATCTTATGCAAATCAAGGCCAGTGCATGTTAGCCAATCAGAAAATGTTCTGATTGTATGAGATGCAGGAGATGAATAAATCATAACAGAACTCGTTTACATATAATATTACTTAAAGGTGCTCTAAGCGATGTCGGGTGACGCGACTTCTTGTTGACGTTTAAAGTATTGTCAAACAAAATGAAGGCTAGCTAGACCCTCCCTCCTCCTCATCCGCGCACTAACCCCCCAAAATCCTTCTTGTCGGTTATTGGCGGTGGTGGTGCGGGTTAGCCCAGTTTGTTTTTGTTGCCGTTTGTGGAGCCTGGGGTGTCTGCAGAGACTGTGTTTTTTTACAGTGTGTTCAGGGGACAGGCAGCTAGCGGATAGTGAGGAGATGTTTACTGTATGTGACAAAACATGTTTTGGCCTAAAAAACGCGTGACATCGCTTAGAGCACCTTTAAAGATACAATAGCAAAAAAAGATTGATGTAATTCTAAGAGGAAAAAATCGCCCGTATGTGTAAGTTGACGGCCAACAAGAAACCTACGGTGAGATGGAGACTCACTCATGAGAGCGAGACGGAGAAAAAGAGTAGCCTTACGAGGGGAAGGGAGAGGTTTTCCCAAGTTCCAGGAGTGGTGCGGACCTTTCTCTGTGCGGAATGTGATTGTTTGAAATGGTTTCCTGAGGAGTGTTTTTGAAAGGAAACAGCTCGGAGGGGGGAAGGCTGGCATAGCCCAACCTCTGCCCCTGAAAGCTAGAAATACCCTCACACTCTTGCCCCAAGAAACCCACCCAAGCCAAGCCAAAGCCACCTTGAAGGGAGGGAGCCCCAGCTATACAACAAACTCTCTGAACGGTTATTAAGAGACTAGCGGGGCCACACACGTTTTAATCAGCCCTCAGAGACCATCCGAAGGAAAGATGAGGTAACAAAGCCTGCTTTGAACAGCCAGCATGGGCATTACTCGATCCAAGTGAGAAGAATACAGAAGAAGGGTGAACAGAAAGGGTGGAAAACAGCGCAAGTCCGTGAGCCAGGCCATCATCGTTCTGCAGTCGTCCAAATGAAGGTGCTCAGACATTCTGTCGCCAGCAGACGTGGGTGAGGTCCAAGTACAAATAATCACATACACATACATAATTACACACACAATATACATTGTCTGACTTGCTAAAAGATGAGTGCACTCGCAGACGAATGATGACTGCAAATATTGTTCATGCAATAATAGGGCTGCATGATTTAGGGAGGAATCTAATTAGGATTTTTCTTATAAAAATTGTTTGTACGGCTATACAATTTGGCCAAGATTTCGTGATTATATATCACTATGGCTATAAAATGATGATAATAATAATAATGTATTACTATTATTATTTTTAAATAAAAGAAATAAAACATACTAAAATAAAAAAACAAGAAATATTACTATTGAAATGTTTCACTTTAAACAATTAAGAAAAATATTGTATAATAATACAATTTTATTTTACATTACAGCTGTAAATATTACTTTTCTGACTGGAAAACGTATAAAACATGTGTATGTATGTATATAATGAAGTTTGGAAAGGGTTTTTAGAGGAAGTGAGTGACACTTTCCAGTTTGATCAGGGCTTTGAGGTGTGACGCACACACACACTCAATCTGTAAAATCTTAACAGCAAATGTCAGGACTTAAGTGACCTTGCCTGATCATTTGAGGAAGTGGAATTCCTCGCAGGGTGTGGATTACACAAACAAAACACACATACGCACGGAAAAACATTGCCTCGCCGAAAGTGGATATTGAGCAGCTGGGAAAGCTCTGATAAATGAGATGACACCAGATCTGTAATTAGGCCAGTGCTCTACAGAGAAGTGAACTCACAGCAGGGCTGCTCGATTATGGCAAAAATCATAATTACGATTATATTTGGTAAATATTATAATCACGATTATTTAACATTATTATTGATCGGCGAAAGGATCAAAGTCTTATTTCATGATTTGAGTAATTTTAAATATCAGCGAGATTTCACAATTATCGATACTTCCGAAAAAAACTAATACTAGGTTAACTAATGTAAGGAAAAGTAAACAGTCAGCAATACAATAAGAACAAAGAAACTAATTACAAACAAAACGGACAACAGAACAAAAATACAAATTAAATAAACAGTGTTTTAAGTTTTAGAGTAGTATTCAGAATTTAATAATCAAATGTAAAATAACACTGCTTATGTGGCAAGTAGCCATGTAATAAGTGGGATAATCTAAATCCAGCCGGTTTTTATTGCAGAATAAACCCGGCAGGGTGATCAGGACCCCGACTGGATGTACATTATACTGCATATAACACTGCATGGTCTTACAGTACACATTAAATATAGACTCATCCTTATTGAAGCTACGTTATTCAGTGTCCTTTGTCATCTGTTGTTCGATTATCATTAATGACAGACTGCAGCAGATTTATTAGGCTGCTGTCACTTTAAGATCTAATGTTACACACAAAGCCCTTTTGCTTTTCCGCATTCGACTCCGACTCGGAGTGCACACAGAGAAAGCCGCCCGGGGAACAGTGTCTCTTTTGCAGCTTAATTGGCTTTTTTAACACTGTTTAATATCAAACACGTGACTGCATTTTACAACACTCACTTATTTGGCTGATTTGGATGTTAAGTTAAGGCGTTTAGGGAGGAACGAAAGCGCACCGCTGTGAAGGAAAGGAAGGTGCGCTGGACGGCACATTAATAATTTTTACCTCGATTATCTTGTTTTCATAATCGTTGGAACCCAAAATCGAAAATGAATGACTTTTGTGTTCTTCATGTTTTTTTGCTTTTGTGTTCTTCATTTTTCTTCAGGCTTTTTGAACTATTTGCACCTCAAGGTATTGTAGCATACTATTAAATGGAATAATATTCAGTTTATAAGATTATATTTAATAAAATCATAAGTGGATCAAATCAAATTTGGCGCATTTTTCCCACTTTTCTAACATCTAACTATTCCTTCAAATTAACGCCTCTCCTAGTTGATCCGCAAGGGGAAAAGAGAAAAGAATGAGTTTGGAAAATGGTGGATTCAAAGTCAGTCACAACAAAAGCCCACACCACTGATCCTGTTATACAATGAGTTTCTTTTGTAACTTTGTCTCAGTCAGATAATGGTGAACAGGGTTAATGAAAATAGCCTCTGTCAACAAGGTTTTGCACTTAGTGTAAATAAATACTCACTTCATGCTTTTATTAAAATCATTGTGTTACAAAGATAAACTAAAATCTTATGGGTTTGGAATAATGTGAGGGTGAGTAATTAATGACAGAGTTTTAATTTTTGGGTGAACTATGCCTTTAAGTATCCCTATGGCTGATTTCTGTGCCACTAATGATACCAAGTTCAATCAAACACACACACAAAGATTTTTCCATACCAAAATATGGATAATCCCTGTCTGTGCAAAACTCTCCACCACTTGTGTTATAGGTGGTTGTTAATGTGATCCAAGTGTTTTTTTGGTGTGTTTCTATTTGGTTGTTTTTACATTGTTCTAAATAAAACAGCTAATAAGTTAAATCTAATCAATCTAATAACGTTATTTTCAGCTATGCTCTGTCAAAAGTCATAAATCAACTGGTGAGGGGTGACCAGAGAAGAACAGTGCTTCATCTTTAAAGTGGGAATATTCTCGCCGATATGTTTGCTTCTGCTTCATCTTTTTATATAACTTTAAGATTTGATGATTCACTTATTATTCTCAACAGATTGTCCCGCCCCAAACTCGCACCACTGGACCACTCAAAAAACAGAAATATGTTGTTTTTTTTTTAAACAGTCACAGTTTTTCAGGAAGTTAACCTACCAATGGTTTACAGTCGGTACACATAACACCTTCCTTATTGTAACGTAATTCTAATAAATGCTACAAATCTAATAGAGCGAATGAGGAAGACGAGGGTAAGAGTAAAACAAGGGTAAGAGCAAAACAAGGGTAAGAGAGCAAATGAGAGAGAGAAAGAGAGAGAGACACACATTTACACTGCTGGCCCGAGCTCTCAGTGGTGACACGAAACGGAAGTCAGGGTTCAGCAATCTCCTTTTCCTCTTTTCTTCAATTCATGACCTCTCTCCACACTCCGACAGCGAGACCCGCTCAATAACTCACACATGTACACAAACTACCACAACACACACACCTGTTAATGCAGACTGAGCAAACCACTAATTATCTCTTAGACATATCCTCAGACACGTTGTTGTATCCAAACAGTGACTGTTTTTGCTCAGCAAGACAGATCAACATCTTTTGTGGTTCTTGAAACAAAGTTCCTGTGAAACATTCCTAAACATTACCATTGACTACAGCCACAATCAGAGGGGAAATGTTTGGATGAAATGATTGTTATTCAAGCCACTGACCCAATCCTTCCCATAGGAAAGAAAAACAACAAAAAATATGTATATCTTTGCCACGAAAAAAATAAATGATTAATTCGTATTTACTAATACATCAGCACGTTTTACTCATTCGTTCCCTCGTTTTAAGTACATCGTGCATATGATATGATAATTAATTCCCTCGTTTTAGTAAATCATTGCCATGTTGTAATAATTTGTCGAATTAGTACAATGTGGCCATGATTTACTAAAACGCGAAAATAACTTTTTACTTGATGGTTACACCACTTGACATTTTAGCATATTTACACATTTATAGAAGACTGTATACACATTGACAGATATAAAATTTCTAATAACGTTTTAATTTAGATAGATTAGCTATTTAAATAGATTAGCTATTTAATTTTGATTTTCTTTTAAACTAAGTTTTTTCTTCTGGCTAATTGACCCAGATGTTATTTAGACTAAATGTATATTGATGTACATGCTGTGCACCAAATGTAAATAGCTAAAAAATTGTATCTTGTTTACATAAAGTGCAAATGGCGATAAACGCAATGCACATAAAGTTTAACTAAGCTATTTGTGCTAAGTGTAAATTTTCTGAGTAAAAGTGGGCAGAAACACTGCCATAAAGATAATGAAACAGCCCGTAGTAAACACATATAGCTTTACTTGTGCATATATTCTCACCATCTCTGTTAAGTCAGCAACGGCTGCGCCCCGGACAGCAGGAAAACAAAACAATAAATCAATCCCTCATTCAACACGCTGCATTTTACAGAACTGAGAACAAGCACTGTAACGTACCTCACACGCCACAAACTCATGAAAGACACTGCCTTCCCCCTCTCATTTCCTTTTCTCGTCTCTTACTCTGGTGGTGGCCTCCGTCACAGAGAGACCATAAACCGCGAGCAGAACGCTTTCAGACAGGGGAGGGAGGGAAGAATGAACACGCACACAAACAATTCATGCAGGGGAGTTTGGAAATCACAGTCAGGAGGGTTTGTGAGGGTAGGAAAGGGTTAGAGACACAAAAAAGGGGATAAGAGAGAATCAACAGGGGAGTTCTCTGAAGGGATGAAGATAGTGGGAAAAGTAAACAGTTTCGTCTATGCAAAATGCCTGGGGCGGCTGCTTGTTTCATTCCACATTATGACAAAATACAGGAAAGTTCCTTATGAATTAATGTAACACCCAGGGAAAGAGAGAATTCAAAATAGGAGCTTTGACCTAATGTTTAGCACATGCTGACACATTGAGCCCTGGTGCGCCTATGGGAAACAAACGTTTAAATCTTGCTCGCAACATTAACATTAACATCATCTGCCAGGCAACAATTTGAAGCTCCTAATGGGACAAGGTGATGTTAAAAAATTCAAGATGGGAGGTACAATTTCTCTTTTGAGTTACTCCTGCGCTTGCGTTGCATTCGCTCTCAGAACTTTTGTGATGGAAATAATATGAGGTGGGAGGAAAAGCTATATTTTAGTAACAGTTTTGCCACAGAACGCAAATGTTTTACTAGCGAATGCAAAGTTTCTCGGGAAACACAATAGTACTGCGTAAGAACAAACGTTTTGCGAGAAAACATTTTTGCGATTGAACACATTACTTTTGTGAGAGAAGTCGGCATGAAATGAAAATTAGCTATTTTGAAAATGCATGTTGTAGATATTTTGTGACTGATTCATTCTTGTCTGTTTTTCAATGTTTATCAATTGGTGAAAGGGAAAGTTCTCTGACGTACGCCAAATTTAGCCCACTCCACATTTTGTAATGCAATCCCGACATCTCAAAATCCAATCAACAACCGATGAATAAAACTAAAGATATTTTGAAGAACATGGGTAACCAAACGGTTGATGGACCCCATTGACCTCCATAGTATGAAAAAAATATATTATGGAAGTCAATGGGGTCCATCAACTGTTTGGTTACTGACATTCTTCACAATAACTTTTTATAATAATTTTTTGTGTTCAGCAGAAGAAAGCAATTCATTCAGATTTGAATCAACTTGAGCGTGACTAAATGATGACAGAATTTTCATTTTTGGGTGAACTATCCCTTTAATGTAATGATGTTTGCCCACTAAAATGCTACAAAAATAGGGATAGTTTAGCCAAAAAACAAAAATTTTGCAATAATTAATTCACAATTTGAGACATGGCGCTTATGTAGGCAACTCAAATCAAAAACTTGCTTGCAAAAATGTTCATCCCCCAAGTCAAAAAGTCTGATTGTTTAGAAAAGAAACAAGCCACATGGGTTGAGGTATCATTCATGTATGTATAATTTCAAACCTGTATGATTTTCATTTTAAAGTTGAACACAAAATGATATATTTAGCAGAATGTTCATTTTGCCCTTTTCTATACAATCCAAATGGTTGGAGACTATTAGCTATCAAGCCCGTAAAAGGTAAAAATATCCCCATAAAAGCATTGGAAAATGAATGACTCATGCACTTTAAATCTAAATTTATACTATATTTCTGAATCATTTGTTTCAACATCTCCATTAGTGTTTCACAGAAGAAAGAACGTCATATGTCTTGGAAATGGCACGAGGGTGAGTTTTTAAAAAAATGTGAGAAAAAGGAAATAACAGCCAAAATAGCATGGACTCCACCATCTCGCAGTTTATAGAGTAACATACATTTACATCAAGCTATTTAGAGTATCCACAGATTTCGAGGCATACCCTGTAAAAACAAACCGCAACCCTTCCTTTCCTCTGTACATATTCGCTCCACAGTAACTCCCATTCAAAATCGGCACACCACCTCCTATTCCCAGTCCTCTGACCGCTCATTCATAGGGACTTCATTCAGGATGACCGCTCAGAGTGTGCTAACACTTCTGCGCCGTTAGAGGGGGCTTCCATTGTGGCCGGTTAAAGGGTACAAGGACAGAGAGTCGTTCTGTTGCGGTACAAAAGGCCATTCTGTTCTGTGCCGGCAGCCCAACATGCCCTGAAGTAGTTAGACACTTGAGCGCACTTCACACGAGCCCCCCTTCCACTGTAAACCAATACACACAATGTATGTATGACCTGCTGATAGCAGCTTTTTTAATGAAATATTGTTTTTGACAATCAAGTCAAAGTGAAATGCCATCTGCAACTCATTTAACAGGACTAACAGGAATGCAAGATGTTGTAGAAAGCAGGGCTGGATTTAATTTCATTTGCAAGGAATTGATTAGATCATAATAGTGGGTGTTTTATAATAGAACGGAGGCAGGTTGTTTGAAGGGAGGAGTCTAGAAGTAAGCGAGATTGGTGACATCAGTTGTATCACAGGTGGAACAAGTTATTAGGCAGACAAACAGTTATGGAATACCATGCACTGGTGAATCATTCACAAAAATCTAGGAATTTTTATTAAGGAAATAAACATGGTAATTATTAATTTCATGTTGACTGTAGAGCTTGGGTCAATTTGACTTATTGAATGAAAATAGGTGGAAAGATAAAAAGAAACTTAAAAATATACAATCATTGTTGCCTAATTCTGATTTAAAATATAATTTAAAATGACTTGTAGTATAATTTCATAGATAAAAATCATATTGAATTAGAAGAACCTTCTGATTTGTCTTCATTATACATTTTAATATATATATATATATATATATATATATATATATATATATATATATATATATATATATATATATATATTGTCACTGTTTAAACCAAGTCTCAAACCATTTAGCTCTTTTGTTTAATTAATAATTACACTAATAAAATAAGCATATTTGTTACACTGATCGTGTGATCACCTTTGTACATGCTCGATAACATTATCATCCAGATTCAACCCAACCTGTGTAGTACATGCAGCTTGAGTGCTGCTAGTGAAATGGTAAATAAACCAAATACTAAAGAGAAATGGTATCTGTGAAAATACCATACCATATAACAGCACCCAAACTGCTCTCATCAGAGTTTGATAGGAGTATAAATTACTTGCTGATCTGATCATGGTTGTATATCTATTTTAGTATTACTGGACCTCAATGCAGCCTTTGATACTATTGACCACAATATTGCTTGAAAATTATGTTGGCATTAGTGGAATGTCATTAGCATGGTTTAAATCTTATTTATCTGATTGTTGTAGTCAGATAATAAATAAAGATGAATCACAAGTTCAGTATGGTGTACCACAAGGCTCAGTACTAGGACCGTTGTTTTTCTCTGATGATGCTTAGCTCTACATTTCTTTGAGGTCTGACAAAATCTACCAATTCTCCAATGGAAAAAAAACAGAGGTCTTAATTATTGTACCAAAAACCTTAATTATTGTAATAGCATAGAATATAATCTGTCTCTTGATGGATGTACTGTCAAGGTCTTGGTCTTCAGATAGGAACCTGTGTGTGTGCTATTCAATAGCTATGTGTGTGCTATGTCATCTGAAAGTCACATTTCTAGTATTTGTAAAACAGCATTTTACCATCTCAGAAGAATTACTAAATTATAACATTATCTCTTAAAATCCAAAAAGCTACTTCACGCATTCATGACCTCAAGACTAGATTCCTGTAATGCATTACTGCAGGTTTATTCAACAAACTTCAACTAATCCAAACTGCAGCCGCAAGAGTGAAGTTTCAGTCAGAATGGTTTATATTAAATTTGATGTTTTATAATAAATTAGAGGTACATTTTTATTTTATTTTCCAACATGCCAAGAGTATATTAAATGTATTTCCAGATTTAAAAGTGGCTCAGATCTGAACTGAAAATATCAGATTCAATATGATCTTTGCTGATCACACATGGAAAAATTGCATTTAAGCCATGTTCAACAGCAGTGTGAATGCAGCCATTAAGGGTAATAAAGGCATCTGCTTATGAGTATGTACATTCTCTTTTCCATTTTCTATGCCACCCTCGGTTTGAGTGTGTCATCGATTAAACGAAAAGAACCACTCAGTGTGTGTGTTTTTGTGTGTTTCTGAGAAAGAGAGAGAGTATATTCCCCAGGGTGCCCGAATGACGTCACCCATCTGGGCATCAAGGTTACCTCACTCCCGCACGCAGACTGTGAGAGGAAGAAGGGAGGAACGGAGGAAAAACAGAAGGAAGGAAGGAAGGAAGGAAGGAAAAGAAAAGACAGTGGAGAGAGTGCAAAGAGTTTTGATTGGTTTGCAATGATACTGTGCTCTTTTTCTTTGAAACAGATTACCAAAAGATTCAGTTGCACTTGAGCATCAAACAATGATTTTAAAAAAAACACACAAACTGTTGACCAACGCACATTTGAAAGGAACATTTAGGACTCATAATAAGCAAATTATGCAAACACATACAGCTTTCCTCCGAGCTGGAGTGGTAATGCACCACAGGAATCATGGGAGGGAGCCTTCCGAACGTCACACTCCGCTCTAGAGCTGTTCTTCACAGCGTATCGTCATCTATTAACTGCTTACTTCCTGTCTTCCTGTGGATTTCTGCCTGTGCAACCCTGACAGACTTCAAATAGCTTCCCTCCTGTTGTCTAAGCTTTCACGCAGGTGTGTGCGCACAGAAAGCTTACACTGCAAAACACATTTTCTAAAGTAGTTTTGTACAGTTGTCCAGTACAAATCTAAACACAATAAAACAACAAGTTAAATCTACTTGAGATGAAATAATCTGTACGATACTTTCTTTCGGAGAATAATAATAACAATGTGTGAAGAATACAATTTTATTCATATAGCGCCTTTCATACATTACATGCAGCTCAAAGTGCTTCACATATCCGAATACATTTTTAATTAAATGTTTTTTTTTTTCATCCTGCAATTTTTTGCCAAAGATATTTTTCTTGTTTAAGAATAAAACTGAAGTAAAGCCAATTAATTAAAGATATATTTTGTGAAAATAAATATGAGTGTCCTATAGATTTTGATTCTCATGTATCTTGTTTAGATTATAGGGCTGTCAAACAAATCATAATCGAAATGAGCAGTTTATCCAACTGTAAATGACAAGCTTTAAATTAACGGGAGGATGTGATTAAGAGGAAGAGGAATTGAGTTCTTCACAGTTGACAAAGAGAGATCGCAGCAGGCAAAGCCAAATCTCTCTCTCTCTCTCTCTCTCTCTCTCTCTCTCTCTCTCTCTCTCTCTCTCTCTCTCTCTCTCTCTCTCTCTCTCTCTCTCTCTCTCTCTCTCTCTCTCTCTCTCTCTCTCTCTCTCTCTCTCTCTCTCTCTCTCTCTCTCTGCCAGGTCTCAGGTACTGCAGTGCAGAGCTGGCAGAATGTTAAACAAGCCAATAATGGCAACATGGAGGAATAATAGGGACACAGAGAAATCAAATAGAAAGTTAAGAGAAGGTATAAAGTGAGCAAAGAGGGTAAAGACAACAGGGGGCAAAGCTGAAGGACAAATGCTGATGATAAAGTAGCTGGTTTGAAAAGATGAAAGAACGACTTGACAATCAGGACAGATGGCCCATAGAAATCAATAGTGAGTCTTTTTACTGTCTTAACCTACATATTCTTTTTTAATAGCTCAAAAAATCATAATTAACATTGAAGTATCTGGTTAATACTTCATGGGTTTTCCTAATCTTATAAGAACTGTTTGTAAACAGAATATCAACTTGATAACACACTTTATTTTTTATTTTTTACATTACTTATGTCTGGAGGCTCAGAGACGCCAGATAAGCATAAATAAATGCAATGAATTTTCACACCGACTGATGTAAAAGCTGAAAAAACACTTTTGACAGTGTTTTTTTTTTTCAATTCATTTTTCTACAGAAGCAGATGCAAGATCACTATATTTGATAATAGTTGTTTTTCTGAGAAGTCTATTTTCTGAAACAACACAGGATTAATGCTTCAGTAATGTCTCTCAAGTGAATTTTGATTAGGTCAGAGGAACAAATTAAAATAATTCGAAGGGAACATAAGAGGTTAATTGCACAATTACTATCATTATCTACATACATCCATCACTAGGGCCTCTGGGAAGCAAAACAACTGGAAAGTCAATCTTAAAAGGACATGAAGGTTAATACGCATATACGTGTTTTCATAAAATTTAATTAAAATCTTTGCTCCGCTTCTGAAACGATATCACCATCCTAGACTATTAAAAAATAAAGTTTCCAATTTTTGTATAATTTTATTTTTTTACTGCTAGTTAATGCTTACTAAAGGTCATGCAAACGAGAGTCACAGCTCAGATCAGCAGCAGGAGTCAGATTTCACATCACTTTGCCCATTTCACCTCACTCTAGGCTGACAAAACCATGGCAGAAGATTTGGTTTCAAAGTCAAATGTAAGTCAAAAGCCTATTTAAGCTTTGAGTTTGTCATTGTACTGTTTTGTTGTTGTGTTTTCCATTAAGAATAATAAGCAATATAAAATTGATAAGACCTCAAGAAATTGCTGCCCCCGAATTGGCGCCAATTCAAATGCGAAATTAAAATGTGCGCAGCCACACAGGCATTCATAACATTGCTCATTCACTGGTAAGAGATTTAAAAGCGAGGTGGAAAAACTCCAACATCTCCAAACTCCGTCCCCGCCCCCGCTATATTTTCTATAGCGTTCTGGTCAGGGGACTGGGACGGTCATGGCAGAAGCTTCATTTTGTGCTCAGTAACACATTTATGTGTTGATTTAGATGTTTGTTTTGGATCATTCCCCAGCAGGGGATTTTTATTGAAACCCTCCCAAACAACATGTGGTGATGTAGGGATTGCTTGATTTTTTTAAGGCTTTCTGACCCCCAAGACTTAAATAATCTCTGCAATTCTCCATCTGTGATCCTTGGAGAGTCTTTGGCCACTCAAACTTTCATCCTCACCGTGCATTAGGATTATAAAAACATTAATATAATATTAATCATTTTATATCAATAATACAATAATTAATATATAAACTTAATTATTGCCTTGATGGTGGAAATGGGGATTTTCAATGTTGTAGCTATTCTTTTACAGCCACTTTCTATTTTGTGATGGTCAACAATCTTTTGATGCACATCAGAACTATATTCTTTGGTTTTACTGGTTTGTGATGATGGATGATTAAGGAAATTTGGCCTTTGAGTTTCTTCATTTATTTTTTCTTCATTCAATGTAAGTATTAATGGGAATAGAGATATTTTACTGATAAAAAAATTATAGGGGTGACAATAATAATTAAGGCCAACGTGTTTTGGAGGAAAACATTTATTTCATAATGTGATTTTCCCCCTAGAATGAAAGATTACAACTTGAACATTTATTGTTGCAACAGGATCATTAGAAAAATGTTCCTCTATCTACAGTATATATACTGTATGTATGTATTTATGTATATTCATACATAAAGTACAGTATATATATATACAGTATAAACAGTAGATAGAGGAACATTTTTCCAATGATCCTGTTGCAACAATAAATGTTCAAGTTCCAAAATTGTATGTGTGTCTGATTTATTAGCAATACATTATATTATTGCCCATTGGCTATTAAGATATCGACATTTGCCATTTAAAAAACAGAGGTCGACCTCTAGCCTAGAAATCCAGTATTGTGACTTTGTATACCAAATGTTCAAAAAGACCTTCTCTAAGGAACATCAGATGGTGACTGGTGGATTGCTAGATTGCTGACCTTAACTTGGACCCTGAACACACACACACACACACACACACACCGGTACAGATGGAGTCTTGGCGTAGACAGGAAAGTGTGGCCATCTCCCTCCTCTCACACACCCAATGGCAGGATGTACCCGTGCACTAGAGCCCTGAGCAGTGCTTCAGGGGTCACGCAGGGGATGACTAGAGAGTGCACTCCACCTCCAGAGAGCTTAACAACCAGCCTTTCCCACAGCAAGCCCCACCCTGGAGTCTCCCTCTCTTTCTGATCTGGAGCCAGTGCTGTGTTCTCTCCAACGATGGTTACGGTTTGGATCGGGATTTGACAAGCCGCTCCTACATTAGACCGAAAGGGCAACTGCTCAAAAAATCTTTTTATTACTACTACCATACCACAGTATGCAGTGCTAAGCCTAAAATGGTACCATGTTGGGATAAAGACAACACTATTCCAGATAACTATGGGTTCATTTTCAGAAAGCGTTGATGGAGATAGTGTGCATGAAGCATAAACATGCAAACAGGATGATGCTGGTTACATAACATCTGTATCTACACAACCAAATAATCCAATAACTGTCGACACAAGCCAGTGCGTCTCTGGCCATAAAAAATCAGTAAAGCTTGGCCGAAAGTTTACAGCAAGCTTCTGGAAATTACAAAGCAATAGCATTGCTATTTAAATTTGCACAAAAAAAAACTGACGCTGGTACTATTACCATGATGCACAAAGTGCAGAAACACAGAGGAAGTAGAAGATAAGATGAAGAAGTAAGCTATCAGCGGCCTTGCACACTAGAGTTCAATCTGAATCAGAGAACACTGCAAATTTGGGGAGAAATTTTTGATGCAAAGTAGCATCCGATATGAATGTCAGAGAGTGGTGGGTAAGTGCTTTTAGAAAACGCAATTTGCCATATTCTTGTTTCACGAAACCATATTGCATATAATCAGATATAGTATTGAATATGTGTATTTGGCGTGCTGTCCAAGTATTTTGTCCAAGGAGAGGGCTTCGAGCCTGGAATTTGGCCTGAATCCAGATCTCTCTTCCCACAACACCCCCCTAATCCCTGGCTGGGATAGGAATAATGGAGAGTGAGAAGTTGGGGTGGAGGAGGGATGCAGGAAAAACTATGGTGGAACAGAGGTCAGTCGGCTCTATACACTCTAAACAATGCTGGGTTGTTTTAACCAAACTTTGGGTCAAATATGGACAAACCCAGCCACTGGGTTAAATTTTTACATTTCATTTTTAACCCAACATTTGGGTTTGTCTACATTTGACCCAAAATTGGGTTAAAACAACCTAGCATTTTTTAGTGTGTAAGCCTCTTCTCGTGCTGAATATCTGAACATGCTCCTGAACTTTTTTAATAAAACATTATATAATTGTTATAATTATTGACTGTCTCGGATCTTTCCACATACTAAAAACTGATATATTCATTCCTATCTGCCAAAAACATCTTGAAGGCATAATCAACCCAAAAATTAAAATGATCTCATTCTCTACTCACTCTATGTCAATCGAAACTTGTATGACTTTCTTTTTTTCTGTAGAACATAAAAGAAGATATTTTGAAAAATGTCTCAGCATTTTTTTGTTCATACAATGAAAGTCAATTTGGTCCATAACAACATTATATTTATTAACAAAATATCTTACTTTCATTACATGGGCAAAAACAGTGGAAACATTTAGTGGAAGAAAGATAGTCAGGATGAGTAAATTATTAATGAAATTTACATTTTTGGGTGAACTATGAAACCCGAACTCATGAGAAAACGTAACTATTTTACGTTTTGGCAAATTGGTTGTGAATTGGTATACATTTTTACGGTTTGGGTCTAACAATACACATACTAATTTGTTCCCTCGTTTTGAAACTAAAACAAGGGAACAAATTATTATATTGTGCACATGATTTACTTAAAACAAGGGAACGAATTAGTCAAACGTGCTGACGTATTAGTAAGTCGTGGAAACGATTTGTTAATTCGTGGCCACGACACACACACTTTTTCCCATATGTCATGTGTGGCGCTCCGTAATACAAAAATGTACGATTTTTAGAAAAAAGGCTTAGCAGATTGTATGAAATTGTATGAATAAAATTGTACGAAAACATACCAATTCACCACCAATTCGCCAGAAAGTAAAATAGTTACAAATTGCCATGAAAGTGTGCTGGAACTATCCCGTTAACCTAAAATCCCAGGACTGATGGACAGTGAAACCATGTCTAGCTACAGTATACCATTCAGATATACTGAACTCTGTGAACCGATCTACAAACTGCATCGGTTCCAAATTATTTGCTAAATTTTTATACTTAATTGAAAGTGAAATATTCATTTATCAATTTAAAAGATTTCATTTAGACATTTTACTTTTAGCAGACACTTAACCAAAGTGACTTAAAAAACAAGAATAAGAGCATTTAAACAATAAGCCCGCAATAATAAAGGCCATCATTCACTAAAATAAAAAGGGTATATGCTGTACATTCAATATGTTCAGGAGTAATACTGAACTAGTGGCTTTTCTTGACAGGAACAGTGGTGAAGTCATTCATCATTTTTTATATAACATAAGCACACCGTGTGCAAACACAGTGTACGCCATGCATCAGTCTACAAATAAATAATCTTGCAGATCCGGATAACAAAGTAGTGGAAATGACTCCCGTTCTGCAAGCGGTAATTGATTTACAGCATATTGAACTGGGCTAATTAGAGCAGCTCCACCGTGACCTCGAGCACTCCTCCCTAATGAGGGAACAGTGTGCCTTCACATCTGCTCGAGGTACATTCAATTCACAGAAATTAGTTGCACTTATTAGTGGTGATTGCTAAGTTCTTCAAAAAACCCTTTTTCTTAGTTTTAACGCTTCAGCGAGTCCCACACTATTTAAGCTACAGACATGAGTGATACCTGAAATCGTGTGGGCTGTTTAGGAGGGGTGTGCTGTGATTAGACGTACGATTTTTACTTGACAGACAATAAATTAAGCATAAAATTCCAGTAGACTTTAAATATATGAGAGATCTGAACCATATCCAGGGACCAGAATAGTGGGTTCCCACACCTTTAGATGTTTTTTTTAAATAACGGTTTTACTGAAATGTATATATTAGTGTATATTGACTGTAGGCTTATCTGTGATTTTTAGATGAGGGAAAAGTGTTTAAGGCTGTTCTGCTTTCAGCTTTGCTGCACCAAATGATTGGAATGTGTTACAAAATCACTGAAAATAGAGAGACGAATTCAATCTCTGCTATTTTAAAATATTATTAGGGAGCTTTCGGTTACTATTTGTAAATGCTTTGACTAATCCCTTTTTCTTTGTTTTATATTTTGATTTATTGTATTTGTACAATGTCTGTCTGTATGTTCTCCAGGAGATTATTCTCCTGCCGGGCTGTTGTAAATAAGAATTCGTTCTTAAGTGGCATGTCTGGTTAAATAAAGGTCAAATAAGATAAGATAAGAACTTGAGCCAGTAAGGATCCATTAAGCAACAACTTGGCAACATCATAGCAACTATCAGATCAGCCTAGCAACCACATAGCAATGTGTGACAACCACTTAAAACACCACCGTTACTGTACAGAACCTCGCTGGCAAGCGCACACAATGCAGTTTTTAACTTAAAGTCCCCCTGTAATCAATAGTTTTATCTCTTAAAACTCATATTTGATCACCAAAATTACATATTTAAAAGTGTTTTCCTTATAAAAAAAGCTTCATGCCTTAAATTAGCTCGAATGTAACTTTACACTCTTGCCTCGTTTTGTATACAAGGTTCTATAAATATGCAAATTAGCCCCGCCTCCACTCACTCACAGCATCTCAGAGATCCACTCCTTGACTATCTCGATATGTTTGTGACATCAGAAACACCAGCGATTTCAAACCACGTCTTTGAGACTGTCTTTGATTCACTGCAGTTTTAAGGAGAAAATTCTCTGCAATGATGTTGAAAAAACACCACATAGACATATAAACAACATTGAAAACTTGATTTTGACCACAGGGGGACTTTAAGTAGTTACTTCTACCTGAGATTAAAATTAAATTATTTTGTGAAGGTAACCCGTTACCATATCGTGCGCACTTTTATTTATGTCGAAAACCGTTTTGATTACTTGAATCACTATATGTTTTATTAAAAACGACCATATTTGAGAAAAAAGTCGAGTAGTTTGCATTCCTGGATGTTACTGTCTGCTTTTTAGCATTTCTTTTGCAAAACATTTGACATAATGTAAACTGACTGGAATAGGAATTTGCGCTCTGGCGAATTGGCGCACTGCATCTGTAACTGTTAACCCCGCCTACTTTGATTTGATTGGCATCTAAATAATTTCAACAGTGACGAGCAGAACAGAATGAAACGAGTCCCCCTTAATGTCAATGGTGGTTACAGTTACGGTTACGGTTGATGGTTCAACCTAATATATTCAGATTGATTCTGTAGTATTAAGTGTGCATGCAAGGTTATCTGACCATTTTGCAGTGTGCGTGTAGTCATACAGAGTTTTGCAGGAGCACCACTCACAATTTTAAATTAGTCCATGTTTTGTTTTATCATATCTACATTACTCAAACGACACGACTCTAATTTAAAAATAAAAAAATTATAATAAAACCGCATGTTTCGCATCGTTTTACTGAAGGAGAGCTCGCGCGAGAATGGCATAGTCCTACCTGTTACAGTAGGCTACAACTATACTCGCGCGACCCCCAGTTGCCATGGTAGCGTACGCCAGTCTATAAAGCGCTGTGCAACTCAAGATGCTCTCGAAACCACTCCCTGTAAACAAACGAGCGAAACCTCGAACATACAAAGAGTCGAGGAATAAAAACCAGTTCGTCTGGAGTTGGGGAGCAGCTGTTCTACAGTAACAAGGAATCTGTGTTATTCTAGAAAACCAACGAGTTCGGCATGTCGTGTTGTCTTCGGGGAATAGTTTATGGTTTCAGGGAATCTACAAACGTTACAAGAAATAGTTTGTTTGTGATAGAGAGCAGCTCTATAGCGATGTAACATTTCAGCCCCACGAACATGTTGACGTACATCAACTGTTTATTAAAAAAAATGCTTTTTATGGAAATAAGATGCAAAAAAGATCCTTTGTGCTCACTGAAACGCGGAAAAGAGTGTGGAAACCAGGAAACACAAATACAATAAAACGTTGGTTAAAAATAAACAGTTTGTTGCGTTATACAAGAGAAGAACATCATTTGTCATGAGTTTCGTTACATCAGTCATTGCGCAACCGAAGTGTAAACATCAAAAAACAGACGCGCGATAACCATGATGTGGTGCATCTCCAAATGTGCACAATTTGCCTTTTTACGTGCCAATAATCAATTTAAAGCAGCTTCAATCAATTCGCCCAACGACACGGCTTGCAGACTTGTGATGTGATAAAAAAATAAAATCAAAAAAGCATCAGTGCGACTCACGTTATTTCGTAAATCTTGCAGCGCTACACTCATCGTGCAGCATCGGCGCTCCGCACGCGACTAAGCCATCATCCCTCGCGCCTGAAACAAACATGACCCGTGAGAGTTAAAACCATCGTTCATCCAGTCGCAGGCGCTATTAGATTTTGAAAACAGACGTTTACCCTACCGCTGTACGTTTTCAGAAGACGGCGCGCATTATGGGTTGCTGTGCCACCGTCAACGACAAGCAAGTCCTATGCTCTGTGTGTTACAACATAGAAAGATGTCTGTGGGAGATAGATAGCGATCAGCCTGTGCGCTCTCTCTCTCTCTCTCTCTCTCTCTCTCTCTCTCTCTCTCTCTCTCTCTCTCACTCATTCCCCCGCCCCTTACGCTCTCATGCGCGCCGGCTCCGATCTCGATCTCCTGCCGCATCTGTATGGATGGAGGTGATGCTGACGCTGTCATAAGCATCAAGAGAGATGATGAGCGCTAATAGCCTCTTCATGTAGGCTACTCTAAAAAAAAAAAAACATTTTCCCCTGTATATAGTTCTTGAGTTGCCATATGGTTCTTTGGAGTTTAAAACGTCTTGACGTTACATTATAGATTCTCCACTGGTTTATAGTGCTAGATAATTTTCTAAAGAATTGTGTGTTTTTTTAAAAAGTTATTCGAATTTATAAAGTCGCTTCCATGTGTAACACCATTTAGCTTCTGATATAAAAATATTTCATTCATCGATCTATCGATCTATCTATCTATCTATCTATCTATCTATCTATCTATCTATCTATCTATCTATCTATCTATCTATCTATCTATCTATCTATCTATCTATCTTTCGATCTATCTATCGATCTATCTATCTATCTATCTATCGATCGATCTATCGATCTATCTATCTATCTATCGATCTATCGATCTATCTATCTATCTATCTATCGATCTATCTATCTATCTATCTATCTATCTATCTATCTATCTATCTATCTATCTATCTATCTATCTATCGATGAAGAGTGTATCTAAAACGACATAATAAAAAATGCATAAATACAACATATAAAATACCAACATAATATATTGACATTATTTTGCTGATATTATTTTTCTATTCATGTGCCTCGTAATCTTTAATCAAAATAACTTCCCCTCTCTCTTGAAGCTCATCTCTTCTCTTCTCCGATGACGTGTTTACTGGCGTGAGGGCGGAGCAACCTGTCACTCACATGAGATCCACCAATAGCAAACCACAACCATCCAATCAATACCCCATGGACAGAATCAAATCCCGCCTTACTTTTGTTTCTTGTTCGAGTAGCCGTTACATTCGGATATGCGTCACAATCGCAACTTCTGTTTCATATCAACTTTAATGCTGGCCCCGGGGTTATGAGAGCCTGATCGATGGGTTCCCACGTGAAGAAATAGACATAGCTCAGCGCTGGATCTCGAAGCTGATTGAAAACATATGTTTTAAATGACTTGAGCCTGGGTAGGGTTATGTAACAGATTTGAGCCTCTCTCTCTGCTTCTCTCTCTCTCTCGTCTAGGAATGAACGCAAATATCTCTGCATCTTGGAGCCCACCCAACCCCTTTATCGTTTAAATGAAATGGAAACTGCAGTAAAGTTCTGGCCCAATATCAGAAAGCAGTTTAGACTGATTAGCTTTTACACAAGACGAAGATACAGAGACTGAGGTTTCTCAAGTGTATCCACCAACTGAGTTTCACCGTTGTCTGAATCCATCCTTTATTGTCTACTACTCTTTGAAAATGGCATGAGAATCAGTATATACAATGCAACAATATGAACGTGCCTTTCTGAGTCTTGAAAGTGGTAGTTGCATGTCAATAGAGACAGAAAAATGATAACTGCGTCGGGCTGAAACTAGCAAAAAAACACTTGCGTCGCGCCTGGATCTGCATTGCACCGGGTGTATGATAGGGCCCTTGGAGTCTTAAGGCCTGTTCACAAGAACGATAACAAACAATAACGTATAAATAACGATAAATAATGTTATTGTTCTGTTTATTATAAGCATGGCCTTTAGTTTAGTCATCTGTCACTTTAAATGCTCAAGCTCATTACAGTAGGGTGGATTCTGATTGGCTGTCAATGTTTTTATCGTTCATCAGTTGGATAAAATCGTTCTGAAAGGTATTTCAACGAGACCGTTTCTCTGTGTCGTTATCGTTATAGTTGTGGTGTGAACTCTGTTATTCTTTATTATTGAGAAAGATTTTTAGAACTATCTTTATCGTTACCTTTAAAGTTATCGTCGTTGTTGTGAACTCATCTTTAGAGTGTGTAAACACATAATTCCAAGTGTTCTAAAGCAATGCTTTTGTGAGAAATTAAAGTCAGATTTTCGCATTTTGTTTTCCCAGGAGAAAAAGTTTAGATTGACATGAGAGTGAGTAAATGATGACAGAACTGTTCCTTCATTTAGAAGTCACTTTGAACAAAATTAATAAACCATGTAACTTTTATTTTAATTATTCAAAATTAACTGCCTAAAAATTTGACGCACGATAGAGAGCATGTTTCGAAATTGGGGCATGACAATAAACACCTCCTACCAAGAAAAAGCAGCAACAGTGAAGTCTTTATCTCAGTCTAAATGCTCTCTGTGATCAATAGCTGAAGGCTGTAACTCTTGGGAGGTTTTCATAAAGTGCCCCATGCATAATATAACTCAGCTCTCGCAACTCAACTTTGGCCAGATGGGAAAGCAAGGTCGACGGGCAGATACGTCTGCTGATAGCCCCGTCTGCTGCCATTCTCATCTCTCACCTTGAACAACATCAAGGACTGCCAGAAACCCAATGATCTGATGCAACCGCATACACTTACATTCTCTCCTTTCCATTTCATTTCTGTTTAGTGCAAAGTGTGATTGACTATTCAGTTTCCAAACGATATACTGCAGAGTTTCTCTGGAGAAAGCTTGGGGCGCTGTGAAGTGATAAGTACTGCAGTTTGACACATTTCTTGTTCTTCTTCCAAGTTAGTTCTAGTTTAGACTTCATTTCTGTTCGCCTTCACAATCTCTCCTGCTTATTTCTGGCTGTCTCTCTTGGCCTCCTGCTCAATGATGTTTTTTGTGTCTGCCTCCAACAGATTTCTGTTCACCCTCCTCCTTTCTTTCTGCTAGAAGGTCATATCTTGCCATTGGGGGAAATGAACAAGCTCTGCATGTGGCCTTATCACATTCTAAGAGGAACATTCGACGGTTCAAAACACGTTGGAGAAATTGTTTAATCAAAAAAGGAAAGTTGGCCATTTAACAAATCAGGCTGAGTGATATGTGAAGGATAGGACTGATTCATACATGATTCTGACTGATTCGTTCACAGATCCACTTAATATTCAGCAATATTGACTTCACTGACACTATTGGATGAGAACACAACTTAACCGGATGATGACTTCAGAGTTAAATTCGGTTTGCATCACTGAATTTTCTGTTCATCACTTCAAAGCTGATTTGAAACAATCTGTATTGTATGTAAAGCGCTATATAAATGGATGGTTTTGAGAGTAAACAATTCTCAACGATTCCCTGTTCTCAAAGATACGATTGGTAAATTAGCTGTCCGATGTAAGTTTAACATTTTCATTATGTCTGTGTTCCAAAATGGCCCCGTACACCATTTTGCCCACTAAATTTCACCAATCAAATGTGATCACACCTTAAGTGTTACTACAGTAGTAAAGTGTACAACATTTGATGTGGATCAAAAAAGTTCATCAAAGTTTTCCTAAGACACAAACGGGTATTGTTCAAAATTCATTTGATGAAACGTTTTGATCCACTTCAAATGTTGACTACTGTATTAAGAAGAATCCCAGGATCCAAAACACATCATACGCTGGTCTTTTCAAAAGGCTATTAAACTTCCAACTCTAAAACTCTTTACAAGTTGGTTTTCCCAAACGGTACCGCGTGTGTCCCGGATTCTCTCATCAGAATGAAAGTGCAGCCGTGCAAGACGCAATCTTGTTTCAGATAGTGGCATATAATGGAAGACTAATAACATGCTGTTCAACCACAATAGGTGTGTGTCAGGACAGGGCATAGCATGCACAAATAACACCAGCAGCCTGTCTTTACATCCCAGTGCTTCTTGGCAAAAAATTGGACTCAATTAAAAGTCCAAGTATATAGCCAAAACCATACTTGAGTTAAAGTAAAAAATTACAATTTTAACTTTAAATTTAATACTTTTTCGCCATCCTTATGGACATTTTTGTCCTTTTCAGTTTTGTGTTTTTGATCACTTTGCTTAATGTGTTAATGCTAACTGAATAAAATTTGGCACAGGTGTGTGTGTTTTTATTGGAATTTTACTATTTCACCGCCATTTTCTTAAAAAAATATTTTTTGCACTAGCTACACAAAATACTTCCCTCTCAGCGCCTTTTGGACAAAAATGTCCCCATTGAAACCCATTAAAACTGCAATTTTTAATCCCAGGGCCATTTAACTATAAAATGATGCAATCTTTGAAAAGAGGCTTTCATTCTGTTGACAAGGCTTCAAAATTTAAATTTTTACTATTTTTTATCAGATGGTGCCATTTTTCCAGGTTTGGCCTATAAAACAAATATCGCTTTATTCCTGTTTTCTGCTTCGGCATATTATAGAGCCAATTGGATAAATTGTGCAACGATAATTGTGTGGGTGTGTTGGTATGGATGTCAGAGTGTGGTTAGTATGTGTGTTATAAAAAAATATGTGTGTGTGTGTGCATGTGTGTGTTTGTAATATTGAGAGAGAAAAACTCAACTGCAAATAACAAAACCAATCATTGTGTGCACCAGTGGAGTTTTGCTGGCACCCAATGGGGAAAATCTGTTACTGCGCCCAAACAAACTCTTTCCGAAAGCTCATTTTTTGAGATATCATCCTCAAATTTGGAACACAATTTATTTAGATTTATGGCTTTTATTTTCTTGCCGTTTTAGAGTTCAACTTGATTTATAAAATATATATTTTGTATAAAATAATTTTCATAAATAATTTTCATAAACTTATACCTATATAACTTTTTTTTGGATTTACTTATTATACTTTTTTTACTTCAGCAATAATCTGCCAAGGGTCTTCTTTAAAATGATACCAAACTTAAGTCTGTACTCCCAAGCTTCACATTTTTATGACAGTTTTTAAACATGGACATTTTTGTCCTCTGTGTACCTATGTGTAACTTTTTTTAATTGATGCACAAGGGTTAAAAAAGTAAGTAACCTAGCAAAAATAAAAACGAGAAAAGAAGAACATCATTAAACAAGGTATTTACAATGTGTTTAACATTTTATAATGTTCATTTAAAACACTAATTGTTTTAAGATTTACAACATTAAATAATACCCATCAAAATACAAATATTTACATCAATATTGCTTAAAAAAATATTTTTTTTCTTATCTGCACTGTAGCGGTCAGTTACAATGGACCAATCGATTTCGCTGTTAAACTATAAGTCATATTGACATATGGCTACTATCTCTTAACCTCAGAGCTCACAAAAAGTCTCTCTTAAAAGGTTTATGAATAAGTTTTTTTTATCTGTTTTTATGGATTTTTTTAAAATGCCATTTTTACTTCCAGAGCCAAATTGTTACACTGTTCAGTGGTCAGTTAAATCAAAGAGAAAAACACCTGAAAACCCTGTATGGATATTAACTGACTGTCACACCGTGAAACACCATTGCAAACCCCCCCCCCAAAAGTACAAGTATTCAATTTAAACTGCACTTGAACAAAATACAAATCCTCCAAAATAATCCTTTAGTATTGTAATAAAGTACAATTACACAAGTGTTTTACACCCATTAAATTAACAATGGTTTAACCAACGGTTCATTTTTTTTAAATGTCATAACCTTCGTCTCTCCAGTGAGTTTTTGTCCTAACCATTCAAAACAAATGAGAAGACACTTTGTCAGCCATTCAGCAGCATTCTGAAATTCACTGGTCCAAAATCCACACAAATGCATATTTTATATGTTTATTTAGCCTGTTACTGTGTTGTGATCAAAAAAATGACATGTCGCTGGAAACCTTACACACATGAATGTCATATATTCATATTATAGAGCTTTTTATTCCAGCTTGTTTTTTTTTTTATGAGTTGGTGTTGGCATTATTATCTGACTATAAAAACAAAACAGCGATCTTAAAAGGACTAGGTGCTAATATGCTGTCAGAATAATGGACACATCCCAGAGATGACCAAACAAAACCAGGCAAACAGACACCAAGTGTTTTGTATCTTAGTGCTGTATTTTTAAAACATTATGTAAAAGCGTCACGTTTGCATGACTTAGCATTCACAGCGCACACAGACCGCGATACGTTCTGCTTTGGCGTAATACCATTGTGTCGTAAGAGTCTCATGTTCTGATGTGGTCATAGCATCAATAATGAGATGGACTAAGGCGTTGTCATAGTATTGCCATGGCAACCGTTTCCAGCCAGTTGGAGGCCAGAAATCCTTTTTTCCCGTGGCGAGAATGAGTGTGGTGTGGGAGGATGGTGGGTTGGCAGCAGCGTCTGGGGGGGGAAACAATTTTCTCAATTTACTAATTTTTATCATTCCATTAAGTTGCACTGAAAATGAAGACTGTTCTTGTTTGTTTCCTCGTGTTCGTGCGTTTTACTTCAGCCATATGTGACAGAATACCGGACCTAGACAAGTTGTTTTGCTGTCCTGAGGAACAAAGCCTCGAGGACCAAACAAGGAAAGTTTAGACCTGGCGATTCTCACCAACTTCCCTGACCTCTCGCTTGTGTGTTTTTTATTATTCCAGCCAGCATGAGTGGTCAAAGGCATGTCTGCCAGTGGATGGTCCTCGGGGAGATTGAGCCTATTTGTGGAGTGGGTGCTGGCGAACATTGGATCGGCGTTCAACATCTGCCCAGTGGAGGACATCACCAGCTCTACTTCGGACCCAGAGCCCAGCCAGCCATCGCCCAGCTGCACGGACATGACGCCAGAGCCCCTGCAGACGGAGAGCCCGAGCCTGCCAGCATCAGAAACAAGGACTGAGCAAGCCATCGCCCCGGAGCCTGAGCCTCACAATTTGTCTGACAATTTGGCTCACAACGTGTGTAAGCCGGCAACATAATTTACCGCCGGTGGGATTACGAGGATTACTTATGGAGAACGAGGGAATGGAGGAAGAGCCTGCTCACACTCCCACAACTGAGGGTGAGCTGAAGCTGACCTTTGTATTTTTGATGATTTGAAAGAGGATGCTTCTATTAATCTCCCACCCATGCTGGTCCCGACCAGTTCAAAGTCTCCTTTGTCTCCATAGTTCCCAACCAGCCTCCCTCTCCCGCCTCTTCTAAAATCAGCCAGTCCGTCAGCCCCGCTCTCACTGGTTCCCTTCAGCCCCTCGACTTCTCCTCTAACTCCACTCTGTTGTGTAGATGTGCCTGACGGGTCTTCCCGGCTCCAGCTCAGAGCTCGTCACTCCAGCTCGGCTCGTCGACCAGACGGCTCCACTTTGGCTCCTCCCTCCCTCTGTTCCACCTGGGACCATCTTCCTCACAGCTCCACCGGGCTCCCTCGTCCCTCTTTGGTCTGACGTCGCTCTGCCTGTGCCATGGATTTCCGGGCCTTCAGCTACGCTTCATCCATCCACTCCTTCGGCTCCATCGGGCTCCACCTTCTCTCCGGCTCTGCCTTGGTCCTCAGTCACACCGGCTTTGCATCTACCCACCATCATCGCCACCTTGGTTTCTCCCACCACCATCGCCTCATGTCTCCTGCCCTTCGCCAGCCCCTCGTCCTCCTCCAGAGCCCCTGTCCTCCCTCCCTCACTCTTCAGTTTGGACTATTATCAGCGCGAGGACGTGTCTTCTAGGAGGGGGGAGCTAATGTAACAGTTATGTTACAGTATGAAGGACCAATGCTTCATTGTTTAATGGACAATTAATTTTGGACAAATCATGGACAAATGCTTCATAAAATCTTCTGAAGGACCAATGCTTGTCTTAATAGTTTCCATTCATCTTAATACAATTGAGACATTAATATCATTTATAAAATGTTGAAATTCACATGTAAATCAGGGACTTTCAAACAAAACACCATGGTTTTTTGAAACCGAAGAAAATATTTGTCCAAAGCATTTTAAGCATCACCGTAGTTTTCTTCGGTTTCATTACCATGGTGTTTTGTTTGAAAGTCCCTGATTTACATGTGAATTTCAACATTTTATTAGTGATATTAATGTCTCAATATTAAGATGAATGGAAACTATTAAGACAAGCATTGGTCCTTCATAAGATTTTTAGGCATAAAGTTTAATAAGTTGCACAATGGAACATTTGAGGCACCTTTAGATGTTACACCATAAGCTTTGCCCTAGATCACACCTTCAAATTATTTTGTGCACCTATAAATAACTTGAAGGTGAAACACATCTTTTCATTGGCTTAATACCAAAAACATGTGGCAAGCAAATTGCTGTCCTGTCAATTATTCAGCTGCTCTTGTATTAAAAGATCTATTATTCAAGAGGAAGAAAACCTGCCTGAAAGAGTTGTAAATTACTCTTGCAAATCAAATACGGGTGCCTTTCATCATAAAGACCAAGACAGAACACCTGTTCATTCATTAATGCTGAAATCACCTGTCACAATAGGGCACCTTAGACGCTTTGATCTAAAATTATTGGTTTCTTGATGCTCAGTTTTCTGTGTTAACCATCTCAAAAAACTGGAGGAAGCTCAATATAATGATTTTGAAGTGATTATGAATCTATAAAGCTTCAGTTTCTATTAAATAATAATGTGCACTTGTATAACCATCTACATTCGGGTCGTGCTCATATAACTGCTAATACATCACCACCTTGTGGTAACCAGAAGAGTTACATTACCAACCTCTCACAATGAGCTGAAGATTTTGCCAAGACATTTTTTTTACGTACTATATATTTTACAAGTATTTTAATTAGACCTATAGAGAACTTTCACTTTATTGACTATATTTAACTGTATTGTTTTTTATAAACGACTATTTATAAATCACAAGAGAGCTGTGCTAATATGGACATTTACATTTAGACTAGCCTTGCTCTCATACGTAGGGTTAGGGTTTTGAACAAACTTTGTAACTTGTCAGAACTTTGTTCTTTGTGAGTGATACCACAAATCGTGCAGTTGAGGTGAGCTATTACCTTTCTCAGTGATTAGACTTTTCGACTGACTAAATAATAACAGTTTATTAGATTTGCACTACATTTTACTCAGAAAGTCTAGGTTGTATTTTATGCTTTCCTTCCTAGCTTTGCAAAACTGTTCCAAGGCCAGTAATAAGTTAACTTGTCCTTGATTATGTGAACACTTTTATAAATAGTTCTCAGCAAGGGGGATATCATATCTACACTGTACTTTATATTAAGATTACTGCGTTCAAGTCCTGGGAAGTTCGTATTTACAAGTTAGGAAATTGTAAGATGTAAGGTGCGTTCAAGACACATTCGTCGAAGCAAGATGGTGGTGTACCTTCTCTTATCTACACAAAAATACAAGGTTTCTAAACTCTTCTTCAAGAAAATGAAGAAAGAATGTTCTTCAGGTTTGTCTTTCATATAATAATTAATTTATGAAGCCACGGTTATCTTTATCGTTTGGTGTTGTCACGGGCTGGCTGAAACAGGCACGGGAAGCAGGATCAAAATACAGCAGTCTTTATTTAACTAGAAGAACAACTAACAGGATCAGAAGAACAGGATCAGAACAACCAGGTATAAGCGACAATGACCTACCAAGAACAGATTGAAACACAGGGCTTAAATACAGAGGGAACAGATAAGTGAAACAAGACACAGCTGGGGCAAATGAACTGATAATGAAGGTTAACAGGTGAATAAACTAAACACTAAGGAGGAGCTGGAAACTAGAAACAGGACTGAACCAAATACACAAAGAACGGGGAAAAAACAGGACATACATATGACAGGAGACAAGACGCGACCTCGCGCAATATAACATCATTAAGAAATGACATTCTTAACTCTATTGGAGTTAGACAACACGTGTCAGGACCTACTCATTGTCGTAATCATACCCTAGATCTAATATTATCACATGGAATCAATGTTGATGCTGTTGAAATTCTGCAGCAGAGCGACGACATCTCAAATCAATATCTAGTAAATTACATTTAGCCAAGGCTGCAAAGCCACCTCCGTGTTACAAGTATGTTAGACATATCACTTCTGCCACTAATGATTGCTTTATCAATAATCTTCCTAATCAGTTTCATCGTCTCAGCATCCCGGATAGCTTAGAAGAACTTGATATTGCAACAGAAACTTTTAACTCTCTCCTTTCCAGCACTTTAGACACAGTTGCTCCGTTGCACTTAAAGAAGATTAAAGAAAATAGTCCAACGCCGTGGTACAACGAGCACACCCGGGCCCTTAAGAGAGCAGCCAGAAAAATGGAGCGCAACTGGAAGAAAACAAAACTAGAGGTATTTCGGATTTCATGGAAGGAGAGCTCGATTGCTTACAGAGAGGCATTAAAAGCTGCTAGATCTGCTTATTTTTCAACCCTATTAAAAGAAAATAAACATAATCCAAGGTATTTATTTGAAAAAGTGGCTACACTAACGAAAAAGAAAGCTTCAAGCCCAGAAGTTTCCAAAAAACACAGCAGTAATGACTTTATGAACTTCTTCACTTATAAGATTGATAATATTAGGGACAAAATTATAACTATGCAACTGTCTACTACAGCATCACATCAGGGAGTGCATTATAGTCTCCCTGAGGTAAAATTTGATTCATTCATTGCCATAGGAGAGGAAGAATTTTGCAAACTCGTTAATTCATCTAAATAGACATCATGTATGTTAGACCCTATACCGACTAAACTACTGAAAGAGATGCTTCCAGAAGTCATAGATCCTATTCTTAACATCATTAATTCGTCTTTGTCTCTAGGATACGTACCAAAAACCTTTAAGCTGGCTATGATTAAACCGCTTGTTAAAAAAACGCAACTTGATCCTACAGAATTAGTCAATTACAGGCCGATCTCAAATCTACCTTTTCTGTCAAAGATACTAAAAAAGGCAGTATCCTCACAACTGTGTTCCTTTCTTGAAAGAAATGGTATCTGCGAAGATTTCCAGTCAGGATTTAGACCGCACCATAGCACTGAGACAGCTCTCATTAGAGTCACAAATGATTTGCTCTTATCATCCGATCGTGGTTGTATCTCTCTATTAGTGTTACTTCATCTTAGTGCTGCATTTGACACCATTGACCACAACATTCTCTTAAATAGACTAGAAAACTATGTTGGCATTAGTGGAATTGCATTAGCATGGTTTAAATCATATTTATCTGACCGCTATCAGTTTGTAGCAGTAAATGAAGAGATGTCTTATCAATCACAAGTTCAGTATGGAGTACCACAAGGCTCAGTTCTAGGACCGCTGCTGTTCACTCTGTACATGCTATCTTTAGGAGATATCATTAGGAAACATGGAATTAGCTTTCACTGTTTTGCTGATGATACTCAGCTCTATATTTCTTCCAAACCTAACGAAACTCACCAATTCACAAAATTATCGGAATGCATAGTTGATTTCAAAAATTGGATGACTAGTAATTTCCTACTACTAAATTCTGAAAAAACAGAGATTCTAATTATTGGACAAAAAACTTCCAGACGTAATAACCTAGAATACGTCTAACACTTGATGGCTGCTCTGTTAAGTCTTCGTCGTCAGTTAGGAACCTGGGTGTGCTCTTTGATACCAATCTTTCATTTGAAAGTCACGTGTCTAGTGTCTGTAAAACCGCATTTTTCCATCTTAAAAATATATCTAAATTATGTCATATGCTCTCATTGACAAATGCGGAACAACTAGTTAATGCGTTCATGACATCAAGGCTAGATTATTGTAATGCTCTACTGGGTAGTTGCCCTGCACGCTTAATAAACAAACTACAGCTAGTTCAAAACGCAGCCGCTAGAGTTCTTACCAGAACCAGGAAGTACGACCATATTAGCACGGTTCTGTCAACACTGCATTGGCTCCCTATTAAACATCGTATAAATTTTGCACTAAATGGTTTAGCTCCCCAGTACTTGAGCGAGCTCTTAAGGCATTATAGTCCTTCACGTCTATTGCGATCTCAAAGTTCTGGCCAGTTGATAATACCTAGAATATCTAAATCGACTGCTGGCGGTAGATCCTTTTCCTATTTAGCACCAAAACTTTGGAACAATCTTCCCAACATTGTCCGGGAAGCAGACACAGTCTGTCAGTTCACAGCTAGACTAAAAACACATCTCTTTGACCTAGCATTCACATAACACTCTATAGACTTCTATAATTCAATATTAGGCTGCTTAGATTAGATCAGCCGGAACTGGGAACACTTCCCTTAAATCCTGATCTACTCATTACATCATAAGTAATGTTTATCCCGAGGTTATCCCATAAGTTTATCCCGAGGTTTTCCCGCAGCCTGCCGGATCCATGCCGTTTCCAGATCTGACGAAGGAGTTTCGCCTGGACCTGATGACAATGCAGTGCTGAAGTGGCAACTAGCCTCTCCCTATGGAGGATCCCTATACCACTCTACAAATAAAGCGTTGTGTAATTTTTCGGTTCACGTACCTACCCAAAGTGATAAGATAAAATAAAATTCTGCATCAAAATTTATAGACAAGACAAGTAGTTTGTTTAGGCATGGTTTGTTACGGCCTGGTGCAGGTGGCCAGGGCGGAGCAGGACGTGCAGGCGGCCAGGGCGGTCAAGTCCCTTTGGGTGGCCATGTCAGTGAAGACCATTTCACTGCCATGGCCGGGATCTTTCACACACCAGACGGGACCAGCAGTGGAGGCAATGCGGGAAGAGACTCTGGCCTGGGGATGAACACCGGAGAGGTGACGTGTAGATAAGATGTTGACATGGCGTTCCACGGGAGGAAGCTCTCAAGACATCTGGAGAGTGCCTCTCTCCAGTCCAGACCAGAGAGGTTTGGAAGCTCCCTCGGGTTAACTGTCTTAGCCCCCAGTCGGTAACACGCCTTTATTGCCTTGTCACTCAGAGTGCAGGGCTCGTAATTATAACTTGTAAACTCGTCATTTCTGAGACCTCCGCCGAACATCTCAGAGTAGAACGTCCTGTGTTGTCATCTTGTAATTAGTTACGGCATGGCATGAATGCAGCATCAGCTTCATAGCTTCTTATAGAGTCCCATTAAACAAAGACAGTCATTCTGCATGCCAAGCCAACAATTACATAGCATGCAAGATACTAATTTAATTTAGAAGGGATTGCATAATTGCAATGGGGAGGTCTTGCGTAATTTACATTGAAATCAACAGAAAAGAGGACAGCACCAATAAGATTAGCATTGAAGGCACCAAAGGAGTTTTTTTCTGTAAGTGACCATGCTGTTGGAGGCCTTAAAGCTCTCAATAAGTAATAGTGGCAGGGAGAGTTGGTACTATACTGATGCCAGCACACATCAAACAGACACTTTTCCCTGCAGCTCAGCTTGATACGAGAAGATAAATCCAAACTTATCCTTCTGTCTGCACATAGAAAGTGATCTGTCCTCTCTCACAGTCCAGAAAGACTCCTACCACTGCGGGTGAGTAGTGATGTCAGCACTAACCGTGAACTGCTGAAAGCCTCATTCAAACGCCCTTCCCTAAACCCAATAATCCAATCCTCGTTCGGGTTTAGGGCCCACTGTGCTTCCCAACATGGTATATAAAGAATTTACCCTCAGGTATCAATAATGCCTTCCTGTTTGCTTATTTTTCTGTCAATGTGAACAGTTTCATTCTTTTTCTATTTCGTCTGTATATGAGCAGAATGAACAAACCAATATTGATTTGAGTTGTAATGCCTGAATTAATATTGGCATGTCAGTCAAATTAATGGAGTTCTTTAGCTCTTTTTTCGCATTTACATAAAAATCACTATCCAAACTTAAATGGTTGTAATTCAAGAATGCTTTGGAATATTGACCTATGGTTGGTCTTGTTTTAAAGAAGATATTTTCCAGATTATTGTAGAAGAGTAGAAATTATTAAAAATGAAAGAGAAAAAAGTTATATAAGTTTGAGTTTATGGACATGTGCAATGTAAAAATATAATTATTAATATTTTATATAAAATATATACATTACAAAATATATTTTACTCTAAAACTGCAAGAAATTGAAAGCCAAAAATCTGAACAAGTTGTGTTCCAAGACACAAAAAAATCAAGATTTTATTCGGGCGCAGTACCAAACTTTTTCACTAGGTGAACACCAGACTCCATTACTGCCCACATAAGGGCGCCTCCATTTTCATATATGTTTTGAGTGATCTGGACCATGTATTTCCATAATTTTCATACAATTTATGAAGTAGACATCCTATTAAGAAGTAGTATGGGTGGTTTGGCAGTATTTGATTTGAATTCAACCTCTAATAAATGCATAAAAAGACCACATATGTGCGTTATAGCTTGCAGCCGCATCACAAATCGAGAATCCATAATATTTTCTTTTTATTTACAACATTTTCAGACCTTTTGTTCTCATAAAATGGAATTGGTGTTATCTTTTGAACTCTTGGCATGAAAACAAACGGAGGTTTCTACCAATCTTTCATGATTTTTCATGTTTATTGCTATTTCAAAATAAAGGCCTAACTACTCCTAATGAATATGAAATATTCTTGTTTCAAATTGATAAATTACTGCTCCTCTGTAATTTATTTTAGAAAACAGCCACCAAATATGAAAACTAGAGATTTTAAGCTGATATATAGTTTGTCAATATTACTTTAGGTTTTTACTAAGATATTATTGTTTTAAATATATAATGGCAAACATCCCACCCGTGGGACCGAGCAGATTGTCAAATTGTCTGAGACATTTTTTGTTATTTAAAAAGTTTTGAGACATTTCCATCCACCTATTTTTAGGCGCATTAGCTACTTTGACAATGGACATGTTTGTCTACAAGAAAGTGTCACATTTTGACAGTTTGCCTTTACAGGATAGGAAAGTGGAGAACATGGAAAGAGATGGAATGTGATATTATTATTATTATTATTATTTTAATTGAAAGTCTGTGTCTGGAACAGTGGTAAACAATAAAATGTGTAAATTCAGTCCCCGGGACATGAAAGTGTCTGTGTCAAATCTACCGTTCCGAGTTGCAGACTTGATTACAAAATAATCACACACAGGTGGAAGGAATCAGAACATAACCAGACAATGAATCATGGGAAATGCAGTTCGTTATAAGATCAAGGAGACAGGAGGAGTGCCCTCTGTTGGCTATCGTCGACACTCACAGTCTGAAGTTAAAGTCGCCCATGCCCATAATCAATAGTTTTATCCCTTAAAAATCATCTTTGATCACCAAAATAACATATTTAGACGTTTTCTTCTTCAAAAAATTATTCATGCCTTAAAATACCTTGAATGTAACTGTACACCCTTGCCTCATTTAGTATACACGGTTTTATGAATATGCAAATTGGCCCCGTCTCCACTCAATCACACCAGCTAAGAGATCACGTTGTTGACGATCACACGTTGACCTGATTGGTTACAAGGGAGTTTGTGACGTCAGAAACACCAGCGATTTCATACCGTGTTTTTAAGACTGTCTTTGGTTCACTGCAGTTTTAAGGAGAAAATACTCAGCAATGTTGACTTATGAATTTGCACATGGTTTGTCTTAAAGCATATCAAAAACACCACATGGACATATAAAGAACATTAATAGCATGATTTTCTCCACAGGGGAACTTTAAAGAAACAACCACGTATAAAAATAAGTAATCCTAAAAAGGCTCAAAACAAATTTAAGGTACAATTTTGCACTCCTCATGTTCTAATACAGGGCGCTGCTGTTCAGAATTGATTGGTCAGTTGTTTTTTATTAATGTGTAAAATAAAGCCTGTGGTAAACATAACTTCAATATACAATGATGGTTTTTTTTGTTCAACAACAAAAATTACAAAGAGTCAAAGCATGAGTCAAGTTATGTTTACCACAGGCTTTTCTTTTTAACCAAAAATAAAAAAAAACCCCAAAAAAACATTGGAAAATCTCAAAGGAACCAGCTGCAAATTTTTCAATCAAGTCTCTTCAGAAAATCTTGGATTAAACCATTCAATTCACATGGATTCATTTTATGATCTCTTTATGAACTTTTTGAAGCATCAAAGTGGTAGTTGCCTAGACTGTCAATGGAGGGACAGAAAGCTCTCAGTTCATCAAAAAGATCTTCATCTGTGTTCCGAAGATGAACGAAAGTCGTACGGGTTTGGAAAGACATGAGGGTGAGTAATTAATGACATAATTTAAATTTTTGGGTGAACTATCCCTTTTGGGAATCAGTTCAGATGGCCCAATGGTTCCTAACGAAACGAAAGTTCAGATGTTTTTTCTAATGGCTGGTAAAGCTTTCTGAGTCATGATGAATGTTTATCATGTGGTCCAAAACCTAAAGAAAGAATTGACATGATGGTTCTACGTCTGTGCTGAGCAGGACCAGCTTTCTCATAATACACCGAGACTGGTTCCAGGTCAGAGGTCAGGTTCCTGCAGGGCAAAAGCTCATTTATCAACACACTCTCCAGCCACTTCTTCTCTCAAGCCCCGATTTCTGCTCTTGACCCTGAGTGTTAATGCTTCTGTTATCAAGAGCAAGGCAGATCTGAGGCCTGAAACACAAGTGTCGACACACACACACACACAGCAGTCACATGCTGGAGGTTTGTACCGTAGATAGTGGCAGAAGTGTCAGTTCAAGTCAGGTCACAAAGTGTTAGCCTATAGCCTAACTTTTCTCATGATGTAGTAACATCTTGCTTATGCCACTGTTGTTGTCGTTTTTATAGTTATATTCATTGAAGATTTCATGCATTTCTGCCTGTTTGTTTGCTCCTTTAATCTAAATATTGTACAGATCTTGTGGTCTTTGTCTTGAGACCACATGGTCTTAATTGGGTTTTCATGCAGAGACTTGAGTCTGGCCACTTTATTTCAGTAAACTACATTTCTCCCATCCATCTCCATACATGATCATGGAGCTCCACCACAGGAACCATCAGCTTCTTGGTCACCACACTTACCAAGGCCCTTCTCCATAGATTCCTCAGTTCAGGTCCAGGAGTTCAAGTCTTCTTCCATTAAGGATTATGGAGGCTACATTGTTCTGTGAACCTTCAATGCAGCAGAATGATTTTGTATTCTTCCTCAGATCGGTGTCTTGATGCAATCCCGGCACTGAGCTCTACATTCAGTTCGTTTTACCTCATGGCGTGGTTTTTGCCCTGATGTTGAAAAAAAAAACACGAAGGGGTACGAATACCTTTGCAATGCACTATATTTAAAATCCCCGTTCCAGTTTTAGTTTGAGAAAACCCTTCTCACAGAATCATGTAATACGCATGACAGCCGCTAGAGGGCAGAATTATAACGTGTTTCTGTCACTATCATTTTTAAACAGGTGACCGCAAGAATTTTTTATTTTTTAGTCTGATGGCAATTTGTAACTATTCTACGTTTTGGCGAATTTGTGGCCAATTTGTCTGAATTTAAGCAGTACAGAGAAATATTAGTGTGATAAACAGTATAATGTATTGTATGACGAAAACCACTTCATTGAATAACCAATTATATGATGATACACCCAACTATATGACAATTGTAAAGGATTAAACATTTAAACAGTGATTTATTTCTGTTGCTGTTAAAAGTACATTTGAACAAATAATCTGTTTTCTCATTGGTAGCAGATTATTCTGTAAAGGTTGCCATCTCATGTTGGATTTTAATATTTCATATTTATGAATTATGAGCAGTTATACACTACTGATCAAGTTTAGGGTAAGTGATATACATTTTTTTTTTTAATAATACTTTTATTCTGCAAGGACGCATTAACTTGATCAAAAGTGACAACCCATTATAAAAACACTCTTAAAAAACTTTCTAGGCCTATTATTCAAAGAATCCTCAAAATCAAAAATGGCTTTTTTTCAATTATATATTTTATCACTCCGTGATAGCAGGATTAATTTACAACTTTTATCAACTTGACAATGTATTTTTAACTTGAAGTGTTAAAATTCTAAAGTCTATTATTTGCGGTTATGAATTTCCACAACTTCCACAAGTTGGCGTATTCAGCAGCTCTATGAAGAAAATACAGCAAAAACAAACCTTTGTTTAAAATCACTTTTATTTCAAGATTTTTAAACTCCTACAGATCGTAAGGCATCTGCACAAAGAACAGTTTCTGCAGAGGTTTTTAAAAAAAATCACTTCCCTCAGATGGTGGACGGGTTTTCAAACAAGGTTTGATATAGATGTTATTTTTGGTGTTTTCCCTTTAATTTGTTTTAAATTTCTCAATAATCTTAAATTACAGCTATTATATAATTTCATACTCTTGATTTCTTACAGCAGTCAGACAAAGTGAGAGCGATGACGGAGGAAAAAGTGGTTAAAATCCATTAAATATGTACATAGAGGCTTCACATCACACACACACACACACACACACATGGCAGGCTAAACAGTACTATGAGGGGAGCACATCATGTGTTGATGCATCTATTTACAGGTCCCTATACTTACTACACGATGACACTAGGTTCTCTCTTACGGGGAGGCGTCGGGAGGAGGATCAATGTGACTTGTTTTTTACCTTTGCATTTCCAGTGGGGTGTTTTTGGATAAAAGGGTGGTTCTGATGAAGAATAAGTCCTAAAACCTTAAATAACGTCACACATACGCACTTTCCCAACCCTGACCCATCCGTAACGCAGGGCCAGTGAAGGTCTGCATGCATCGAACTACACTGGAATCCAGGACGAGTTTTAAACCGGACCCGAGATGAGCATTCGCACTACGACCCAGATTTTAACTCGCAGGACGCCACATAGGGGACGAGGTGTACGTGATAAACATGAGAAGGGACGGGGTTTGAGTGAGAGGAACTGACATCGTGTGTCTCCGGGGATTGGCCCAGGCTACTTGGACACGTTGATCCGGAAGGTGACCCGGCCCATGAACTTGTCGCGCTCGTCGTTGTTGATCAGGTCCGTTCCCTCCACCTTGCACTCGATGACGAGCTCAGAGTTGTAGTCTTCCTCAGCCAGCAGAAGCTTCACGGCTACAACGGGCTGGACGTAGCTCGCCTGGTGGAGACCGGAGAGAACGCAAGCGGAAAACCACACAAATCAGAGACATACAGTAAGAAACCCTGCAATAATTACATATGGACACCAATAATAATAATAAAACATTTTTTGGTTCAAGATAAAACTTTCCTAGAACTTGTTCTTGTGCTCGATCATGTAAAGAAGATGCTATTAAATATCCTGGTGTATGGCTTGATTCTGAACCAAATCAAATCACATGATCATGTTTTACACAAAGTCAACTTTGGAATTAGTATTTTATATCAATCATTTAATAGTGTTCGTAGAAAACTATTATTTTTTCGACCCCATCTAAAACAATACATTGTACCTTTTTCTTTAAATTATCAAGTTAGGCATTCTTCCCAGATGTATTTCCTTGTTCCTCATGCACACACACACACACACACACACACACACACATTATAGATCCTGTACATCATTTCAGTTGTTTAAACAATCTTTGTCATCTTATTTTACGTTTTTTTTTTGGTTGTTATTTATTTATTTATTGTTTTATACCTGATATTCATTTACACCTGATCATTATATTTTGTTGTACATTTATTATTGACTATTCTGGTAACTTGGTGGTGTAATATTTTTCAGTATTGTTTTTTTGTTTGTTTTGTTGTTTGTTTATGTCCTGATAATTTTGGTTTTTGTTTCTGTTATTGCGTTGTGATTGTGTTGTGTTGTATGTTAGGACCCCCTTGAAAATGAGACACTACATCTCAAGGGGTTAATCCTAATAAATAGACTAAATTCTCATATTTATATTTTTGTTTGATACATGTGTAAAACGTGAATACATTGTTTTTTAAATATTTGGGTTTAATACTTAAAAATGACTTATCCCATTAACAGCACGATCAAAATACCAATCATTAAATATTATTTTATTTTAAATGTATATTTTATTTATTTTCTGCACATAGAATATACATATTATAAATTACACTTTAAAATTTAAATACTTTTAAATATGCATTTCATATTATAGATTTATTTTCCATATATCAAATATACAAAGAATTGATTAAAGAATAAAATATAAATATGCCAATTATATACATTTCTACACATAATATATACATTTTAAAATATTCTTGTGTGTAGAAATGTGTGTATGTATTTTTAAATAATTGTATATATATTTCATACATAAAAAAACAAGGTCTTATTTTTACGTCTCCCATTAAAGGCACAATCAGACCAGTTAATTTAAAATGTATTTTATATTACATATTTTTTATACGTCTATAATTTCATATATTACACTTTAAAATGCATTTTAAATATTTATTTTATATGAAAGATGTATACATTTTCTATACATCAAATAATTCATTTTCAATCATAATAAAAATTAATTAAAATAATTTATATTTTTTTGTAAATATGTAATATTTATATTTTATACATGTAATATTTTTCACATTATTTATTCTGACAATGGTCACCACTATATTGTGCATCTCCACATTTAAACACTGATCTCGCTGCACTGTACTCACATGTAATTTCTTGCCATAATAGGGGTAGTAACTCTTGTCCAGAATGCCCTCGGGTGGGAAGTACTGCATCTGCAGGGGAGTTTCTCTCTGGACCTGGAGACACGACCACAAAGGGTGAGATCACACATTGCTGCACTTCATGGACTATGTGTCATGTGACTCATGGGCAGTTGCCAGTAGCAACAGACTGCCCTCACATCACTCAAACTGATGACAAGGAATAATAAGACGCCCCTTCAAATGCACAAAGACATCAGATATTTCATAAAGCATGTTACACACACAACAACAACCTTTCATACAATACAGACAGAATTTTGCATCATGTACTGTATATGAACGCATGAATCCATAACTCTCAGCTCGCAGTCCATCACAGTCTATATCCAGCAGTAGCATGAGACAACAAAACTGTTTCAGGAACAGTTGTAAGTTTCTGATCCTAATGTGCATTCAGTAACCGCTTCATCTTTCATTAAGTGAACCGATTGAGATGATATGCTGGAAGCCGCGAGCTTTTGAAATGGCTGTGTATCTAGAGAAAGGTCAAAGTGATGCATGCTTGCTGACAGCGTAAGTCCAATGAAAAAGAAGATCATAAAAACACTAAAAGAAGGTGTTAAGTCAGTCATTTTAAAGCATCAAAAGACTACAGACCATGATTCATGATTTAATAATCAAATTCAAATAAAGAATGTAATTATTAAGAATCAGCACAGAAGCTCAAAAACTGCAGCGTTTCATTCGTTGCTTTCACACAAACTGCTTTTGCTGTAAATATACAGCATTCATTCAACGCAAACTAAAATTGTTACAGAAATTCACTTTACTCCTGTTCGATACTTCAATTATGTAAGAATAATCTGTTCACAATTTATTAATGATACTTTCACTATACTTTCACAATAGCTGTTTTAATGCAAATTGGATGATAAAGGGTGGTATCAAAATGTGTAAAACACCACACAGTTGCTTGTGCGCTAACAGACGTGGTATTATCACTGGATAAGTTAAAATCAAAAACGCAAATCGCTTTTCTTGTGTGAAAGTCCCGTTGAAACATTGCAAGGACTTTAGGACATTGCAAGGAAGTTTGTTTAGTAAGAAATGGCAAGATAGAAACAGCAAAATCCATCAGCATAATTTTGCAAAAGCGTTAAAAGTTCAGAGGACAGAGAGTTCCTCACACTTCCTTGTGTCCGTGTATACCTTCAAGGGTCACACGGGTGAGAGCTCTCAGAGAAGTCACGAGGTACAAGAATGACTAAATGATAAGGGCAGTAAAGAAGTTCTCATGGGAGTCGAGTCAAAAACATGGTCTGATAGGAACGGCACACATCTGCAGCAAAAACTACGCCAAGGAAGCAAACAAGTGTTTGAAATGGGTCCAACATTGCATAACTCGTGCCTGATATCGGTTAGATGTTTGTGGACGTGTTCATAAGAATTCGTAAGAGGTATCTGAGGTCAAAAGGCAATGTTTTGCAAGGGAAAAAAATATTACTATGTCAATAAAATCAATTGGAATACCTGGAAAAAACATGAATTTGACCCAAACACATTTCACTTATGTGTGGTGGATTCCCAATAGCAACTGTTTACACCTGATATGGTGATCCAAAAATAAGTGCTCAATAAGCACTTGTAATGTAAACATTAATGTGGCCTGAACAACCCTAAAGAGCTGTCACGTTTACAAGGTAACCGGCTGCTACAGTGAATAGTGATGATTTTGCCTGGTTCATGGCATCAAGATATTTTGAGTTTGGTGTGAGTACTTCGTAGCAAGTAGACAGGATATTGTCAATGCAAAACAAACTGTTTGTTCGTTTACATGTCATAATTTGGTCCCTTCCAATACGAGTTGGTCCTTTCTGACCAGAATACGATGTCAAGTGTAGAAAACCTTCTGCTAATAGTCCTTAATATGCTCGTTGCGTTGCCATACCTTGGACCAGCGGTGTCTAATCCTACTGGAGGATCAGGATTACTTCAGGATCACTAGAAACTCCCAGGCAGGAGCTGAACTCTGCAGAAATGCGGCCCTTGTGGAGCATGATGACCCCTTGTCCAAAGTATGGCTAAGCAAGACCACCTAACATGCTACCCTTACACCGAATTGGGGTTGCCTGATAAGTCAGCGCTAAAAGAAAACAACTGACAGATTGGAAATGTCTTCACTGTGCCCGAAAATTCCTCGAGTCAGTTCACTAGTGTAATAGTGTAAGCTTCTGTTGTTCTACGTCACACGAATCGCACACATGACCAGCGTCGGCCAATAGTGAGCCTACTTGTGACATAGCTCTACACGATCACACTACGTTAACCGACTCGAGGCCCAGAGAGAAGGAAATGAATAGTTCAAATAAAGTCGTTATTTATGTTTGTTTTTGCGCACAAAAAGTATTCTCGTCGCTTGATGAACTTAAGATTGAGCCACTGTAGTCACTTGGACTATTTTAACAATGTCTTTAATAACTTTTCGGGGCCGGCAAGTTTCATCCCTTCGAAGCCTATGGAGGAGTGATCCAGCTCTCAGATTTACTCAAAAATATCTTAATTCGTGTTCCGAAAGATGAACGAAGGTCTTACGGGGTTGGAACAACACGAGGGTGAGTAAATACTGACAAAATTTTCATTTTTGGGTGAACTATCCCTTTAATATCAGGAATAATCAGGGGTGCCTATGGTGTGGAAGTATCCACCTATAGGGTTGTTCTACCAAGACACTATGCCTTTCATTCTCAATGGCTGGGGGATCTGAAGGTATACATCATTTCTAGAAAGAAGGCAGTTAAAAGCACCATAATCAAAGCAGTACAGGAGAGAGGCAGCAAAGAGATGGAAAAGGACCAGGATAAGGACCCTGGGGATAAAATGGGGGGAGGAAGGGAGGGGGGCCCGACATCTTACCCACCATTAATACTGCTGGCCCTATAGGCAGCGTGGAGAGAGACCAGATACAAACAGATGTGTGAAAACCCAAGATGGAAACAAGCACATTAATTCAGACTCGCACCATCATGATACACTCATCCTGACATCGTCGTCACTGTGATTCTGCCAAATAAGACATGTTCCTGGATCAACTTATTTTGTTGATCATTGAACAACTTTTCTGTCTGAAAAATGAAGCCGCATCCTACCCCTAAACCTAACCCGACCCATAACTTCTCCCAAAAATCAGAGGGAAATGATAGGTGAATAACACTGATGTAGAAGCATAGGCCTACTTATACCTTGACATAAACTGTAAACTTGTCCCTCATAACTGATTGGTCGATTGGAATGTTGTTCCAGGAACATGTTGTATTTGGTGAAATCACGTTACACATAATATTGTACACATTTAAGCTAGTACACAATGTGTGATGTAGGAATTACCTTGGCTGCGCAGCTGATACGTGGGTCTCCTTTTGGCCTAAGCCCAATAACCTGCAAAGGATAAGGAACATATGCACTGAACAAACATCCTTAGATAATGATCCGACTAATTCCACAACAGCATAACGCTTCAGTTGACGAACAAATGAAATGCAGAAATTTATAAACAAGCCAGGTCTCATCCTTCAAAGGGCAAGTGTTGAATTTCTGAGATGCAATTACAACACAACACAAAGGCCTGTTTGGAAGTTTTTGTCCATGCACGAGCACCATGGCTCTATTTGTCTGGAGAACATATGAAGACCTCCGATGCAAAAGCCTCTAAAAGCACCTCTGTCAAAAATTAGATAATAATATTGAGTGAATGCTCTCCTCACATAGTATACGTTCATCAAATACTATCACATTAAACACACTAAATCCCAGCCTCAGCCCATTCAGAAATGCAGATACTTGGGTAGAAACCTATACATAGGAGCCTGATAAAAATGTTAATATTAAAGAAAAACTTTAGAAAGACTTAGAGGCTTTTGCATCTGAAGTCGTTATATGCTAACAGCTAGCCTGCGTTTTCACCAGTAGGTACCTTTTACTGGGGAGCGCGTAAAAACATGCAACTCACTCGATTCATCTTGACTAGGATGCATGGCTGGCCCTCTGAATAACCAAAAGTGCTATCAGCCAGTCCAGAGCACTGTCGTAGAAAAGTTCTCTTGAACTGGCAGGCCTTCTTCTCCACAACAACATCATCACCTTGCTCAAAGTACTCCCCCTTGGCACAGATCTCGTTCCCATCCTGCAGGGAGTCATTGTACTCTGAAGTAACAAAAGAGAGAGAACAGATAGTGAGATAACGGTGCTGAGCTGAAAATCATCAGCAATAGTTTGATACAATTGTGTGATTGGGAGAGGTTTTTTTTCTTGTCTACAAGTGTGGCCAAGTTGGAAGTCTTTGAGTGCTCCAAATAAGGGCTTTTAAGCTCTCAAAGACTTCCAACTTGGCCACACTTGTGTTTGAGAAGCCAGTTCAGGAAGGACATATCAAAAGTTGTTCTGCTCTTTAAATAGCTAATAGTTTTAGTTTAAAATCAAGGTCAGAATTGGGACATTTCTAATTGAGATCAACTCCAACAGGAGGGAAAACGGCATTTGAAAAATAATCGTAGTTGTCTTTAGCACCCAGTAAGCACTACAGTTGATGAGGAAAGAACTGTAATTATGACTGTTAAATGAAATCCAGACAGACTACATGTTGGCTTTGTCATGTGACCTACAGCACTTCACAACTCCTCTCCTTTGGGCTAAAGCAGGGGTGTCCAAACTCGGTCCTGGAGGGCCACCGTCCTGCAGAGTTTAGTTCCAACTTGCCTCAACACACCTGCTTGTAAGTTTTTAGTATGCCTAATGACCTTCAACAGCTAATCAAGACTTTGATTAGCTGTTTCAGGTGTGTTTAATTAGGGTTGGAGCTAAACTCTGCAGGACAGTGGCCCTCCAGGACCGAGTTTGGACACCCCTGGGCTAAAGGGATAGTAAAATGTCCATCAGATGCACAGTTCAGAATCTCACCAGAAGTAGGAGGTCTTCCAGGTACTTTTCGCCTACAGTTTTCTATATACTATAAACTTCTATGAATAGTCATGTCAAACATACTACTCATTTACCGTACACTATATAGTAGGGAAGTAGGCATATCCGAATGCAGGGCATGTTTTACACACCCTTTTCTGAACATATTTTCGAAACCGGGTTTAAGAATGTAATTGAGGAACTTATTGACTTAGTTCTAAAATGAATGTCATGTTTGTCATTAACCACTGACCTCGGTGTTGCTCATCTCGACTAAAATCACAGTTGTGGATTTCCAAAAGAGTATACAAGTTGGAATTGCATCTTCAAGAGGAGATCTTTGCACTTTTAGCAAGCAAGATAATTGAACATAGCATCAGACAAACCACTGAACCATGATTTGCCATTTGCTATGGCTAATCAGTGTTGGTGTATTTAGGGATGGACAAGTGTTTTATCGGACAAGAATGTCTAAATGCCTCTGAGCAGTAGATGATGTCATTTATATTTCTGGGGCCTCATTTATAAAACTGTGCGTAGGATCCTTACTAAAAGTGTACGTGCACCAGAAAGCCAAAAATGGCATACGCAAAAAAATATTCAGACTTATAAAACTGTGCGTATGGAAGAACCTGCGCAGTATTCACTTTATAAATCCCAGTTAGCGGAAGATTGTGCACACATGCATCTCCTCCCTGAAACAACCATTTATGGAGCTTACAACGCCTAGTTTTACTATGCATATCCTCATCTGCATATGATTATTCATCCACGTGATACTATGTTTAACGGTACAAGACATCAGGAAAATATGAAATGCGGATGTGCTGTCACATTAGTTACATTAATAAAAATCATTTAGTAGCCAATCCTTGCCATGTTTTTGAATAAATATATCAAATAGTGTAAAATACATTTCAGAGAAAGTTTTTCTCAATCTTTTCCACTGGCCAATGAGTATTTTTAATTGATTTATGTTTTTAATGGAAACAGATTGACCTTGTTGTGAATTATTTGCACAAAACTATTTTCTCAGACAATCTGCTATTATCATGATAAGCAATTATCTCTGTAGTTAAACATTAAAACACAGCATGCCAGAGGAAACGTGTTCGAAAGCATTACATCCACAACTAATATTTCTATTTATTGAATATAAAAAATGTTGTAACTTCTCAGCAATGATTTCATGTAATTATTTAATCTGCATGTTCACAATAGCAGTTTAAATAAATAAAAGAATGATTTAAACTTTGTTTTACTTTTGATGTAAACATTCACTGTATTTATGATTAGGACTTATAATGAAGATTTGCGGTTTTAGATAGGCTATATATGCGTCAGTTTCACTAAACGGCCCAACGCGCTCGCTGGCGCGGACATTTAAGAAGGGATGGATGTTTGCTTCATGTGATAGGCTTGGTGAGTGAAATTATATTTGTATTATCTTTCTTTATATGTATAATTTTCTTTAGATTTTCTGTCTAAAAGTGACCAAAAAGACATTAACTCCAGCTCACCATCGGTGTCGCCAAACTGCTCCATCTCCAAAATGTTCGTACGCATGGGTCAGAGTTTGCGTGCAGATGCGCAATTTTCCCATCAAGTTTGTTTTTATAAATCACAACTTGTGCGTCGGTAGTGGCGTACGCCTCTTTAAGGGCCTGTTTTGTGCGTACGCAACGGTTATAAATGAAGACCCTGGTCTATTTTCCCAGAGTAGAAACACTTTAAATGAGTGCATCTCCTAAAACTAACATCTAGATGACCTCAAAACTAATTGACTAAAAGCCACAAGACTCCAATTTTGATTGCATGGGGTCCTTAAATGAGTCACTCATGACTGCTGTATCTGATCATTAGTGATCTATTTAAGAAAGAAAATGCTGCCTTCAGCCACGGTCACTCTAGACTATGAGCTATGCAAAATTCTTCGGACACTGCAATGGTCGTGATATGACGTCACGGTCTGCAGTCTTATTTATAAAAATGAACTTAACTTATAACAAATAGTAATAAACTGAAAATGTATCGATCTTTTACTCGTCACGTCTTTACGTGATGTGAATTTGCGGCTCAGAGTTGACCAAACTTGAACTTTTGAACGCAGAAAACTCTTAAACTTTTTGCATGAGCTTGCGTTTGTGGCCTGACGCATTCGCATGTGTATGAATTATACTCTTTCGGAGTAAGGTAGGAACTAGCAACATAAACTAACGCATTACGTACCGTTTCACTAGCCTGCTTTCACTCCACTTCAGCGTCATCATTACGACACGGCATTGGTTACGGCTTTTGTTCACACAGCGCGCGTTCCGGGACTGATCCCGGCAATGTTACTAGGTCCCCAACCCGGCATCAATCCCGGGATGTGTGTTAAAGTATCCTCTGATTTAGTATCACTTTATACCTTGATACCAAATATGTATAGAAGTGAGGCACTTAAAAGAGCGTTGATACTCACGCTGCAGGAACGACTCCAGGTGCTGCACATACTTGCTGTATTGCTGGGGAATGGATCGGTTAAATGCAATTTCCAAGGACCTCGGCCTGATCATCAGCCCTGAGGACAAAATACGTTTTCCAGTTAATGCCAATTGCTAGTCAACAATTACAAATAATGATATTCACAAAGACATTTCAGAAGGGAGTTTAAGACTTTTAGTTAATTATTTCCAATACTCCTAGAAATATAAATTCCATGTGGGAATTTAAGACTTTTATGTCTTAAAAAGTATGTCCATATAAAAATATGCTTTCAAAATAATGCACACCTTCAAAAGACATCTGACTGTATGCGTGCTCATTGGGAAATGTATATCATTATTGTATCAGAACACCTCCGATTCATAATCAATGCGCATTTGTGATCATTAATAGGGACGCACGATATATAGGCCACCATATCGGTATCGGCCGATATATGTTCAATTATAGTGTTATCGTTATCGGCTAGATAAGAAATTTTGGCCGATATATTAAAGCCGATAAATAATGTATTATTTCCCTCAGCTGAGACACTTAAGATGTGTACTGTTCACCATGATCAGTGTTTTGAGTTGCTTGAAATATGATTGGAATCACTTAAAAAAAGGAAAATACAGTTCAGTGCAACATGTGCAGCGCAAGTCTGTCATATCGGCTACATACAATTATAATTGTGTGTTTAGGTCATGGCTTTTAATGGTAAGACTTTTGTTTTTGTAATCAGGCTCTCAAAAATTATATAAAAAATTAGGATTTAGATTTATCGGCCAATATATCGGTTATCGGCATCGTACAAAATGTTCATATCGGTGCATCTCGAATCATTAACACTCAAAATTTTTCCTGGAACATTCAATGCACTGATAATTAAAGACACTAACTGCAACTTGTCTGAAATGATGTCCAACTGTGTCTGTACTGAGAACATTCTGTTACTAAAAGATCTCGAGAAAGGTGGGGGAAGCTGAGGGAAGAAAAAAAAAGATCAGTGGGAGGAATAAATGGCTCACTTGGGGAAGGATGAGTGTTAGCGAGCGAGAGAGAGCGAGAGAGAGAGAGTGTCTCACTTGCCGGGTTTAACGGCGCTCATAATTGAGAGAGAGGATGGATTTGAAGCGCTCTCATCACCACTATACACAAGTGTGTGGGGGCTGTACAGTGTACGAGGGTATGTGTAGTGTGTGTGTGAGAGTGAGATGATTAATGGATGATGTGTAACACTGCTGAGACTGGAGTTGTGTGTTCTGACTGTAATGGTAAAAATAGCACTGAATAAAATCACACCAAGTAAATGGCACCTCTAATGCAAATTCTGTCTGTTCCCTTACTCTCAATGTCAAAAATTGTATATACAGAAGAATTTATAAATCTGAAGTCATTTGAGAACCAGTTACTACGTGAGAAGATCAATAAGTCTTAAAGTCTTTGAATGTGTTATTAATCCATTCTGAAATATTATCTGAAAACATTTATTTAGCCTACGAGAGAGAGAGAGAGAGAAAGAGAGAGAGAGAATTTTTTTTTTAATATTAGAAGTTTAAGGCACTAGTTAATAGTGAGAATTGGACCCTAATCTAAAGTGTGACCATATTTTAGTACAGTATATAGTGTATACACACACATGCATAAAGAAAACAAAGGCAAAGAAAACAAAAGTAGTGTTGAAAAAATGTTTCACAGAGATATTCATTGCAAAATTTCCCAATATAGTGTGATAGACTGTTTTACATGTGACGCTTGCTGTGATAATAGACAGCTTTACTTTAAGAGATTAAAATGCAGGTGTATACACAAGTAGATCAAAGTCTTTTGTCTTCGTCATTTGCGGTTTTACGCAATAGAATCGATTTAGAAGCCCTCTACATTCCCCAATAAAACTTCCTCATGTACAACTAACCTGCTATGAAGGTTACATATAATGGCACCAAGCCATTTTTTGTGTATGGGTGATGTTCAGAATAGCATACTACAGTCCTGCTATTTCTGCAGTATGTGCAGTAAGGCTGGATATTGACAAATTTCACGAATCGATTTCGAATCACACGCTTGCGATTCAATTCCGATTTCGATTCAATATAGATTATTTGAGGTATATCAGGTACAGGACATGGCGATTTTTCTCAAGCCAAAAAGGCTTTTTTGAAGGAAATGCAATGTTAGGTGACAAGCTGTTTTATTGACATCTTTCAGTGTTTGAAACACTGATTGATTAACTACATGGAGACTTATTGCATTTTGGAAAGTTGTTCCGTTTCTTTCAGTTTGGTATTTAATTTGCAAGAAAACGGTGCACCTTGCTAAAATTATGTACTTGTAAATTTCAGTTTACAATTTCTAATGATTTGTATCGCTTTGCATAATACATACATTTCCAAAGGGGCTTAACAAAGAATAGTACCTTAATGTTGTGGGATTGTTACCTGGATTGGCCACTCGGTCCCTGTATTTGGGAGTGTGATCATCCAGCGTCTGTAGCATCACCCACATGGTGAGACTGAACATCCCAGCCAGGAAGCCATAAAATACCAGATAAAAGAGTAATATAAGACCTGCAGAGAGAAGAAATACACTTTCAAACATGGCAGAATGGTCACGATTTCGTTTGCAAACCTATAAAGTATTGGGAATTTGTTCCCATAACTCTTCCATGTAACGTCACAGAACAAGCCCACTTGGAGCAACCGGTGGTAAGCACAAACACAGAACATTTAAGAGTGTGTCATCTGGAAAGCATCACATTTTATTTATGACCGTGTGATAAACGTCGTAAAAAGAGTGGATTCATAAACATTCTGAATCATAAACCGAGCAAAACGTCAGTTACTCTAGCAGCAATAAGGAATAAACCGCAAGTTCTGAGGTTCACACGCTCATATGATGGCTTGGGGGTCTGAAACTAGTGGTACAACAGTGTGGATTAAACTAGTTCTGGCAGTTTGCACTTCAATGCAGTGTAACTAGACAAGGACATGTCAGAACAGAAGAGGGGGGCAACAGTAAAATGAGGAATGTAACAGCTGAATGCTTTAGAGAAAGGCCAAACATATCTGCTCATTGTCAACAAGTGGAAGCGGGAAAATAATGAATGGTGGTTAATCTGGGAGACTCATGTAAAGGGTGATTGGCACCAAAGAAATGGTCAGGTCATATTTCACCTCAAATCAATGGGAAGAATATTTACACAAAGAATTTTTTTTTGCACAATTATGGATTCTGCCATTGTGACTTTCTTCAAAACAATAGACGGAAGCGGATGTCTGGATTGAACTACTGGTGTGGCTTTGGGGTAGAAATATATGCTAAATATGTATGAATAATAATTTGTTTGCCATTTAAAAAAAAAATGTTTTTGGACACTTGAAAAAAACCTGCACGATAAATCGCTAAAAGATCGTGGGATAAAAGTTTATAGTTCGAATATAAATCCTAATGTCTACGGAAGCAATCAAAAGACAATCACTTTTTGAAAGTAACGTGATGCTTCAAATACGGTTACATTGTTACACCAGTAGGTGGCGACTGTTAATAAAATGCATTTGTCATTGAATCATGTATTCAAGAGATTCGTTAAAAACGCAGATTCATTCTGTAATGAAACAAGTTATCAAGTTAAAAATTATTTATAAATAAATCATTGAATTATTCATTAAAAAAAAATTTTTTTCAAATTCAAATTAAGCAAATATTTGTTAGACATCAATTAACATTTTGTCCTTTTGAACCTAGTAAATTTCAAAAATTAAAGTTGCTCTTTTGATTCTGGTGTGACATGTCATTTTTTTTCAATTTGCCTATATATTGAAACTAAATGGACTGTTGTTGAATTATTGAAAATGTACACAAAAAACATTTGGCCAGCAATCCACTTGTGACAAATTAAGCACAACAATGGCAGGGACATGATGACTCCATCTCTCCCACTTACAATCACACGTTCAGAGAACAACATAGTAGTGACTAACTACAGCCCGACAGACAGTCTACAGCACTGAGTGCTAAAAGTATGAAAAGTACATATAGACCGGCCAAGACAAGAATCTGATGACTTTGCTGCATTTTCTCAGCTGATTTTTAGGGAAAATCTGCATAATCCTGTAATTTAAACGTATTCAAATGCATTTAATAGAGCTAAACACTTACAGTATTGGTTGCTGAAAGCGTTAATACATTAGCCAGAATCTATAATAAAATGCACATTAAAGAGGCAGAGCATTTATAGAATTTTATGAATTATGCGTTTTCTAATCCTGTGGAAATATTTGCCATATTTTGTGGCTTCAGATTCAGTGTGGACATGCATAAGGAATTACATAAAAGTGTAATTTTCCCTCAAGAAAAAGGCAGGACAGATCAGTGTTATTTTACTATTACTGAAAAATATTCATTTAATTTTACTAAATTATAATACATTTTTTGCATTTTTGTTTGTTGTTCAAATATGTCTATACTGTTTTTATTCATTTTTATTAATAATTTGTATTATATATTATTTATTATAGTTATTTTACTACAAGTTAATCTTGAAAATGAGAAATGTTTCTTTGGCAACTAGCTGAAATAAAATAAAATTTAAGAATTTTAATATTTAACAATAATATTTCAAATTAAATATTTCAATTAACGGTTTATTTTAGTCAACTTTAATAACCCTGCTTGCACACTTAATACAACCCTTACAAAAGAGTACTGTGGTGATAGTATGGTACTAACGGCATTTCAATACAAACAATATTACGGTTTAAATACCATATTTATATACTGTGGTATTTTAAATGTACTCAAAATGCCCAGAATTCCACAGTGGTGCCCCGTCAAAACATGGAAACACTATGGTATTTGTAGGTATACGTAGCGGGGCTTGGACTGAGAATAACACGGGGTCTGAGGTAAGGGAACATAAATACTATTTGTAGAAAAGTAAAAGAAAAATAAATAGCGAGAGTAAAAGGATAAAAGAGGGAAAGTAAAGGACAGTGTGTGTAAGAGCGTGAGAGAGAAGCTCAGTTTAATTATAGATGCATTTCTTCTTTGCAGATGTCTCTGAGGTAGACTCTTACTATAAATAGCATCTGGGGGAGGACAGTTTAGTGATGGCACAGCACTGGCCTAAGGAGATGCGCGCACACACACACACACACACACACACACGCTTTCTGCTCTCTCTCATAATATTCCCCTGGTGAATCTTAAAGTGTGTATTGGCACGCATGCAAATGAACAATCATAATTGCATTTCTCCAAAGAATTGAAAATTCTATATTAGGATTGATGAAATGATGCTCATTTATTCGCCTGGATAATAATGCCATAAAAATGCATTTCATAGGGAAAATAAATAGAATTATAGCCTATAAGAGAGGTGTTTTTTAATATGTTTCTAATTCCCAAATTATGATTATTATTTTTTGGTGACAAATAAGATAATACAACAGTCTTGATTTTACAGTTGTGGTCAGAATTATTGGCACCCCTGGTAAATATGATCAGAGATGGCTGTAAAAATAAATCTGCATTGTTTATACTTTTGATCTTTCATTCAGAAAATTTGCAAAACTCCAACCTTTTAGTGAAGTAAAATAATTGAAAGTGGGGAAAAAAAAGAAAAGAAAAAAAATCACATTATGAAATAAATGTTTTTCTCCAAAACACATTGGCCATAATTATTGGCACCCTTTTATTAATTATTGCCTTTTTGCAACCTCCTTTTGCCAAGATAACAGCTCTGAGTTTTCTTCTATATAATGCCTGATGAGTTTGGAGAACAACTGACAAGAGATCAGAGACCATTCCTCCATACAGAATCTCTCCAGGTCTGCAGATTCACAAGTTCATGTTGGTGCTTCTTCTCTTCAGTTCACCACACTCATTTTCTATAGGGTTCAGTTTAGGGGATTGGGACGGTCATGGCAGAAGCCAGTTACCCATTTTTGTATTGATTTTGATATTTGTTTTGGACCGTTGTCCTGATGGAAGATCCAACCACATTTCTAGCAGAAGTCGTCAGGTTTTGATTTATCTGTTGGTATTCGCTAGAATCCATAATATCATGTATCTGAACAAGATGTCCCAGACCTCCAGCTAAAAAATAGGCCCACAACATTAAAGATCCAACAGTGTATTTAACCGTTGGCATGGGGTACTTTTTATCCGTTTGCACCAAACACATCTGGTGGGTTTGCTGCCAAAAAGCCTTTTTTTTGTTTCATCTGACCATAGAAAGCGAGGAGGATTTTTCTTGAAACCCTCCCAAACAACATGTGGTGATGTAGGGTTTTTTACAATATTTTTTATAAAGGCTTTCTGACCCGAAGACTCAACTAATCTCTGCAATTCTCCATCTGTGATCCTTGGAGAGTCTTTGGCCACGCAAACATTCCTCCTCACCGTGCATTAAGACAATATAGACAAACGTCCTCTTCCTGGCAGATTCGTAACATCTTTAGTTGATTGGAAATTCTTAATTATTGCCTTGATGGTCTTTTTAGCTTGAAAATACATTTAAAAACTTCTTTGAAAATAATTTTCTACATACGTTTGAAATATATTTTGCCCTTTCCCTTGATAGTAACATCACATGCCATTTTTAGAGACATTACATTTAAACTTTTGTTACTTTTTCTCATTATTATGGACACTTTTGTGTCATTGACCAATAAATAAAATATGTAGGTTGCTTCAAATACTTGTCATCAATGAATGGCTTATCCAAAAATGAAGTGTGAAATAATTTACTTTAACATAATTTCTTATAGGTGGACCATAAGTTGAGTTATTCTGCAAAATATCTTCGTCTTTATGTCAGAGTGAATGGGCAAAGATAGTGTTGAACTTCAAAACAGATGAAGAATTGTTAAAGTATAATAAAAGATCATGAATAGACCCATTGATAGATTGAGAGATTTTTAAAAATCATTTTAAGCTCCATTAAAGAAAAAAATCTGACAGATTTGGAATGGAATGAAGGTGAAGGGAAATGAAGACAGAAATGTAATTCAAACAGGCTGTTTATTTTGGAAAGGGTGCCAATTAAAATACTACATTACCCCTATTTGTCACCTAAAAAAACTTCCCCTGTCATAAAACACCTGTACACCGCTACAATATGTTGGCTAGATTCAGGAATGAGCAGAAGAAAGAGATATTAATCGGTCTTGGCTCATTAGATTTCCATTTGGCAGATATTACCACAACATACGGCTGGGATGCTGCATGTTTCTGAACTTTGACCAGAAGCTGATGTGGGAAGGCTGAGGAGGAGAGAGGAGCGATAATAACACTAAAGAGACTCCTCCTCAGTCAGTCAGAGAGATATCAATACCGGCGCTGGATGACTGAGAACAGCAGCCAGTGGTTGCTGTCAGGAAGACACTCAGCTCATCACCACTTCTCCATTTCACTCTCACGCTTCAATCTATATCACTGCATCTCTGGCGAATGCCTCTTAGGCTTAGATCACTGGGTCAATACTGGCACAACAACTGACATGCCTTCAACACAACACATCCACTACTGGAGTGTCTGTGCGTTTCTGTGTGCAGGAAACTTTCACCACTAACAAAAGAACAATGTTAACAAAACAAACAATGTTTGAATTTTGACTGAATGGTGTGTAAAAATACTTGATTAAATTTCAACAATATTATTTAAATTGTACTAAAAGAACAGACTTCGGTACAAAGTTGTTACTGAAAAAAAAAAGTGACAAAAAAAAAGTTCTTCTAGCATTTTGAGCGTTGTTGAACAGATTCTTAAACACCTCTGATTGGCCATTGTGTTCAACCGCTCAACATATCTGTCTCCGATTGGCTACAATGATCAATGCTTCAAAAACATGTTGCCTTTTACACTCTTCACCGAGCGCTTTCACAGATACACACGGGAGCGTTTGAAGGCAGCGTCCATCAGCGGATCCATCTATCAGAGGATATATTAGGGATCCGCTCATAGACGCCTGCTTTTAAACGCTCCCATGTGTATCTGTGTAAGCACTCGGTAAGCAGCTTCAAAGATGTCAGTGTTGATCATTGTAGCCAATCACAGACATATGTTGAGCATGTGAACAAAATGGCCAATTAAAGGAGTTTAAGAATCCGATCAACAGCACTCAAAATGCTAGAGGGAAATGCAGGTATCGTCTCATTTTTAAATTTCAGTACCGACTTGGTTATGAAGTCTGTATTTTTTGACAACTAAGTTGTACTATGCACATTGAGCAGCCACAACATCAATACCACCTGCCTAATATCATGGCATCAAGGCATGGACTCTGTGAGACCCCTGAATGTGTCCTGTGGTTTCTGGCACCAAGACATTGGCAGAAGATACTTTAAGTCCTGCAAGTTGTAAGGTAGGGCCTCCATGGAGCAGATTTGTTGGTCCAGGACATTTGGAGGGAGTTTGGAAGCAGAGGCAACTCTTCATCGTGTTCCTCAAACCATTCCTGATGAATGTGTGCAGTGTGGCAGGGTGCATTATCCCGCTGAAACATGCCACTTCCACCAGGGAACATCATGGCCATGAAGGGGTGTACGTGGTCTGCAACTCAAATCTTTAGCTAGGCCAGAGGTCCCAGCAGAACATTATCCAGGGAAAAACACTGCTTCTGCCTTCTTCCCAAAGTGCATCCTGTTGAAGTCTCTTCCCTAGGAAAACGACGCACACAAACCTGGCAACCCATCTGATCTATTAGAAAACCAGGCAATCTTTCTTCATAGCTCTTTGGTCCAATTCTGACAATCCCAAAAATATGCCTCCAATTGACCTATGGCTAAGCCAACGTTATGGCTAACGTTACGTTAGAGATGTTATAGATAACATTCAAATACGTTGTTGACTATTTTAGAACAGATGTAGACATCCTTGTTTAATTTATCCACGTTTAGTTGGTGTTGTGGTCTACCGAATAACTTAATCCAGACACTTATCTCGGTTGAGATGTGGCTTGGGAAAGGGTAAAAAATACACACCGTCGCCCAGCCTCTCGGGATACCTAGTGTCGGAGGTTGCATGTACTCCATGCACACCGTTTGACCATTTTAAACTTAAAATGACAAGAAAAAACATAAAAATGAATGAAAACTGACTAACTGCAATGCATTTCAAAGGACGAGGAAGCAGAGAATGTCCGAGTGTATTAAGTTAGCTATTACTTACTTATGCCTGCTACCCCTCCTGGGGCATAGGCCGCCAACAAGAGCTCTCCAGGCATCCTTGTCTTGGGCTTTTCTCTCCAGCTGGCTCCAGGTGTATCCAAGTTCTTTGGTATCAGCAGCCAGATCTCGGCGCCACGTATTTCTTGGCCTTCCTCTCTTCCTTTTGCCTTGGGGATTCCCAGGTCAGCGCTAGCCTGGTGATGTTGGAAGCTGGTTTGCGGAGCGTATGGCCAATCCATCTCCAGCGTCGTTTCAGGATCTCATCTTCTGCAGGAAGCTGATTGGTTCTCTGCCAAAGGTCCTGGTTTGTGATGCTGTTTGGCCAGCGGATCTGGAGGATTCTTCGCAGACAGGAGTTGATGAAGGTCTGAGCTTTCTTCATTGTCGCCACTGTTGTCCTCCATGTCTCTGCACCATAGAGAAGGACCGCCTTGACATTGGTGTTGAACAGCCTGACCTTTGTCCTTAGGCCCAGTTCCTTCGAGCTCCAGATGTTCCTCAGCTGAGTTAGCTATGCGCACCGTGATTGGCTCATCGCTTTTGGGGGCGTGGCTTAGCCATAGGTCAATTGTAGACGATGGACATCATGGGAAGTCTGACCAGTCTGCGGCCACAGACAGTACTTGGCAAACTGATGATGCACTGTGTTCTGACATCTTTCTGACAAGTGCGATGTGAAGCTCACACGAGAAGCGACGGTCCTCCAAGCTTTCCCGCAAATGATGAGAGAATTTAAATTTTTGGGTGAACTATCCCAAGTTTATGTTTTTTCCCCATGTAAAAAAATCCAAATCAAACCTCTCAACCAAGTGCAAATATTGGCGGTGGGACGACCTGTTTGTCTGAACCACTGAAGACAGGTAGTGGGACTGTTTGAGAAACTAGTTTGTAAATAATTTTTTTAATTCATTATTTTTTGCAATCTGGATAAACGTATTTCTTAGATGAAGTTAAAGACTGTGTTCTTTTGTTTACAAACAGAGATTGAGCACATGGAACAGTGGTCTCAAATTCATAAAAAAAAAGAAAAAACTCATCACTTAAAGGCCATGGTGCAGGTTAAACACCACTATCGATTAATGGCTACATAAAACAGTCAAGATATGTATATAAAGTTAGAAATGTCTCCAAAATGGTGTTAAAGTCCAGTTTTTGTAGTTTTTGGTAAGTGACAGTTATTTTTTACGCAACTCGGCGATGACGTCACATGAGGTAGACGTGGTGGATAGCCTGAGCCTTTCTCAGCTACTAGAACTAGTTCTAACACTGACTATGGTGTCTAACTGGGATGAGGAAGAGGTGGCGAGACCCACAATTAACATTTATGATGGCCCACAGCCATATAATTAATAAATAAATGCATGGTCAGAGGAGAATGACTTGAGAGTTGGTGGAGTGTCCTGGTGAGTTGCTACCATTTAGAAACACAGCAATGGCCGCTGGAGCTAGTAGTCTATGAACAGCAGTGCATACAATAACAACTTTTTTTCTTACAGTCAGTGAATAGCATCGAGTGAAAGTCAACGTTTTCTTTATATATAGTGACAGTGATTATGTCGTTGGCTCAGATAAGTACCCTAAACCTAGTCAGAAGATCTATAAATAGAAGGTATAGTATGCTAGCTATGGGCTAGCTTGACAGTCCCACCTGTGAACCCCTAGTGTTTATTTCTAAGCTTTTACCTCTTTCTCCGGTGAAAATGTTGTTTGCAAACGTAGCCGACGACGAGAAGGCTGGTCATGTCTTCAGTGTGATTATTGTTGATTGTGCCAAGTAGTTTTCCTCGTGATTGATTGTCATTGACACCGTCAGGCTTACCGGGAGAGGGAGTGAGTAGTAAGCGTCTGTGTCGCTGTGTTTGGCAGGTGTCTGTGTGGGCAGTGTCGTCCCATGGAAACTGTGGTGGAGAGCTTGTGTTGTAGGGAGGTGAGCACGTTTTTGTCGCTGGTCGAGGCCGCCCCGCGGCCAGCAGATGTAACGTGCCTAACGCAGCATCCTGGATTTGAGGCATGCTGCCTGAATCCGTATGTGCTACACATAGCATACTCACACTTCAGGCAGGAATTTACCATGACGATGAAAAAATAAAAATACAAAAACTACCGAAAACACTGACTCACGACCGCTCTTACTGAATACCAACCTACTCAGCACTGCGCTGACGCAGAGCACACATACAACTCCCTCGTGTGACGTAAAATGACGCGATGCTGAAAAAAAGCGTTTTTTACGAGCAGTCAAAGAAACGCTCGCTTTATCTACTAAATTGGTGCCCTTATGTTGTTTGAAAACATTTTAAATCCTGCATTAACTTTTCATATGGTATTTTCATTCAAGGTTATGTAGGCTATTAATTTAGATTTTTTTTATACCTGCAAGATGCCCTTTAAAGGGGTGGTAAAACACGATTTCAGTTTTCTAACTTTAGCTAGCGTGTAATCTTGCTGTTTGAGCATAAACAACACATGCAAAGTTACAGCGCTCAAAGTTCAAAGCAAAGGAAGATATTTGCTTTTAAAAAATTTGACTACAGCAAACAACCGGTTTTGGACTACACAACATTCCTCCAGGTTTGCTGATGTCAGCATATCCCATTATTTACATAAACCCCTCCTCCGAGAATACTTAAGCGGGACGAGGCCATTTTATATTGCTGTTTTGGAGATGAGTTGTCGCAATGCCATCGAAACGCTGCTGTTATTTTCATCCGGATTGCAGGTCCACTTTGTTCAGCCTTCTTAGGGACAAGGGAGTTATCAATGGTTAAAATTTATTTTTAACTCGGTCCCTCATAATTATGACCCAAATCTCGCTCTCTGTGCTGAACATTTTACGGAGGAAAGCTTCCACAATCTTCGCGAGTTCAATGCAGGATTCACACATCGGCTTGTCCTGATAGATTGAACAGCTCCTACTTTAAGAACAGAAGCTGTTGCTTACGTGCCACAACCTGTAAGTACTATTTATTTTTCGTCGATGTGTTTTCCTGTAATAGTTCGTATTGTTAATTTTACATTGTAGCAAGGAAGTAAACAAATGACAACGCTGTTTGGCTCTGCTGGTTTGTTAAATGCTCATTCATACTTAACGTTATCTGACACACACCTAACGTTACAAACTTTTTTTTAATCTCAACAGCGAACTTGTAATTAGAGTAAATTATTCTTTGATTAGAGCTTTTATGTTTATCTACATGCTTGTGTATCTACAGGCATGCTAAACATGGTTCTGTGTTTGATTTGGCAGCCGATGTTTAGTGTTCGTTTTGGGTAAATGGTTCTGTCGACAGATATTTGTCTACAATCGTTCTAAAAATACAAAAGTAACAATGGTATACAGTCAGAAACGATCACTATAGATCCGCAGTCTTTACTCAAAAAAATCCCTTTGAGGACTGTAGTATAATTTGTTAGAACGATTATATGAAATTCTTGTTTATGAAACTTATTTTTTTGTAATTCTATAATAATGAGTACAATTAAATGACAGCATATCTAAAAAGTAATGAGAGAACAACAAAAAATAAACCTTTCTGAAACGTCGTTTAACAGCCGTTCTTGAACAGGTTCTGCTCGATCATCTTCACTAACGTTTCCCCGGGTCCGATTGGTTTTATTGACGCTATTGTTTATAATACACCAAAGCACAAACTACCATAGCAAACTACCGTTAAAGGTAAGAGGCGTGTTTCCGGAAAACGTGCACTAGACGGTTAGCAAATCACAACACATTGGGCCAGCTAACCAATCTGAGTGTAGAATAAAGGTAAAATATATGAAAAATAATGCAATTTTTAAAAAACAAAGCATGCACATGTTACAGTGCACCCCACAAACACAATCAAGCCTTCGAAAAAATGCAGTTTACCGCCCCTTTAAATAAATTGCAATTAGGCCATTTTATTTACAATTTCAAGGCATCAAAAAAAATAAAAGTATTTTATTGTATTGTCGATGTTCAAGTGTTGTAATGCTCTCTATTAGTGACTTGTTTTTCCATGTCGTTTGAATGGGAATGTTATTGGATAACATTTTTCAGATATTACAGAATTCCTTGATCAGCACGCTAGTTAAAGGGATACTTCAGGATTTAGCATTAAGCTTTGTAGCACTAGAAAACCAGTAGTATTTTCGAATTACCTTGCTCCCGAATTATTCGAATTATTTTTTTAATTAAAAGTTATAACTCACATTGGTTGTGGTTCTTTTCATAAACCTTTACTGTTACTAGAGTATGTATTAGCCCAGAGAATGTGTGGAGAAATTTTTCGAATATTGCCGCCTGTAACCGGTAGGCGTGGTTAGGGAGTGGCTTGGCCTCGTAAGGGCAGCAAGCAAGTGCATTCTGGGAGTTGTTGTGTGCCACATGAGTAAAAAATAAATTTTCTGCCTTTTCTCAGTATAGAATGCTTCAATTTCAAAAATAATTTCACATTTCTACTATATAAATGACCACTATTAAATACACATTCATCTTCCCAGAGCTGAAGTATCACTTTAAAGCAAAGCCACTGAAAATGTATATACAGCTAACTCTATACAACTATCTTAAAATGTATTAAGGCAAAAAATTAAGACAAAATCTAGTCAATAGAAATCTGTCTGTAATTTGGGGCAGGACTGAAACAGGTCGTCACAGGAAATAAAAGAAAGAGATGGAGATACGGAGAGAAGAGAAGCCGAGAATGAATGAATGAGTCACAGTTAGATCCACAATGAAAGACAGGAGACAATAAAAGCCCACAAGACAAGTCTTTATCAGTGGCTTCTTATAGCAGTTGAGAAATCCAAGCCCCAGGAGAACCAGATACTCGTCCTCCTCCTGTGCCGAGGAATGCTGGGATAAAAATACTTCTTCTAGCCGGCTGGGGTGTGCCGTCACACCAGGGTGCAGACCGGGGGTGTCGTAATTTAGGGTACCGTACAGAGACTGGGGCTCACAAAGTGTTTTTCTGTAAGTGGATATGTTTGAGCTGCATATTACACCATTAACTGTGGCACTCTGAGACATAGGAAACGCATTAGGAATAGATTAAATATTGATATACAGATTGAATAGTTTTATGTTACTGTACTATTAAATGCATTTTAATTGCATTTAATTGAGCTGTCGATTTATTAAAATACTTCACTGCATAATTTTGAATGTTAAATAGTCATGAAACTCCCATTTTGGGACTGATCATTCACACTTCAGATTTGAAAAATGATTCAAGAAATGGGAGTGTAAAAGCCCTGATATACTCACAGAAAAATACTTTTTCCTAGGGCTGTGACGTGTGGGATTTTTTTGATGAAGCAACAAATCACGCGGTTTGGCGGTTATTAAATCCAGGCAATTGGTTCATGAAACATTGATTAAAATTAAGATACAATTTATACAAAATGAAATTCCCTTTAAAGAAAGGCTTTCTACAAAACAAAACTTAATGAAGTGGTCAAAATTATGTCTGACCCACTCCAAATGTCTCCCGATATAGTGCGCATCTTATGATCCTATCTTACTCATGCCGTTCACTTTTCATTTAATCAACAGATGACATTTCAAAATAACATTATTTTATTTAAACAAATATGAAACTAAATGGGTTTTCTTTAATAGCAACAACAGGTATCTGGTACAGTGCAGAGAAATGTAATATCGGAGTGGAATTAGAGCGAATGCCGTTTTACTGGTGAGCTTGGATTTTTGAATAATAATTTAATAATTCCCAGCGATCATCGAATATTATTTTTGCTTGAAATGCCCATCTCTAGTAAGTTTTGCAGAGTTATTTTTGCAGGCCATTTCATTTCGTTTTTGCTTGGAAACATTATAATTATTAACATAGGCTAATAAACATTAACAATAATAACATGAAATAATATTTATTTCTATAACTTTGTTTTTTCGATATCTTTTAAGTTTAATACGAATAATGGAACAGGTATTGTCATTGTAAACCATTTTTTGTACAATAAAATATTCAAAAGTTTCAACAAGTTGTGTTTGGACGAGTGTGTGTAATGTATATATATATATATATATAAACAATGTCTGAAGAAATAGGAATCGAAGTTTAGCCCGACTCACCAGAACTAGCAATGTTGGGGCATGTGAGCTCGGCTTGTTCTTTCAGAGTTTTCTCTTATTTTGCTAGCTCCGCGAGAAAGTCGTCACCAATGTTCTGTTTGAATAATGTCATCCGGCTAGCACGTTAACTGTAACTTATCAACTATAAGAGAAGTATCACTATACGAACTTGCTATTAGAATCTAACTCCAACTGTTTACGTTATGTTTTTGTCTTTTTTTGCCTGTGTTTGTGTGTATTTAAATGAACATTATATGTAAAATAAAAAAATAAAATAAAAATATTAAAAAAGAAAGTGCGGTTATGATGGGGATGACCTCAACACCGCGGTAGGCATCTCATTACTGCGGTATTGTGGTAATGCGGTTATCGTCACAGCCCTACTTTTTCGTTCGGGGGTAAAAAGAAGTTAGAAATACCTGAGCAGCGTTATACTGTTAAAAACATCCCGACGCCACCCAAACCCACGCCGTGGCTATTCCTCTCAATAGCAAAGAAATTTAAGGCCTACTGGCTATATATAGAAAAAGCATTACTTTGATATATTACAGCCCAGTTTCCTGTTTCAACAGGAAATACATCAACGCAAGAAAGTAGGCTAAATCGTGCTAAATCCATTTCACCGAAATTTCTCGCACCACCCATCGTCAACTGCATTTCAGTGTGAAGCACGTTTTCCTCCAGAGCGCAATCAACAGGGGTAAGCGTAACACAGCGTGGCCATCTTGGCTCTAGAGAAGAGTGGCAGATCACCCAGTGATGGTGAGAGGAAGAGGCCCTGGAGAACAGCTGAGACTCCCAGTTTGACTTTCCTTCCTGCCAGAATCCCTCCTCCGGGCAAAACACAGACAGCTACATTCCCTCAGGCTAGTGCTAACTCAATCACGTGATCATGGTAGTGGCATCAGCTACACTTTCTCTCTTCTCATTAGTAGCACTGAAAATGTATTGGCAAAAAATAATCTGGGCATGAAAGAGGAGTTTTAATTTTCTGAAGTAAACGTACCATTACATTGCTACTGTTGTCAATGGTTGCCAGGGTGTTGCAGTGCGGTTGCTAGGTTGTTCTGGATGGTTGCTAGGTCATTCAGGCCAAAGTTTAATACTTAATATTAGGGATGTCAACAAACCCCCGACCTCTAAGTGTGAGCAACTGAAATGTGAAAGTGATTATGACACTATAACATAATTGCAGTAAGTTTAGGTCAACTCGACACATTTGAAGTGAACAATTTTTAATCAATGACTTCTAAAATGCTACAGTGACGTAAATAAGAGAAAGTGTAAAAATATACCCTAGAGATCCTTCTAATGGGTTTCTGACTTCATCCAATCAAGCGAGGAAATACGCCAAATCTCTCTTGTCGTTTGGCATGAAGGATAATGGAAACAAGCCAGATATTGCGAAAGGGATTTTATCACCAAGAGTTAAAGGGATAGTTCACCCAAATATGGAAAATCAGTTATTTACTCACTCATGTCGTTCTAAGCTATGATGCTGTTATTTTTAATTTGTAGCATTTAAATTATGAAAGTATTTTATGAAATTCTCCTCAATACAGCACCAATAAACACACAAGTCTTCTGAATACTGATGAGAGTGAAGAACAATGGAATTTACTGGAATAATTCACCCCTAAATCAAACATCTATCATCATGTACTCTCCTTTATGTTGTACGAAGCCGTTTTCTGCGGAACAAGAGGACATTTCAAAGAATGTCCCATTTAGTCAAGAACCAGGAGGATGGATCACATTACTCCGGTTTTAAGATCTTTGCACTGGCTTCCTGTCTCACAAAGAATTGATTTTAAAGTACTTCTGCTGGTTTACAAATCACTAAATAGTTTAGGACCTAGCTACTTTTCGGATCTGCTTGTAAGCTATGAAACACCTAGACCTCTCACATCATATGGGACAGGTCTGCTTGCTGTCCCCAGAATTATAACTAAAAAGGGGGAAGCAGCATTCAGTTATTATGCTCCATATATCTGGAACAAACGCCCTGATAACTGTAAGTCCGCAACAACTCTTAGTTCTTTTAAATCAAGTTGTTTCTTATTCTTAATTCATTTATTCCTTGTATGGTATTGTAACTTTTATTCTTGTATTTAATCTGTTTAAATGTTTTTTTTTGTAAAGCACCTTGGATTGCTCTTCTGCTGAAATGTGCTATATAAATAAAATTGCCTTGCCTTGCCTAGTCAACTGGGTTCAGTGTCATTTAGACCCCAACACTCTTCAAAATATCTTCTTTTTTGTTACGCAGAAGAAACAAATGCATATAATTTTGGAATTACCGGAACATGGGAGTGAGTAAATGAGTTTATGATGCCTTAAAGACAAAGTTATTAATTTCTTCCCCTCAGCTGAATCTTTGAAAACATTAAGAATAAAAAAATGGCATGGCAATGCAATATACCAAATTGGACGTCATAATGTTCAAAAGATTAAAAGTTAGCGTCAGCCCTAAGCGTCCTCACAGCAGACATGCTTACCTGTCGTAGCTTATCCACATTATAACTCATCCGATCAAATATATTTGCCAGAATAAGAGCATAAATGCAATTGGAATGACAAGAACGCTTTTCATTTTTAGCGAACTATTCCTTTAACCTAATTCATGAAGGGTGAAATGGCTCATGAAATCACCATTTCCCCAATTTAAAATGTGAATGAAAAGCCACCGTTGTGCAGTTCCTCATTTACTACGTTGTGGACCTCAAGCCAAACATGCTTGCACACACACACAAACACACATACACACTCAAGGCCGTGTAAATGGGGTGAACAAGACCAGGACGTTTCATTGATGAAATGCAGAAAATGGGTCATTGTTGCATATGAAAGCATCACTGCCACATGGTTGGTCTCCTGATGGAGAACAAGGTCCCCTTTCATCAGTTTAAACTGTCTATGGTAAACGTATCCTGAGACTACTAGCCCGGCTCCAGGCTCATCATACGGCATCGCCACAAATCCCAGAAGCTGTGGACAGATTAGCGTGATCGCTAACCCAAGCAAGGTCAACAGTAGATTGGGAAGCGTTAATCCGGGCTAATCTAAACGGACATGGATCAGGGTGCAGATGTCTCGCTGAGCCGGACCCGTCCATTAACTCAAGCCTGATCCTTTTATCTCTTCACACTACCCATCTTTCCCTCCATCACGCTCTGTCTCCTTCCCATCCCATGGGAAAAGTAAAAGCAGCCTAGGAATCAAAACTCTTTGACTCTTTGGTTTCTCTGATGTGCATTTTTTACATTACTTAGTTGTGGAAAGGTCGCTCTGGGACCCAAACACTGCAGAGACGCTGCAACCGTAGGAGAAGTAAAAAAAAAAAATGGTAGAATCATCATTTCATTTGGCCTTATTTTGGAGAATTTTTATGGGATGCACCCTCTCTCATGGACTCAATTAATAGACTACACTATATTAAAAAAAGGTTCTAACTGCTTTTAATTGTCTATTTGCCCTGCCCAACATTTTTCTTAATATATAATATATATCCTGGCACAGTATTTATATTTAAATATATAATTTAAAATGATTACTGTTACACTTACGTTTTAATATTTTAAAATAAAGTATTATTAAATATTTTTTACACTTTTCTTTTTCATCAAATGCTACTTTTTAATTGCAAAGCAGGAAATTATATAGTACTTCCAATTAGACAGAAACTCCATAAATTCACAAAACAATATTTCTTTAAAACAAAGGTACACGTAGAAAAACCATTACTACTTGGTTTGTAATTTTCAACCCATTCTTACAGGCTCATCACAAGTCATTCTTGCTGCAATTATGACAAAACTGTGTTGGCCGTTTCAACCAAGTGGGCAAGTTGACGAGCAGACTTCACAACCACATTTTCAGAGAAAAACATGATTAAATGTGCAAGGCATACAAATTGCATGTAAATTATTTAAAAAAAATTGATATAGCACTGATCCAGTATGTGAACTACGAGCTATCATTAACCACTCTAGATAGCAGCATCGGCCGACCGCTAATACAGGCAATTCTCATGAAAACATGAACACAGGCCGAGAAGAAAAAGCCCAGGTAAGCAGAATGACTAGGCCTCATTTTGTAAAGCAATCCCAAGATCCATTAAAGCCACAAGCAGTGATGAACCATGAATAAAGACCTGCATAGCACGTCATACTCCTCAAGGCTGGAGATCGTTTTCATTTGAATTACATTGATTTCTTTCATGAGGCCTATTGGTTCAGGAGCCTGCGGAGAGCCGGTTTGACCTTGAGAGGAAAGCAGGGAGGAAGACGGGGAGGAGGGGCTGAACGCGAGCTCATGCATCACATCAAGAAACACCCATCCCAACGAAGGAGAGGTACTGCAGACTTTAGCATCACAAACTCAACCGGACTGTTCGATTGACCGAGGAGCATAACTACAAGGAAATATAGTTTCATGCAAAGCTGGTTACTAAGCAACTGGGTATTTAAAAAATTGCTCCCCAACCACCCCCACCGATAATTATGGACACTTTACATCCTTGAGGAGAATAGGCTATACATGCAAACTGGATTGCAAAACAAGCCCTGATATACCTGAATATCTAAATGCTCTCAAATAAGAGAACAGAAAGCTTCTTCCCCTCGACCTCCCTCTGTGAACCAATTGTGTCAAGGGATGTGGAAATTTCCTCTCATCCTCTCAAGCAAAGGCTGTGAACCACAGCAAAGGTAATTTGCATATCGAATGAATGCGGATGCTACGTCACCACGGCCGTGAATGATTGACAGCCGAAACGTCCCAAGACATTGCGCGCCCTGATACTCGCCGCGACTAATCGCAATATTTCCAATGAAAGGATACTTTTTTTTTGGGCATTCCATTCTCTAATGTGTTTGTGTGTTGGGAATTTCTCAAATTTAGTTAAACTTTAAAACTAGTGACTTAACCCATATGAGATGATTTGAGGCACAGTGAGTTCGGAGCCGCCATTCATCGAGTTACGAATAACAGACATGTAGCCTATTAATTTTAGCGTACAAATTATTCTCTCAACGCATGATTTCACAGCTAATGTGACATGCAGGCCTACTGTAGAGAGCGCAGTGATGGCATTCATTAAAGCTATTCATAGACCTCGAGCCTCAAGTGAAACTGCGGGATACAAACGCGGCGGAATTTCTGCCATGCTGTTAAATGAAAACACGATTAATCACGGAAATCCGCGATGTTTGACGACCGCTTAAGCGGATTTATCCTGTCAATGAACCAATGTTTTGATTTAGCAACAGTATTAAGTAATTATGGTACGGTAATATTCGTATACTGCAGTAAGTGGAATCATATGCAGGCTTAGATTTAAAGTCACATATTTACTACTACACGCCCTCTATAGCTTATAACAGGATCTGTTTTAGCTGACTTGAGGTTTCTATAAAGAGTCGTCGAAGTAGAGTATGCGATCGATTGCCAGGGCTTTTATACATGCATCTCGGGTTATGGTTTATGGATATGGTCTAAATGAACAGTTGTAAATGGCGAGATTAGTATGTGGCTTGAGATGATGCATCTCAATGAAATCGAATGCATGCTGAACTGCACACACTGACACATTGTAACGGACTGCAAGGTAGAGCACAGAGACACACAGCTCACTCAGTTCGCGGGGTTACAAATGTGTTTGAGAATCATTATCAAATGCAACTGAGCTTTGCATTAGGGGCAATTCAGTCAAGAACAGTGTGTGTAGCCATTTAATGGCACATGAAACAGTACCTCAACCATAGGTAGATCATATTTTTGGAGTCTGAACATCAGTTTTAAGGGCGTGCAATTGACACTTGTCAACAAACATAAACCAAAAACGATTACTAACCCCAACTGCTCGCAGTGCGCCCGATGAATTCCCCAGTCCTTGGGTTGTAGATAAAATCTTTCCAACTCGATTGTTTCTCGTCAGCTTTCTCCTCTTTGTTGGCCATGGTGTGGACAGGATGAATAAACCAGTTTGAGAACGGTAGATGAGGATAAATCTAAAGAAGCGTTGATTCGGGCTTGCCTCCTTCGCGTTGTGAAATAAAAGATGTGTGCGGTGTTTCCACGCGGCTCGAGACTGCAGTGCGTCCGTCGCTCACTCGAGCTCTTCTCTGGCAGCGTTTGAACTGCGCTGTGACGCGCATGCGCGGTGGATCCGCGCCGCATTTACAGGAGCCGCATGAAGTGCGTTCAACATAATTTGTACAAGGGTTACCGAAACGCCACGTAGTTTGCACACTGCGCTGCATAGAAAACCTACACTGAAACCTTTATAGGGAGCCTGGGGCTAGTTATTACACTTTTTTCCCTCTGTGACTATTTCACACGGTGGGAATGAGTCCATTTTTTTATAGGTATCTTGACTCGACAAAAAGGTGTTGAGCATTTCCGCCGGGGTAAGTTGTCACTATAAGTTAAGTTCCATTTTCTTAAATCATGAAAATAGATGTAGTTTGTCGTCCAATTTATTTAATGGTTTTCAGCTACATTTAAAAAGTAAAACTATAAATTATGTTAACATAGGCCCAAAAAAATCCAAATATAGGGTAGATATTTTGTTTCAGGTAATTCTAACTCTAAAAAGAAAAATGTTAACTTTAACTTAAAACCTTATTGCTACCCAGATGGTCTTACAAATGCTCATTATGATGATTATAGTATGATGAATCATTATTTAAAAAAATAAAACAACGTAGTGAGTGCATGTCTTTTGATTGATAGCTGCGTTATTGCCTATATTTGGCTTGGGAACACATCTGATTTCAGTTATCCTTTAAGGAACACTGTGTTCTACAATGACGTTTTTCTCATTATTTTGTTTTTTTATGTAATAGGTTTGGAACAACATAAGGGTGAGTAAATGATGACAAAAAACTATCCCTTTAAGATATTTCTGATATGCAATTACATAAAATAACTAAAGTCCATAATTCCAATAACTAATTTTTTTTAACTCACAAAAAGCAATAACATTTTATATAAATCTTAATGTAGGCTATATGAATTTGTTTCCATGACTTTTCCAGGTCTTGAAATCACACTTTTAAAATCCCCTATAGTTTGATTGAATCTTTTCTTTGCATGACACATTGACATTACTATGGAAGCTTGTTTCCGCCACAGAATGAAAAATAAAAAAGGTAATTGCGACTTTTTGCGAGATATAAAGTCAGAATTGCGTGATATAAAGTCGCAATTGCAAAAAGTCAGAATTCTTAGCTTTCTCTCTCGCAATTCTGACTTTATAACACGCAATTCTGACTTCATAACACACAATTGCAACTTTATAACTCGCAATTCTGACTTTACATCACGCAATTCTGACTTTATAACACGCAATTCTGACTTTATATCTCGCAATTCTGACTTTATAACACGCAATTCTGACTTTATATCTCGCAATTCTGACTTTATAACACGCAATTCTGACTTTATATCTCGCAATTCTGACTTTATAACACGCAATTCTGACTTTATATCTCGCAATTCTGACTTTATATCTCGCAATTCTGACTTTATATCTCGCAATTCTGACTTTATAACTTGCAATTCTGACTTTATATCTCGCAATTCTGACTTTATATCTCGCAATTCTGACTTTATATCTCGCAATTCTGACTTTATAACACGCAATTCTGACTTTATAACTTGCAATTCTGACTTTATATCTCGCAATTCTGACTTTATAAGACGCAATTCTGACTTTATAACTTGCAATTCTGACTTTATATCTCGCAATTCTGACTTTATAACACGCAATTCTGACTTCATAACACACAATTGCAACTTTATAACTCGCAATTCTGACTTTACATCACGCAATTCTGACTTTATAACACGCAATTCTGACTTTATATCTCGCAATTCTGACTTTATAACACGCAATTCTGACTTTATATCTCGCAATTCTGACTTTATAACACGCAATTCTGACTTTATAACTTGCAATTCTGACTTTATATCTCGCAATTCTGACTTCATAACACACAATTGCAACTTTATATCACACAATTCTGACTTTATAACACGCAATTCTGACTTTATAACACGCAATTCTGACTTTATAACTTGCAATTCTGACTTTATAACTTGCAATTCTGACTTTATAACTTGCAATTCTGACTTTATAACTTGCAATTCTGACTTTATAACTTGCAATTCTGACTTTATAACTTGCAATTCTGACTTTATATCTCGCAATTCTGACTTTATAACACACAATTGCAACTTTATATCACACAATTCTGACTTTATAACTCGCAATTCTGACTTTATAACACGCAATTCTGATTTTACATCACGCAATTCTGACTTTATAACTTGCAATTCTGACTTTATAACACGCAATTCTGACTTTATAACACGCAATTCTGACTTTATATCTCGCAATTCTGATTTTATATCTCGCAATTCTGAGTTTATATCACGCAATTCCGACTTTATATCACAATTCTGACTTTATATCTCGCAATTCTGAATTTATATCTCACAATTCTGACGTTATAACACGCAATTGCGACTTTATTTCACTCAATTCTGACTTTATATCTCGCAATTCTGAGAAATAAAGTCAGAATTGCGAGATGTAAACTTGCAATTTTGAGGAAAAAGTCAGAATTGTGAGATAAAAAGTCGCAGTTATTATTATTTATTTATTTAGTGGTGGAAACAAGCTTCCATACATTACAGTACTGAATGGCTCCTTCATTATTATTCTGAACATTGTATAAGCATTCGTTTCACATTGGAAATACAAAAAGGTGATTGATATATGAACATTCTTACATATAGCCCCTTTAAGGAGATGTCTGATGCAGTTATACTACTGTATTTCAAGAATACTTAAAATCTGTTAAATTGCCATTACAGTCCATATTCGTTTTTTTTTAACCCATCACATTTAAATAACATTGCTGCTGAAATGATTTACATTTTTGAATATAAAGGTTTAATAACTTGTAATTTTAATGATACCATATTATAATAGTTTTTTTTCCTAGACCACACCACACCAGAGGTAACCAAAATTATATGTTTATATATGTATACATGTACATACAGTAACATTTGCAAACCAAAATTCATTTCAGTTCTGTTGAGTTGGTTTAAAATGCCGACCTGAGTGGATCAGGGCTGTTTCCTTTACACCGGCCACTCTCAAATCCAACAAAAATGTGTTTGTAATCACTCACAACAAGACTAAATCTCCCAACATGCAACATTCACACAGCTTGAGGCAACGAGCTGCAAGCTATCCGAACCCAGAACGGCAGATGACATCCATCCAAATTTAAATTTCCTTCAACTATTGTGATGAATGACAAGGAATAAACTATACAACATGACAAAAATCACACTGAATCAACCTATAAAAAAGAACATTTTCCTTTTTTTTTAAATTTTTTTATGTAAAGTCCTTCCAGTCGGTGAACGGATCAGGACGCTGCTTTCCAATCCCCACGGAGAAGAAAATAAAGCGGCACTAGCCCACTGGACTACGCAGATACGGTCATATTCAAATACGACCCAAATAAATACACGTTTGGAAAGAATTTATAAGTCCACTGGATGGGAAGCAGAGCCAGGAAGAACACCGAGATGACGAGGCATCTGTTAAACTTCACTTCATCGCTCTCTCTGTGGCCTGACCTGTGGCTCGCTAGCCTGAACAGCACCACAGAAGCACAGTTTCCAGTTTCCCCTGGAGCCAAAGACTCCTGGCGTTTTATAGCCAAACTGGGAAAGAGGAAGAAACAGATAGTGAGGGAAGTTAAAAATATGGTAATATAGAGAGGAATGGCAGCTTATTTCCTGTGTAGCGTTCTGCTCGGGAATCACTCCGGGGAAGAGGGGTTGTCCTCATCTTCGTCCTCGTCGTCCTCTTCCTCGTTGAAGGAGCTGGGCGTCTGGCCGCGGGACTCTGAGGTGTGTGACGGGGCAGCGCTGCTGCGGCTGTGGACGGAGAGAGAGAGAGATGCTGTTATCTAGATGAAGGTGGCCTGGATGTGTGGGGACACTGTGCTGGTCAACATGCCGTACCTCGTGAGGCTGAGAGGGGTTCTGTTGCAGTTTCTGGACATGTCTGTTGGGACAGAAACACATGTTTATTTAGGCATCATAAGTCAAGCACAAGAACCCTATTATAAAGACAGCTTCTCGACAGGCACGTCACTTTACTTTCACAGAACAGGTAGGAAGTCTGTGGCTGAAGGATAAACCGGTGTCTGAAGCTTTTGAGAAAAACAAAACAAAACAAAAAAAACCCACAACAACATCATACCAATTAAAATTGAGGACAAATGGCCCGTGAAACCTGACCACAAAAATGTATTGTGTCTTATTTTGTTCCATATATTTTTGTTTTTAATATTTGATTTATGTTTTATATTTTTGTGACATCACAAAACATCACAGCCGACATAAATGAAATAAGGAAATAACCTGATTTACTGATACTCTTGTGAACACTGTTTACTTGTGTTGGGTTATTGGTTTGCATGTAAATCCGAACAACAGATTATTATTTCAATAAGCTGATCTTTGTGAGTTATATCAGCGTACTAGTGTGCATCAAAACGTGCTCAATGAGATCTTTATGACAGTATAACAGAATACTTGCATACAATGCATAAAAATCAGTCGTCACTCTAGATCGCCTAATAATAAGCATTTGAAAAATGCTTAATTTTATGATCAAAGCCCTCTAGTTTTTATAGTGATACTTAAAAAAAAAAAGTATAAACTATCCATCAGATGACAGAAGGCATGTAGTTGATTGTATACAACAGGTTTATTGGTGAAGTTTTGATCATGTTGATGATTTAGAGGCCGTAAGAATGTGAGTATCAAACATGATACAGCAGGCATTATAGGGTTAAGCAAGTGTTAGCTGGCTAAAAATGTTCATTACAGAGATATTGAGGTTTGGTGAGTGTTAATTTTGGACTCTGCCAATATGTGACTTGCAGATTTTGTGGCAGATGGGGCATGTAGCTACAAACACACCACACTCTCGGCTCTCCACTGATCTGTGTGTCTTGTTACTGTCCGTATGTGAGATGAGGGGTGAAATCACAGTACAGTACTGCATTAACTTCATTCTGTTTGTCCTGCTTTATTACACTTGAGAGCTGTAGATAATTGAGAGCGGATTAATCCTTTACACAAAGATGACTGTGGTTAGGTGTCTGTTAAGTGAAGAGACAAAGAAGCCATTCACAATCATCCAGTTGCATCAGTAAAATAAAGCAAGAAGAGTTATTTTAAGATCCATGATAATTACTTCATCTATTCAAACTATATGCTATTATCTCTCAGAACTGTGATATGTTGATGTTTTGGGAGAGATCCTGTCAGACACAAGCGTTCACAGAAGCAACAGAGAAAGAATGTCATACAAAAATAAAAAACCCACTCAGCAAACATGATTGAAAAGGAGGATGAAGAGAAGTGTGACGTGAGATGCTTACTGGTGACGTAACCCTCCAGAGACTTGGGCACTAGAGATTTGGCCATGGTGAGGTTTTCTGGAGAGCATGTGCCGTTCTCAAGCCCCAAAGACATGCCCATCCGCTTCAGGATCTCAACGTCATCATGGATCTCAAAAGTGTTATCAAAGTTAAAGAGGTATTCACACCTGTTTGGAGGAAAGAGTTTGTGTGTTCAGTCAAACTGTGGATTAAGACTAATTTATTCACTTTATATGCTTGAGACATGTTAAACACTCATGTTTCACGTCATTATCGGGTTCTTTGATGATAGAATTGCGTATATTTAACGTGATTGCGTAAACAAATTAGTAAATCGGTTCATCGAAATGAACTGTCCGAAAGAACCGGTTTGTGGAAAAGAATCGGACTTCCCATCACAACCACAGCCATGAAAATGCTAGTGCTTAAATGAAACTAACAAGAAAATAATGCTAAAAATGAGTGCAGACAAATGCTAAACTGAAGTAAAATACAGTGAAACAGTAATATTGTGAAATTAATCTTTTAAATAAAGAGAGCACAAATCTGCTCTTATTTCCACAGAAGAGAAATGTCGTACTTATCGCTGGAGATGGAGCAGTCGATGACGGTGCGCACGTCTGTGTTGAGGATGATGAAGGGAAGCTGAATGACAGATCCTGGAGGGGGAGTTGACTGGGACGTCACTTCGTTGGCCTGGTTCCTCTGCACCAGATTCTTGAAGGCGATCTGCTGCTCGCGGGAAGAGATGCACAGTTCACCACACACGTACACGCAGCGTTTCAGCCCTGAAGGGCCCACTTATTAACGTTAAGTGTCAGTGTGTTGATAAACACAAAGCTTTGAGTAGTCGTAGCATACACAGAAACTAACTCATGCAAGTCTTGAGATGTGTGGGGGTTGGTCAAAGACTCGAGCCCGTGCATTTTAATTTAGCGCTCCAGCAGCGCTCACAGCTCCAAGACTGATCAATATCCCAGGGCCTCATCTGATCCGTCCACGCATCACTGACTTCATCACTGTGATCTGTTGCATCACATGGCGTATCACTTACGCTCATCTGTGGTACGTCATTTCTGTGTTAATGTCACACATCAACACAAACGGGCCGCAGTGATTTCCTGAGATTCTGTGTGTGGGCTTTACTTTGACTGCGGGAGACGGATGATGGTCTCATCAAAAAATGAATCAATAATAGGAGATTGCTGCTTTTCCACAGCTGGCCACTGTTAATGCCTCCTTCCCCCTCTCATCGGCTGCTTTCACTCATATATTCTTCTCTTCTTCTGAGGTAATGGAGCGAGGTTGGTTAGCGTTGATGCCACTAAGTGGACAAAGATTTTTTTCAGCAGTTTTTGAGTTTCATGTTGCTGATATGTTTTGTGGGGGTTGGAGAAACAAATTCTCAGATGCATCGCGATTCGCTATTCAATGTTTAAGAATCAATTAGTTTTTTTCTGTCTATGTACAATGGCACTTGTGTACGCTAGAGACAGTTGTTTTCCGCTTACCGCAATTGCACACAAACACACACACAAAACCATCAAACAAGTAACTTGCATGAGGTTGAAGCGAAACACAAGTGTGATCTCGGGCTTCATTGCACAGCATATGTGCTGTGAGAAACCTGTGCTTTGCTGTACAAAGGCATCATTTATGTTGTTTCAAATGCTGTAGTCCTATTTATGTTCAATACAGAAAACTCCCTTACTGACAGACGGCTGCTAAACAAATGTGCTTTGAGTGTTTATTCTGAAGAGCGTTTGTGGCATACGGCTGTGCGCGACTCTGTTTTAGAGGTTAAATACACTTGAATCTCCAAATGCTTTTATGATGCGAAATTAATGTAAACACTACGGTGGCCGAGAGAGCTAAACGCGCTGTAACTGAAGAAAACACATGCAAGCAGAAAAACAGCACGTTTGTGTATTTGGTTGTGTTGTGAGTATTTGCAGTGCATTTCTGTGTGTGTTTGCATTGTGAGTATTTGCAACACGTTTGTGTATTTGGTTGCGTTGTGAGTATTTGTAGCGAGTTTCTGCATTTGGTTGCGTTGTGAGTATTTGTAACACGTTTGTGTATTTGGTTGCGTTGTGAGTAATTGCAACACGTTTGTGTATTTGGTTGCATTGTGACTTGTGAGTATTTGCAGCATTTTTGTGTATTTGGTTAAGTAGTGAGTTTTTGTAGTGCCTTTCTGCGTTTGGTTGCGTTGTGAGTATTTGCAGCACATGTGTTGTCAAGCTGATGATGATGTTTACTTAATTTGCTGGTGTTTTTTGTATTTGCATGTGTTTTCTTCAGTTGCAGCGCGCTGAGCTCTCTCGGCCAACATAAAACAGTCAGTGTGCTTATTGTCTGTGATATCATCAGTAATATTCAAAAAGCAGCAGCAGGGATTTTTAACAGCGATTAATTAAAAATCCGTCATTGCCGTTGTCTGGAAAACTTTATAGCTACAAAAAGCACTTTTTGTTTATTGCTTGTAATGTCTTTCTTTGTTCTCTTTATTTATATATTTTGTGTGTGTGTATATATATATATGTGTGTGTGTGTGTGTGTGTGTGTGTGTGTGTGTGTGTGTGTGTGTGTGTGTGTGTGTGTGTAAGCTATATTTAGTTAGTTCATCATTTCTAACATACAATTATTTTGTTTTACTATTAATTTTCTCATTTTAAAAAGCACTTTGAATTGAATAAAAATCAACAAATAAATTTGATATTCAAAGTCAGTAAACTCATTCATTAATAATAATAACAAAATGTAAATCATGAATTGTTTCAGATTGTGATTTGGAAATAGATTGGATTGTGAGGTGCATAAAGATTTCTAGCTCTAATATTGTCCCGTTAGTGATTCTAAAACACATGAACCATTTCTATGAATGAGTCAATAAGACTCATGAATCTGTCTAAAATTCACAAATCAACGTTTGAATTGTCTAACGACTCATTCATAAACAATCAGTGGAGCACTATAAGTCACTGAACAGAAAGCCATCACTTTCTTCATGCCCAACTAGACATTAACAGAATAACTGTACTTATATTGGCTCTAAAGTACTAAAATGGCCAGATAAATGAAGAGTTAAATGTTAAAGTATCAGAATCGCTAAGGGGAATCGGGAACGGGAATCGTTAAATAAATTTTCTACAGATGATTCCCATATGTAGTGCTGTCTGGAATTTTTCCTACGAGCTCGTAAAGCTTACCTACCAAAACCTCACACACATACAAACACAAACAGGTGTGGCACAAACCTGTAATATTAGCTCCTCTAGCTGGGCTCTTTTCTGTCGGATTCTTTCCAAACGCTTCTGTTTTTCCAGCTGAAAAATGACCACACACACACACATGTAAATATGTACATATCTGTCATGTATTTCTATATTTACAGTAGAGAAACACTCAGATAACAGATAAAGTGTGTATGACCTTCTTCTCATCATCATCCTCCATTCACCCTGTGTTTCTGTCTGTCAGGCAGCCACAGATGTGACACTAACAGATGGTGACCGGCTTTATACACATCATTGCCAATGCCTGCTCAAAGCTAGACTGACTAGTATTAAAGTATCTACCTGTGTCTCTGTTACATACAAGAAAACAAATGATATGACCCAGATAAAAAATAAAGTAAATCTTTGATTTGATTGTCTTCAGCGAATACCGAATATGTTCATATACATTACAAAACGCTATAAAACTATCAAATAAAATATACATTTTACTGGTTTACATGCAAATCAATAAACTGACAAATGGACATTGGAATTTATGCAAGATTTTGAAATGATCAGGTTGTTCCTCCTGTTACACAGTCAGGCATTTACAAGCGAACTGGGTAACAGGCACAATTCTGTGCGCGTCCATTAGGTTTTGCCTAAAAGGTTAATGGCCTTTCCTCGATAACAGAACAAGCTGTTCACTTATTAACCATGATCTGTGTAATTGATTCCCATTCCCCAAAATAACCAATATTCCGATTAGTAGAAATCTGAATTAGACAGACAGATACGCCTGTATTAATCTGGATTCTGGGTGCCAAAAACACTGGCAATTTTGCAAAATGACCCTGTCGAAGATAACTTTGAGCATATTATTCCAAATCAGGGAATTAACAAGTCAATTTTCAACAATAAAGATTATTTTCTGTCGACCCGTTCTGTAGTAGTTCAGAGTTTTGCTTGCCCTGTCAGCGTTTTTACTGGCTCCACTATAACATTTTTATTTTATTGTTAGCCATATATTCTTATATATCTCAAAAAAATTATTGATAATACTGATAAATATTTATAATAAAGTTGAAATATTTTTTATAATATTTACTAATACTCATATCATCAAATGTCAATTTCTTTACAAAAAAACAAACAAGCAAAAAAACGAAATCAATTGATTTGTAATATTATAGATATAAATGTAAGTCTTTGACTGCTATAAATTCATATAGAAAATTCCATCAAAACTTTCGTGGCCGAAATGCGAGTTTACAGGTACTGCTCCATGATAAAAACATCATTAATTAACATATTTATTATTTATCAGCAGTAGATTAAAACTGTCACTTGGCATAAATGTGGGCTATTTGGCGATTGCAAACTGCTCTAGAAACTGCTCAACAGCACTGCGTCTCCCAGTGCTGGTCCCAGTGCTAATTTCCCTCCTGAAATTAAAATTGAGACTTTAAAGTGCCCAGCCTGGTTCAGTTCACAGCAGGGCTTTGCCAGAAATGCAGTTCACTGGTGTGTGAGTTTGTTTATAGAATGCTGTTGTCACACCCATATATACAAATAATTACTTGTATTTATTAAATTACTTTGGCAAGCTGTTTCGAACTCCCTAAATGAACTCCAAACGAACTTTGTTTTGGCCTGATTTTGTTTGTGCATTTTTTACTTTTACTTTTCACTTTAGCCAGAACGCTTAACTGGAAGATGATGCACATGCACATATCTTCTTTGGGATCGATGGGAAGGTCATTTGTGATTGTGAATTTGTTTTTTCACACACACCCACCTCTAAGTTGCGACACTCTTGGGCTGAGTTAGTGGGAAGGCCAATCCAGCGTATCTCCTTCTTCTCTTTGGAGATAATGTTCATGGCCATCAACACGTTGAGCGCGTCATACACACGCCGGCGGATGTTCTTCTGGTCGTACGCTTGCTGCAAGTGAAAACACACACCCTCTATTAATTTCACAAAGCGCATGGAGATGTGTGATCATCCAGCCCAAACCCTTTGCGTCTGCGCTGGTCTTTTGACTCTTTGTCTCTCTCAGTCTTTGTCCTTCTAGCATTCCAGGGCAGAGAGATTAAAACTGGTGGACTGTCAGAACTAATACCGGAAAGTATCCACAACACGCCACTCTCACTCCAGGTAGAAACACTTATGTAATGATCTAAGGCCAGCGGTCCAAACACAAACCCAAACTCTCATTATAAAAGAGATATTATCCGAGATAAACATTAAGTGTCTGTTCCTGCTTATGGTTTTGGGATACGGCCAGACGAGAGGTGGACGTTGTGCAGAACGACAGGAAGTGCTCAACCTTCTTCATAAATCACAGCTCATATTAACAGGAGAGGCCGCAGGACGAACCTGTAGATCTTTCCCATATTGTATTGGTCCAGATCTGTATTATTCTGTAGTGTAAACAGACACTGAGTAAGTGATGGTCATTTAGGTGAGGCATAATGGTAACTTTATGCATATTTCATATCTGAAAGAGCAGCCCAAGACAAGGACAGTCTTTTTAGATCAATATCAAATGGCTCTGTAAGAAACCATTATGTAAAATCCATGACTTTTAACGCTGAGTGTGGGAGTTATGCAGCCAATTTTAATACTGAGTGGTAAAGGTTTTTTTTTTGGTTTTTTTCTTCAAATCTCTAAACAGACCGACAGTAAAAAATTATTCGATATCAAACTTAAAGTTTTATCATGATCTCGTGGCACTCACCGAGTCGGCGGGCATCAGGCTGCTGGCGTGTGTGAACTCAGACACCAGCTCATCGGCCACCTCGTTGTAAGACGTGGTGCCTTTCTTTTGTACCTTCTCGCACACCTTCATGGAGAAGTGCCTCAGGCCTTTCCCGTTCTTATCTGCCCTCTTCAATCTCTTACTGCAGAGACACAGAGGAAGAGAGAGTTTGCACAACTCATAGTAGGACACTAAATGTAAAGGGTAGTACAATAAAGATTGCCAAGATTAGTAGCATTCATTTTTAATTAGAAAGCAAATCAAAATTCAACACACACACATACATACACATTATATACATATATACATAAATAAATGTTGGTTTCCTTTTAATACAAAATTAATGCATTGTAGTAAAAAATACTATTAGTGCTGCACGATTAATCCCGATGTCAAGCCTATAAGATTATATGACGCAAAATGCTGTGATTTTATATGAGATAGCCTAAACAAATTAGGGCTATTAACACAATTAACGCAGCATCTTTTAATTTTTGTCATAATTTGGCTAGTGTTACATGATCCCGCTCTTATTCATGCAAATGCTTTTAAACCATTCATGCGCAACAAGACAAAAAATGAGCGCGCTGCCTGTGAACGTCCTGACTGACTCACAGAAAGACGAGCACGCCAGAATACAGTTCTCTTTCTCGCTTGAACGAACAACACACTTGCATTGCTCATGAACTGGAGCTCGTCTCATAAATGAACCGAAACTCAGAAATACATATTTAGAAAGCTTGAAATGTCTACTTTAAAACAAAATAATTCAAAACGAAAAGAAACAGACTATTCTCTTCTGTAATCCGTATGAAATGTGCATTTCTCTCTATAGGCGAGTTCACTACTGCGAAGATCGCGAGTCAGCATCGTCAACATCTTTGCAGCCGAGACTGACACGGAAAACACTAGTTTATTAATAAACAATTAAAATAATAAGCAGTCTCCTTTGCTATATTTGACACATCATAATGATTACTTTGTTGGTTCTTTGTGGCAAGCTTTATGAGTCCACTAACTAATCAAATATTCGAAAATCGTGACTCATCCCTATTTTGTACCAGGCCATTTATGGTTGTTCATATTGTTCAATAAAGTTATTGGTAAAGAAAAAGAAAAGAAGAAGCTACTGAGCCTAATATTATTGTATACAGCGCGCAAGGTTTATACACATGCTCCTAGTCTTCTTCTCCATTTTTAGTGTATCTCTGTGGCAGAATTACAGCGCCACATACTGGTCTGGCATGTATACTACATTGTTTTGAGTCGGTTTCAGTGGTTTCGTGTGTACACAGATATTTCTTGAGACAACGCCGTGTTAAAGGAATATTTTTTTAGAACCAAAAAAATTGGATAGGGAAAGCTCTGGCTTCGTGTGGATGTGGCCTTAGGAAGTCTTATGACAGGCTGTTGTTTAAAGTGGTTTGTGAACCAGCAAACAGCTCTGTTCTCTGTAACTGTAGACGACGCGTTCGAGAAGGACATGCCTTGAGAATGAGCGGAGACACTTCTTTCCTGTTACAATAGCAGATATGTGTTGCAAAATCACTTTTCATCCTATTTTTCATTTACACCCATCATATCCTATTTGTCATTTGTTGATTCAAGTGTGTGATCTTATACCTCACTAACACACGCGCACACACACACACACGCACACACACACACGCGCACACACACCCGCACACACACACGCACACACGCATGCACACACACACACAAAATCTGGCAAAGATACAGCATGTCCAGGGCTATGACACTCTTTGTGCTCCCGGCATGCATGTGTGTGCACGTTTTCATGTTTGTTTTGTGTTGCACAGGGTCCTTGGCCCTGGGTCGTGTCACTGTAGCTCACTGCAAGATGCGTCAAGTTCAACCCACAGAGGTGGGAAAACAAGAACATACATGATACGTGTGTGAGAGTGCGAGTGACTGACTCGACGTGACGTGACAAACCATAGACTGTATAAAACAATGGACATAGTGTCCGTGACGTCACCCGTGGGGAGCGCGTCACTCCCGGATAAACGAAAATGGTCAAAGAGGCGGATTAGCTGAGATGACGTGACGCTAACAGACAGCAGACAAACAGCTGGTAGTGACAGCAGCGGCAATCCACCTGTCACTCAAGTGGCCACGCCCTTAATTATGCAGAACTTTGAGGCTTAATATAATTTAAACGGATGAGTTATTAAAAAACAATCCACCCCCCTCACAGTTGTCATGAAGGGCAAAATAAGTTATATAGACCAACACCACGTTTTGTACCAGGCTGTAAACATATTTTTTCTGCAGTTAAGTTGGGCGTATTAACATGGGCAGGCTATGGGATTGACTCTCTTTTGCATCCAGTCTCTAGTGGCCAGATGAATAGCAGTTTAAGTCCCTTCCGTGTTGGTTTCCAGAGAGACAGAAAGGTTGCCACTTGAATAAAACAGACCACATGAGAATAAAGCACTAGACTCTAAAAACGAAATAAAACGTAAAGTTGTTACTTTGCAAAACCTAACATAACTAAAACATTTTTTAAATTAAATTTCCTATATACTACCTAAAAACTAGTTGGTTTTTTTTGGTTATATACCATTATATATGTATAACAATTTTAAAAATCGCAATGAAACGCAAGTAGTGACTGACCTTTTCTTTTGTATTGTGACATGCATCCGAGTGTAACAGATTATTAAAAATGAAAGAAACAATAATGTAGGAAGTGGGTCTAACCAACGGATGTTGATTGGATTTTAAGAAGTGGGCGTAACACTTCAAAATGAATGTGAGCTTGCAGTCGATTGTGGAGGGGTTAGGGTTAAAGCGGACTAAATGTTTGGAGAAGTCTGTCATACATTTGTTCAATCAATCTTATTTGATTGAATAAGATCTATAACAAGCATTTACAAAATAGATAGGGTGAAAATTTAAATATCATTCCGACTTGTGTTCATGACGCAAGCAGGCAAAAATAACCATCGCTATCAAATAAAGTGTAATTTAAAAGGCCGTGCATTCTGCTATACGCATACGCTGGAATACACGTGAAATCTGAAGTATACTCTGGGCTTTACAGGTACTAGCAGGTCACATACATTACACCATTTGTTCATCATGCCGTGATGCACCATCCGATGTCGAGTGCATGTGTGTCGCAGAGACTGTGGTGCGTGCGAATGCTTGTGAGAGTTAAAGCAAAGAGATGGCTCAAGGTCCGATGGTGTGCCAAGTACACAAACGGGAATAATCCGGAGGAAAATTCACTCATTCTTTCTCTCTCACACATGCTGTAGGAAAAAACGCCAATGCACTGTGGGGTGAATTACGTAACTCGCTCAATGAAGGAGAGAGGTGTGGAGAAACAGGAGGCACACGGGGGAAGGGAGGGGGGGATGTGCAGTAGCGGCTGATTGGGGTTTCAGTCGTCAGGACAAATTAGTTCCAGACCCCAGACTCACCAACATTCACCCCTAATTGACTGGAAGTACTGCAATGCCGTAAGAGGGACTCTCACGCAACGTGTGTGTGTGTGAGTGACTGTGAATATGATACGCATTTACACGTAACATACATGCACACACACACTGGTTTCTGCTTAGCAACAGTGCTGAGATGTGTTCCCCCCCTGTGAAGAATGTTTTAGCTCAGAGAAATGCATTCTCAGGACAGAGAGAGAGAGAGAGAGAGAGAGAGAGAGAGAGAGAGAGAGAGAGAGAGAGAGAGAGAGAGAGAGAGAGAGAGAGAGAGAGAGAGAGAGAGAGAGGGCTGAAAAAGAGGAAGTGGAGAGAGAGGAGAGAGGGAGGGAGATTCATCTGACCTTTCGCAGGAGAAGACACATCTGCCAGAATGCAGCAAAAACGAGGAGAGTCACAGAAGAGTAACGTTCTGTGTCTGTGTTTGTACTGTGAGCAATTCAAAGATACGCTACAAATAATTCATGGGGGCCTAAACAGGAAATAACTATCCAATTGGAATATAAAATTGCAAATATTTAGCTATTAACGATGAAGTGACCATATTTAAACTGGTTTCCCTGTAACATTTTTACTGAGTTAGAACTCTACTCTTAATTTTAAAATTAACTATTTGTTTCTGTAATTTGCCCTATATTTATTTACTCCTTTAATATTTAATACGTCTATATTAATAATATAATAAAACTCGATATGAAAATCCCACATTCCATTTACAGTTAGTCTGGCTACTAAGGGTGTCACGATTTTGATTTTAAATCGAAATCGATCGATGCTGCCACGCCCCCATGTCGCGCACGTGATGGAAAGTTCGGATCGTTTTACTGACTCTATTGTTCAATCTCGTTCATCAAAATGAACTAATCTTTTTTCTAGTCATATCAGGGGCTTTAAATGTTATACTTTTAACAGGCAAATTCCCCGAACACATCCACCAACGCAATCTTGATCGTATTCTGAATTAAAAAATCATTATAATGCAGTCAAAAATAATTTACAGGGAACATTAATAATTACTTGACCTTCAGAGTCTTTTGTTCCTTTGTCGCGCAATGAACGGATCGTTCATGAACGACTCATCACGGCGCGGGAAAAAAGCACACGTGTTGAAAGGCTGTGAGTCCTCTAACTTGGATTCTAAGCCCGAGCCCGAACTTGGCCCGACATTTCCCGTCACTATCCTCGGGCCGGGCTCTTGATCTATAGACGTGCACTCCCAACGCAATAGAGTGCGGCGCGGGACTAGATTTGATGGCCGAGTGCGAGCGCGGGCGGTAATGCACTCACTCTGTGTGTGCGGGAGAATAAAACGATTCGCAGGACTCCCGCAAACTAGAAATATCTATGAATAAAACATAAAACTAATACATTTTTTCCATCTGTTGCAGAAAAGCAACAAGAACAACTAAAACAAAATAGAAACGATTTACAGGCCAGAGTTTCTATTTATAACATGTTTGCAGCGTTGAGCGATTTAGCCAATCACAGACATAATGTGTGGATTTCTTGAACGCAATGACCAAATCAGAAGCATTTAAGATAGACTCTCCTCACCGCTCAAAACTGACTTTTTGTTCAGAGCTGAATTCTGTAAGCTGGCAAATCCTCTAATTATAACAAACAAAGTGTAGGCTATATATTATGAAAGATTCATTGTGCAGTCAGCTTCATTGATGATAACAGAGATGTGTGAGATTGCGATGAACTGATGTCAGCTTTTTAGGAGCAACAGCAACCTGTGCTTAAAAACAATAAAAAATAAAGTAAAAATCGAGAATTGAATTAAACCGTGATATTAGAATCGAAAATGTAATCGAATCGAGGATTTGGAGAATCGTGACACCACTACTTGCTACAGTAAATCCATAGTAAATGTTTGTGATTTGTGGATTGAAAAGTATTCTGAATGCGTTTTCTGTGTCAGTGTTGCTGAGAATGTCAGCGCTGTTTCGTCTGGCTTTTAATTCGTTTAAACCACCGAGACATTAGTGTTTGTATCATCACTGGTCAGCGAGTAAACGCATTTGTTCTGAGCTCGTACTGTGCTGTCTTTTTGGGCAGCAGAGATTATAAATTAATAAATGGTCCGTCTTCTGCCGCATTTCCCAAGCAACAGAAATGGCAGTGTTTGTCAGTTCAAATTTTGTTTCACTCACGGTTTACAGCAAAACCTGGCCTAAAATCTAGTGCGGTCACCTTGTGCTGACACTGTGAAACTGCATGATATGTAAATTATATGTGGTGGGCCACTTTAATAAACAAGGTGCGGGCCATTGAAATTCATCTCCGGGACGTGTTTGGCCCACGGACTTAAGATTATAGAAATATTTAAGCCCAATAAATGTTGAAAATTATGGCTTTCAATTACACTCAAATGTTGAATGGCTATAATTACTTAGCAAATTAGCAAATATTTAGATAAACACTTCAATATATTGAGGATTATGTGTAGTAATATGGACAAGAACTCGATGAACTTCTGAACAGATGTCAGCATGAACCAAACAGACAACCACACTACAGTAACACATTCAGTAGTGTAGGGGAACACTCGCCGAAAGCACTGCGCTCTCTGTGAAATCTAGCACACGCTACTGACGTCACAGCTTCTCAGTGAGAAGTCGAGCGCAGATGCGTCCATGCCATCCATAATGTTCAATTAAGAGAGAAAAGCAGCTGAAGGAGGGCTTGACAGTGTGATTTATGTTAACAGAGAAGCTCATTAGGGACGCAGGGGCTCTGAAGCACAACTGGGGTGTGCAGCTGTGATCCTCCACTGTCCTGCTTAACATCTGAGCCTCATAAATCCTACTGAGACTACAGCTCTCTTTCTCTCTCGCGCACACACACACACACACACACACATTTGTCTCATGGGCACATCCATTTAAAGACAAGTGTGGTTATTGCTCCCAGTGTCCCCCAACTCACTTACCTGGACGAGGAGTCACTCAAACACAGTCCGTCCCTGCAAAACACATTTTAATATTTACACGTTTTGCTCAAGTCTCCCTTTCTTCTAATCCTCTTTGATGTATTTAAACATCAAACATGATTTGAAAAGATGTAAACGTGTGAAAACAGACGCCCCACCTGTCTGAGTAATAGGAATCGATGTAGTCATGTGTCCTTTTTTTGTTCCTACAAAGGGAAGACAACACAAGATTGAGTTTGTGCCAAATACATTTGAATTTGAATCCGTAAAATATCGATAGCTTATACAGTATAAGGTTTTAAATGCTTTTCCAAACTCCCATCACTTCATATGAGGACATTAGAGTGCCATAGGAGCGCTTTATTCCCATTAAAATCAGTGCACGTGGCTCACCCCGGGGTCCATTCGTTGCCCTCGGGAGGGTGCGCCTGAGTAACCATTGCAACCGGTGTCGTGTGCGGCGTAAACGGGCTGCCGATGAGGATACCACCAGGGTGAGACACTCTCTGTGGTGTGCTTAAAATCTACAAAATAGAAAAAAAAAACAGTGTAAGGTTATGCAAATTATAACTGAAGATAGTTAGGCGACAAGTTAAGACCGGTAGAGAGCATCACTCGGTGATGCCCCTGCTGGTGGATGCTATAACTACACCATTATGAAAAAAAACAACAAAAAAAACATGTTTCTCCCTCATAATTCATAGACGGCTCATCCAGGCTGTGAGAATGCTATCGGAGAGATTTCTATTTGTGCAATAGACGTTTTTGATTTGGGCGAGCTCCACTGTAGTGTTGCTGACAGACACTAGCACATGTAAATGAGCTGTGATGGTGCATGACGGCCTCCCTGATTTACCCCTCTCTGCTAACCTGGATGTGTCCTCATACGAGTGTGTGCTGCAGCCCGTGGGGAGCAGGAACGCCTCCTCCATCGCCGCAGAGATTTATCGTCCTCCTAGCTCTCTGGATATATTCAGAAAGGCTCGCTAACATACAACTGGTACATTCTGTCCAGTATGTGGTGCGTATGAGATGCATAATATGAAAACTTTGTGGTTGAATAAAACACATCAGATCACACAAAAACAAGTGTAGTAAATGGCATATTGCATTGTGTACAGTATACCAGTGGCACACCTACAGATGTGCCCTTCATTTTCCAAATAGATGTATGAAATAATTTCATAAACAATCATTATAATATAACAATTATCTTATCACACTATATTCATTTAGTTAAAGGAATTGTTAAATGGAGGTTTCCATGGTCAGCAGCAGGCGATTTCCTAGCTTTCCCTCTCCCTATAGGTGCATATGAATGTTTTATGTATTATGTTTTATGAATGCCCGCCACCTTGAGCATTTCTGGCCTCGCACTTGCTGTATCTCACAATGCTTTGTGTTCAAATCTATTTCCAGTGCGATGAATGAACGAGGAATCGTATAGCCACAATTCTTTTAATTCATTTTTATAAGTTACCATGTCATTCAACTTTTCTTTTTCATAATTAAATACAAAACCTTGTTTTATTTATAACATGTTAACTGGACTCTGATAATTTGACAAACTGATTTAACTATGCAGCATAATGTCTTCATGTTTACGAAGCATACGGATATATATATATATATATATATATATATATATATATATATATATATATATATATATATATATATATGTAGTGGCTGCGAATTAAGAATTCTTTCACTCGTTTTATTTTGATTACTCATTTTAGGGAATCGTGGCCACTTTAAACTAATTTCTTCTCTTGTTTGATTATTACAACATGGCCACAATTTAGTAAATCAGGGGAACAAATTATTATAACGAACGTACAATTTACTTAAAACGTACTAAGTCGCGGGAACGAATTGTTAATTCGTGACCACGATATACGTTTTTTTCCCCGCATGTCATGTGCAAGGCTCCATACAAGTTATTTTAGTATTATTTATATAATGTTACATTTATTAATATTTTGAATGAGCTTTTATTTTTAGAATTTCAGTTTTCATTTTAGTTTAAGTTTTAATAATGTGCTTTTGACATTTATATATATATATATAAATATAAAAAAAATTAACAGTTTTAGTTAACAATAACAAGACTGAGTCACGTGACAACACTGTAGCATACTATTTAATGCGGTGGGTATGCGGTGTACACTCTGCAGTATGCAAGAAGTTCAACGTTTTTACATAGTTTTCTCGCACCGCGTTAAACGCTACGAGGGGTACGCTGAGTGTGGAGGACGTAACTGTAAGATCTACTGAGTCGGAAAGGAATCTGTGTGTAAGTGTGCCACACATCTCTGTAACGAGTGAGTGAGGGTCGTTAATAAGCTCATTAGCAGAGGTGCGGGCACACAGCGCTTCTGTTCTCCTCTGAGAAGCCCTTCCGCTCTGCCGTCACACACCCGTCCATCACTGGACTCGTTGTTTGGTGAAGGGTGTCACTTCTGCATCACTAGCGGTACTACACGCAACTGCAAAAATAATGGCTGCTTCCAAACAGGTTTCCCATGCAGTCCGACTGCCATTGTTGAGACAAACAGGCCCCGAAAATCACATGTTAGTACATGCAAACAAAGCATAAAGTCAACCTAACAATTGCTTAATTGCAGTTTACCATTAAGCTAGTATAGAATGAAATATTTTAGACATTTCACCTTTAAATGTATGCATTTACACAGAAGACACTTCCTGATAGACGTTTACTGCAGCATTGTTGTCAAACTTCAGTTCATCAAGGTCTCTCGCTCTCTCTTACATCTCGCTCTCTTTCCTCCCTTTAAACTCCTTTGTGTGAGTCCATCTTTTGAACATTCCTTTCTTTTGCTCTGCTGAGTGCAGCAATGCTGGCCCGTAAACACCCTCCTCTTTCCAGCCCTTCAGTCTTCTATTGTCCATGTACAGCAGCAGACAAGCACATGCAGTGAGCTCAGTAAATCACTGTTCTCTGAAGTGTCACTGCCCACTACTGGCTACAGAATCAACTACAGCACAACCGTCCCATCTTCAAACATCATTTATGCTAAGAGCTCAAATTTGTGTACGGGATGGGTAAAGTTAACACTTTTTGTTTATTTATCGGTAACTCTGTACAATAAGATCTCTTTAATTAACGTAAGTTTTCATTAACCAACATTGATAATGAGCAATACATTTGTTACAGTATTTATTAATCTATATTAAAGTCAGTTAATACAAATTCAACTACTCATTTTTAGCTAATGCAAGCACAGGTCCATTAACTAATATTAACAGATACAACTTTTAATTTTTATTAATGTATTAGTAAATGTTCAAATTAACCTAATTTGATCTGATTAATCCGATTAAAACATAAATAGCAAATATGACGACAGAATTGAGATTCTGATCACCTGATACATCCGATTCATTTCTGGTGAATAATTTCTTTTAAATATAGTATATGAATAAAGTATTTTTAGATACATTTAATATACTGTAGGTAGACAAATAGTGATATTTCTTACACAGTTTATTTATATCATAGCATAAATATAAATATTCCTCATTGCGTTTACCAGATTGACTGCATTTTACTTCTTGCATTCTAGATTCAACATTTTCAGGCTACTTTGGTCAGAATTATGGTTCCTCTGAACCGTTTTAAAACATTTCACAACGAACATAAATGCTCACGAACATAAGTGTGATGAATGCACACAAAGTTTTACCAACTGTTGCACTTTAATTTTGTCACTTTTGTAACCATTTAAGTCAGTCTGGAGTAGTGTTGCAAAGGGGCTGAACATTTCCGGTTAATTTCCAGAGACTTTCCATGGGAACATAATCTGGGGAATTTTGGAAATGTTCCAAGTTAGAAACCTAACCTGAATTAATGAGAATTTATGGGAATGAATTGGAAATTCGGGAAAATTTAAATAAGCTGTATCATATACAAACATAAATATAAACATTTTGTTTTGTCATATGTTAGTTGTTGTTGGTTTTACTGCATATTTTTCAATTAATTACTTCTGATTTAGTAAATAAGTTAAAAAAAATATTTTATTGCAGCAATTGTTATGCATGTTATTTATTTCAGTGTCACATGATCCTTCAGAAATCATGCTAATATGCTGATTTGATACTCAGTTATTATCAATGTTGTGTATTGATATTAAGCAGCACAACTGTTTATTAGAATGATTTCTGAAGGATCATGTGACACTGAAGACTGGAGTAATGATGCTGAAATTCAGCTTTGCCATCACAGGAATGAATGACACGTTACTATATATTCCCATAGAAAACAGCTTTTTTTAAATTGTAATAATATATTAGAATATTACAAAATGTTTTCCGTAATTTGAATGCACCTTGCATGCAGGGGGTGTGGCCTCAACAGCCTCTAGTGTGTACACAACAGTAAGTAGTGTGATTGAGGAAAGAAATTCAACTGAAATTGCATTAAATCTGGCTGTTTTAACCAAGATTTTGCTTCAAGATTTTTTTTTCAACTACATTTTAAGTACCCCGTTTAAGTACATTTAAGGCTAACCTGGAATTTAGCAAATTCCTAGATTATTCCCATTAATTCCCGTTAATTCCCATATATTCCCGTTAATTCCCACAGAAAGTGTCCAGCCATGAAAATTCCCGGAATTCTGCAACCCTCACCTGGAGCAACTGCAGCTTTAGTTTTAATCTGAGTGTTTGAGAGATTATGAAGTGCTGCTTGTTTACATGCATTTAAAGACGTGTGTGTTTGTACACTGGTGTGGTGTGACACTGACCATCTGGGCTCCCACATTCGAATTGACCGTTCCTAGTGTGATCTTGGCGGCTGGGCTGTAGCTGGACGGCGTTACCAGGGAAATGTGGCCTGCAAACACAAACAGAGTCAAGCTGATGTTCACAAATGAGAGCTGGGAGTTTCTGAAAGGAAAAAGCATTTCACAGACAAGCAGAAGCTTGAATGGATCCCAGCTTTGACTGAATGGAAATGGTGATTTGCTCACAAATTAGTGCTCTCGAGCAGATTAAGTTTTACAGGCTGTAAGCAAACCATAAATGCGGTTCACATTACTTATGTGCAGTGAAATGTATCATTAAAATAATTCTGCCTTTTCAACAGCATCAGTCCTGAAAATGGCTACTTAATGGTGAATCACGCTGGTTAATAATCTATTTATAAGGCTAAAAATCACATTTATGACAAATGTTAAAGTTGCATTTGAAAATGTAAAATGTATACATATTATAATGTAAATTAGGTTAAACGTGCACACCATCATAGACACAAGTTCTGCTTCTCCAACTCTCAGGATTGTGACCTATTATGATGTCGAGCATGTTTTCAAACTCTATGGGGCAGGTTGTCACAGATACGTCATCAAACCGTCTATCATAAGCTTTGCAATAAAAAGTAAAACAATTATGAAACACAACACAAATTAAAGTGATGAATCAAAACATTGTTCCTTGTATAAAATCAAATTGAATTATTTATACATTAGTCAAATAGATGTGATGTCTACACTTATCTTGCATCGTTTCTCAAGTCCATTTCCCACTGCCTTCATTCAAAGATAAATAGATGGCCCTAAAAAGTATTTGGACACTTGAGCCACATCAAATTATAAATGCTGATGCTTTAGATACTGATGCTATTAAACTGAGTGGCATTCAATTAAAATAGGGGTATAAAGACACATTTGAAGCAAAACAACATTTAGACAAAATGTGTGTGTGCACTTTTGAGAATCAAATTTGATACAACAGCCTTTTATGCCTCATATACAATGATATAGTGAGAATATGAAGTTCATACTCATGGAAGAAAAAAAATACCTGTTTTATTCATAGGCCCAAATGGAGCAAAAATATGCAGTTTGATGCAGTTGCTGAAATTTATACGGCCAAGATGAAATCATGAAAGCTTTTAATGTAAATCAGATTATAATAGTATAGCAGATACTTACATAAAATGCATAAATATCAGCCGTCACTCTATATCTCCCAATATTACGTCTTAGTAAGATGATATTTCAATGCTTATTTTCATGATCAAAGCTCTGTAGTTTTAAAATGTATGATGTAATTCAATAAAATGATGATTGAGAGATGAACAAATGTTCCTCAAAAGCCTGAGAGATCGTATTTGATGCTCACATTTTCACATGATTTTTCTAAAAAAAAAAAAAGATCGATAATCAAGTAAACGTAAGCAGATTCAGTCAAGTAAGTGTTTATTACTAAAATATAATATTACTTAAATATTGCTAACAATATAAACGTTATTCTTACATTTACTACAAGAATCTGTAAAGATTTCACAGAATAAAGACACATGAAGCATTTTTTTTTTTCAAATTTTACTAAAAAGCTTTTGCCCTGATCAATCAGACGACAATCAGTAAAACAGGTTTTTCAGCAAAGTTTTGATCATGTTGATAATTTAGAGGCCTTTGTGTATCAAATATGGCACAGTAGGCTTTATGGGATTGACGTGATAAACTACTCGGCTCTGACACCTGTGTGAACTTGAGAAGAGAGGACTTCACACATCCACACAAAAGCACTGCAATATCAGCTGGTTAAAAAGTCATCGCAAAACGTCTCTAAGGGGTGAAGTTAGTTTTGAAGAGAGCTCTAGCATTCATTTATCTGCACATATCATCCAATGCAAACAGCATCAAGACATGTTTAAATGAAGCTGAAGGGTCCAAACACTTCTTGAGGCCACTGTACAAGTGTTTTTCAGTGATTTTCCACCATGAATATCCCCTTATATATAGACGATTGCATCTGTGTTATAAGACCGAGAGCGAGGGAAGGTTACAGTATGGAGATCGAAAGACAAGAAACTTCCCAAGGAAAAAAAATAAAATTCCTGAAATGCTTTCTTCGAATTCTGTGGTATCTTTTGAATAGAGATGCAAATCATGTAAAGGTTTTGGCATATCAGATGCAAATCCATGCAAATGGACCTTGAAATCACGCAGGAACACGCAATAGGGCGAACACACCCTGAACTGTGTGAATGAGACGACATGCCAACAATCCCACTCTATGCATGTCTGCTTCCCACTCAAACTCGGTCAGATCTTCCCAACGTCTGCTTCCCAGCGGCCTGTGACGCTCACAGCGAGTCTTTGTCCGTCTACAGCTGCAGTCCAGATAAACCTCGCGCACAATGTGTTGGTGTTTAGTCATGATTGCCTCTCTAAAAGAACGCTACCGTAAGTGACCAATCATAGTGTGTCTCAATTAGGCCTGTAGCGGCGCATCGATGACGTCATATTTTTTTGTCGACGCTTCTTTATTTATATATTTTTTTTTTCAACGTTCTCGGCGGTACAGCTTGCCACACATACGTGGGAGACCGAAACATTGCAGAATGGAGGACGAAACAACAACCTCTTCACCGAATTCCCAACAAAGCCATGCAAAAAGCCCCAACAAAAGAAAAAGTCCCTAAAAAAACAGCTCGCACCAAATAATCGAAGGTATGGGAATACTTCAAATTTAGTCCCAAACGTAAAGGTGTCGTTATTTGCGTGCTTTGCCAAATGGAGTTGAGAGTGAGAGACCTAACATTTTACAGCGTAGATACTCTGTAAGAACCAGATCAAAATTGTTGTGCATCGAATGTGCACTCCTGCAATTTCCATGCTACAAAATATAATCGTTCAATTAGTCGACTAATCGATAAAATAATCGGCAGACTAATCGTTTAATTCGTCTCAATCAGCTTCCTGAGGCCTTGTCCACACTAGTACGTTTTCGTTTGAAAACGCATCTTTTTCTCTCCGTTTGGTCACTGACACGGCGTTTTTAGCAATGAAAACGAAGCCTTTTGAAACGCTCTCCAAAGTGGATACATTTGAAAACGCCGGTTTCGCGGTGTAGCGTGGACTGTCAAAACGGATGTATTTGAAAATTATGACGCAAGTTTTGTCATGTGACGCATATTGAACCCATAGATATTCATATTTATACCGATATTGTAGGGGTGGGCGATATCTCGATATTTAAAATATATCTCGATATTTTTTAAACACGATATGGATTTTGACTTATCGTATATATCGATATGTTGTTTATATTTAATTCTGATTTCGCCGCTTTGTCTTCTCTGCGCTGTGCTCGCCCCCGCCTCCTTGCTTTTGTTCCCCCTCCCCTCGCGTGTTGTCTCATTCAACATGGCGGTGCCCGCAACTAGCCCGGAGGCTACAGAACTCGTCTAAAAAGATCGTCTTAAATGCTGTCTTACATGCACTTCTTGAGGCACACACGCACACTAGCAAACACACGCATGGTCTCTCGCTCTCTGTCCCTCTCTGCCGTGCGCGCGCTACACGGTTTGAACCATGGTTTGAACATTCACACTGCCTTTCGAAAACGTTACATGTCCCGGCACATGTTATTAAAAAGGATGACAATCCCGGTAAAACGGGACAGGTGGCAATTATTTTTGTATACAGCAATTAATTTGTATACAATTATTATTTTTGTATACAGGGATTTTTTTTTTTTTAAATGTCGCAGAAGCACTTTGGACTACATGAACTGCCTACCTCTTTGCACTCCAATAAAAAATAAGACTGTGGTATTTGGAATATTTGTTTTTGCATTAGTTTTTGTTGGGTTATTTTTCCTGTAAAGATATCGAGATATATATCGTATATCGAGATATAGCAAAATATATCGAGATATATTTTTTGCTCCATATCGCCCAGCCCTACGATATTGTGCCTGTTTTGAGCTATTCACTTTCACAGAGTTGCTAAAATATGTACTTTGCACACTCTTCATATCACAGTCCTGCATATATGACAGAAAATTCACTCGCATTTGCTGTCCTGCGGCAAATCATGAGAACAGTGGCGTTTTAGACCAAATATATAATGTGTCTAAGAGCGACCTGGACGCATCAGTGAATGCTGAGATATTTTGCTAAATGAAATTATCCTGTCAGAAGAATTGCTTTTGTGAGGGTTTACGCATGCGCTGCAAGGCGAATTTAGCGTTTTCCGAATTTTCAGTGTGGATGAACGTTTGGAAAACACTTGAAAATGCTAGTGTGGACGGAGAGCGTTTTGAAACGATAACTCTGTTTTCAAATCTATCTGGATTAATGTAGACGTAGCCCAAGTGGTGAATCAGTATATCATGTACACTAATTCGGGCACTGGTAAGGACAGTCAGGACAGTCTCATTACACATCACATGTCATTATGTGTGGTGAGTTGTCTCACGGATTTATGTTTTGCGCTTCAGAACTTCCGTTAAGGGAACATAGTGAGCATCGATGCTCCCTGGTGTTCACTGGGCATTGTGGAACTTTTTAGGGAGTGAATGTTTCAGGCCCTGTCCCAAATGAACCCTAAGCCCTCGCAAGTCCACACTTTCACGATGTAATGTCGCTTTAACTGTTGGGAAGAACTGCAGAGCTCGTAGGAACGGCAAATGTTGGTACATCACTATAATATTAACCCTTTGAGGCGTACAATCACACCGGTGTGATTAGAGCGCTCAGTGCATCACATGATCAACTGCTAAATTCAAACGCACTCAGTTCTTGTCATATATTACGACTATTCAATGTTTTCAACTACATGAGGTTTATTTTAGGTTTTAGACATTTAAATACACACAACTAATGGCAAAATAATACATTTATAGTTTGTAAAATACACACTGATGTCTATGGAACCGGCAATAACAATCCATTCAAATATAAATTGATGAGGAGTTTTATTCATATCAGATACACATTGTGTAAGTAACTAACATTTACTATTATTCTCCCAGTTCACCGGTCATTTACTTTCATGTTTTTCGGGAGAAGTGGATGAATTTACGCGACGTAAATCTGACAGAACTGATACTGCCGCGGAAACTAACATGGCGGCGCCCATCGCGCATTATAGATCAACAAACAGGATCATCATAAAGGTTTTGAATTGAAGAAACACATTCACTTACGTGTATTTGGGAATCATAATATCAGGTAGTTGATGACAGCCAACAAGTTTGTGAATATTTTTGTTAAAAAAAGTTTTAAAAAAAATAAAAGCGATAAATCTGTTATACAGCGCTTTTGTGGCTGCGGTGAGTCAAGTGACACGCATGTTCCATTGCCATGGAAATAATAAGGTGATACACTCTAAAATAAATAGAGGACACCTTAAAAACCTCACGTCGGGGCTCAGCTAGAATATTTTAAATTTACGCGCGAAAGGTTTCAAGGTTAAAATTAACAGATTTGTATAAGCTACTTCCATTTAAATTGCACAAAGTTGTTTTATAGCAAAAACATCATAACATTTTTAATGCCATTCATGTGCTTCTACTCTTTTTTTTTTTTTTATGTAAGCATTTAAATGGTGGCTGTCATAAAAACATAACATTTATTCAAACATAACATTAAATATTGAAGAACAGGTTAAGTAAAAATACAATGATTATGCAATATGATGCATATATTTAGCAATATACTCTCTATTTTGTAGGTGACTAGCAAGATTTTGAACACTGAATGGCTTTTCTGAGGTAAATGTAACATTGCATGTGACACGATACAGATTTCGGTAAGTTGTACTGTATCTTTCAGCATTCCTTATGATGTACATTCATCTTTATTTTGTGCTGTAACTAGTAGTAGAGTGAAAGAGATGATCAATGCACCTGCGCTTCGCTTGAATGTTATTTATGGTTTCAAGTTTGTAAATAAAATTGACAGAATTTGAAAGACGATATTGTGATTTATTGGATGAGAGGCACAGTAAAAAAAAAATATTGTTCATTCATCAACTGAAAACAGCACAGATTAAAAGGTTAATTCTTGGGATTTAAGAGATAGTGGTTCTTTAAAATGAGAATCGATTAAAACAGAGAAGTCAATATTTTAACCAATATTTAGTATAGATAATTTATTTTACTTATAAACATGTTTAGTTTAAACACTGACTTATAGTAAGTGTTCAAATTACACAAAAATGAAAATTCCAAAAATGTCAAAACACGACATATGACCTATAACTTTAAAACTTTCTTTAGTCATAGGATAGTTTTGCTGACAACCTCTTAAATTTCATTCAAGACAAAAAAGAATCAATGCTGTTTGACTTCATTGACATCAACCTGGTGTGACATACAAATATACACAAAAACAAATAAAATTAAGCAAAGATTATGCAATATTCACTTTTACATGGTGTTTGAAGATAAATGTGTGTGCGCAGCAGTGCGTGTAAACAACCACCCTATAATGGCACAAATCCATTCACTCATGTTTTTATGTGATCCCCATAAATCAGAAACGGTGCATCAAAAGGAGCTGTGCCAGTTTTCTGCCTAAAGTGACGTCACATTAGATCAAGCCCCACCCATGACTGGTGACGATCTCTGCCCTATTAACAGAGTGAGCCGCACACAGACCGCCATTTTTATCTCCTCGGTAGAGTAGCTAACTATATAATGTCTCTGATACATAAAGATTACAACTGTTCTGTTGTTGGCTGTAATAATGAACACAAGAGTCTTCATAAACTCCTAGCATCTGACCCACTGAGGACGCAGTGAATTCATTTCATTCATGAAGTGAATGTGCCCAAGATATAAGATAAGTGCATACATGCACAAGATTTTACACAGGACTGCTTTGCAACGAGGGTCAGTACAACACAGGATTTGCAAAAAAGTTGATTCGCAAAGATGGATCAATACCAACTGTTCGTGATCCAATTTCATACCCAGAAACGGCAAGTTTTGCACATTATATTTAGTGAATGTTTGAAAATCGCCTTTCTGAAAGTGCTTGTTAGCACTTTGTACGGCTTAAGGCCAATTCACACCGCACAGACAAACACCAACTAACAAGTCATGTTCACACTGCCCCAAAAGACACCGACAAACACTGACTGAACATGGTCAGTCGGTTGAAAACAAACCCTGACCAACGCCAACGTGTTTGTCTGTGCGGTGTGAAATGTAGGTAAACGTATTTGAAGCACGAGCTTCCTCTTCTGGAAAGCAGGTGGGGAGCAGCAACTCATTTTTATTGAAAGATACACACACGAAAACCACATGTTTTTACTACAACCCAAATAGGGCCATTTAGGGCATGCAATAATAAATGACCTGTGCGGTATTTTGAGCTGAAACTTCTTTGATTATTTCCTGTGAGTGACAGTTTGCTGGAGGGAAATGCCGTGGCAGTGCACACGTCAACAGAAAAGTGATGTTGTTGCGGGAGAGCAGACAAATTGAAATTTAATAATAATAAAAAAATGTAGGCTAATTCCAATTTTGATTTCATGATGACTTTAAAAGTTGCACAACAGCCAAATATTTTCAATGAACAACAACTTAAATATCATTCTCTTCCTGGGCTCAGCGATTTATTTCGTGTTCGTTGAAAGTCAGTCAGTGAGCTTTCAAATGACATGAGGGAGAGTAAATGATTGTGAGAATTGTCATTTTTGTCAAACCACAAAAAAAAATAAAAAAAATACGTATTTCATGTTGAAAGGCAAGGAAGTGTCAAAGTAGTTTGAATGAATCTTTACAATGTGCTCCAGATGGTGAGCGTACAGCAGCAGGACTGGCTGCGGTCTGAAGGGGTTTTGTGCAAGGCCTCAGCGCAGGAATGCGTCAGTGCCACATGCTCTTTACAGCAACAATGAGCAAAGCCACATTAGAATACAGCTGAGCAGCAACCCAGCACACACACACACACACACACGCACACATATTGAGCCAACTCTGTGTTATATTACAAAGCACATGCACAAAGTGCTCATCGTTTTACACATGCACTAATGTATGATACACAGATATATGCAAGCACATAACGGAAGACATTAAAAAACAACACTTCTATGCATGACCCAAGACAACAGGAGGAAAACACAGTAACTTCCTGGGGCTGCCCAAACAAACTACATAACTCCAGCAACACGCTAAACACGACTGAAAACCACATCAGTGCTGAGCAACATCAGAGAGGTTCTCACCAAATACCAAACGCAACCACCCAGTTCTGCTGCTCTAAAAACACTGGCAACAACATTAGAAAGAGAAAATAACCTCTTTCTTTAAAAAGAATCATTTCTAATACAAAAGTTTTAAAATTATACAAAATCTGTATGGTAACCTTCCCTTCAAATTCTCCAGTTATTTACCTGATTGTTTATGAAGCGGCACGACAAGCACTTCCATACTTCACCTTTAACTATTCGTTTCCTAATAAAAGCTCAAGTTCTAGTCCTACACACAGACTGGGACGCCCGCTTCACCCCTCCTCCCACTGAACGCAGATCTGTGGAGGAACTTCCACAGTGACCCAGAGTGTGTGTGTGTGTGTGTGTGTGTGTGTGTGTTCCTCTCAGCGTGCCGTCCCATCACACGTGCAGCCTTCCCAGCTGCTTCGACACAATCCCTGAATGCACAAAGAAAAAAAAAGAACAGAAAAAGTAGGGGCTGCAGGATTTACCTGAAGAGGAGTGGAGAGCATGTTTCGAAGGCAGGCTGCGACCTGGTGTTCCTCTCCCTCGCTCTCTCTCTCTCGCTCACTGTCCCTTTTGTTACCATTCAGTGGAAACTTGAGAGGCTCGGCAGGCATTGCCGAGCGAGCGCAGAGGGAGTCCACCCAGACACACTTGGACTTTCACCCTTGCCGAGTGGGAAACGCGCTCCCTCAATGAGAGCGTGTGTGTGTGTGCGCCTGCCACAGGACTTCCTTCATCAGTACACACACACACACACACGGCGGCTCCTGCAGGCCACTCACGGGCGATGGGCGCTCGCTTGCTCTGGCCTGAACTGATCTGAGAGCAGTGGGAAGCCCCAGAGAGCATGACAACTGAATGGATGTGTGGCTGAGCGATGGAGCGGCCTGGACACATGTTCTCCCGGCGTAGGACCGGCCCGAGCTGGTAGGCAGCTCAGGGCTCGCAATACCGCAGGTCTCCGGGGAAAGCACATCTGGATGTGTGCAGGAGCTTTATTTGGCACCCGAGCGCCATGGAAAACTTACAATTGGATGAGTGCCAATGACAATGAAAAAGTATTCAATCACATACTGACTAATAAAACTAATTGTTGTCTTCACTCGCTCCAACAAAAACAGTAGCCGTTTTAAACATCATCAGTTTTATTAATGGGATGCTTAAGGCAATATTGTTAATCATTCAGGCCATAGAAAGGACTAATGTAGGTACATAACTGTGAATGTTTTCTTGTTTGTTTTAATAAATATCTCAGATGCCATCATTGGAGCTTAGCATGCATATAATCCTGACCGTTCCTTTAAAACCATAGTTTAGAATAGCGCAAAGTATCGGCACCTTTTTTTTTTTTCAATTGGAATCTTATTCACAAACTCTTGATTCGAATTGATTCTGATTAAAAGGTAGTAGTTTGTTGTAAATTAAAAAAAAATGTTGAGAGCCACCTTGTTTCACTAAACATCGAAGAGGATCCTCACACTCATCGGCTGCTGTTATAGGAGATACTATAGTAGTGAGATGGAGGAGTGAAAATTAGGCAATGAAACACTTTTTTAAGGCTTATTTCTGGTGGTTTTTGCCTTTATTTAGATAGTATAGTTGGAGAAAGGGCAGGAGATGAAACGGGAGAGAGAGGGGGATGGGATCAGAAAAAGACCACAAGCCGGGACTCAAATTTGGGTCATCTAAAGCGTAATTGCATTGCATGTCGGAGCGCTGCCCATGAGGCGATCGGTTCCAACTGAAACACACTTATTATCGCGCTTTAACAGCAGAAACAACGGGAGAATCAGTACCTGTACGGCTGAAGATGCAGAAAAGACAGACAAATACCTAAAACATGCATAAACGTCATATCCATATCAATAGATGGCAGTGCAGTGTCTCACACAACTGTGCTATCAGTGCGTAAAGGTGCTATAGCTCATTCTCTACAGAAACAGTTTTTGTTATGCTGGTTGAAAGTCTCCTCATATCCTGATAGCAGGCAGTCTAAATGTATTTTTATAAATGTATATCGTTTGTGTGGAAGGCGTAGGACCATAAAATGTTCGTTCAATCATTGCATTCAGTCCAAATGAAATGAAAGCATGAGTTCCCTGTCAGTAATGTGTGTTTGCATACCACCGCGCAGCCTGTTCACGCAGACATCATACATCATCAGCGCGTTCACGAAAGCTGTGCAG